>NC_134857.1:101800725-102146558 GCF_049852395.1 Peromyscus maniculatus bairdii | reverse complement strand
AGAAGCACAGGTAATCTGTTTTGTGTGTGAGTGTGTGAGTGTGTGTGTGTGTGTCCCCATCCCTCAATGTTTGAGGTGTTCCGATATACGTTTATTCACACAAATTGATGAATTTACATTATGAAGAACTAACCCCCAAATTATTGGGCGCTTGTATAGAAAACGACGCACGCAGATTTAGAAAGCAGGTTACCGTTTTAGACATTTGTAGTTGAGACTTTTGTAAGTTCCTTGGTAGTAAGAGAGGTTGTTAAATGCCTCCTCGCATGTTGTTTTGAAGTTCTTGATAAATAGAATGGGCTTGCTTCGTGCGCTTCTGTAAGGATGGGTTATAAATGTTGATGGGATGTTAGAAGTGCAAGTGCCCTGATACCTGCTGTTAAGATATTTGATAACAGAGTTGCATTAGGAGGGATAGACTGATATTTGGAGATGGATAATGGCCAGTTTTACCCCCAAAAAACCCATTACACTGAAATATATTTCATTAATTCCTTAAGCAATTTTCAAGCTTTTTAGAAACATTTTTCGAAATATAAATTGGAAGGTTTTCTTTGTACTGTTACATGATAGTGTAATCCCTGGACCCCAAATTAGAATGAATCAGCAAACTATATTGATCATTAACTAGTAAACTTAAAGGATCTTTATGTAGGAAATTTTTATATTCTGTTATTTAGTTTATATTTAACTGATTGACATTGCTAGTATATATCTGTACCTGATATAAAACAAATGCCACCTAAGACAGGGATCTCACTTTTAGTCATCATCCTTGTTGAATGCCCATAGTGTGTAGGCCACTGAGGAAAGATTCAAAGAGGTTCTTGTTTTAATTAACTAACATTTGCTCATGGCTTTTTCTGTGAGTTTCCTCATTTAAAAGTAAATAATGCAGGCATGGAGAGGTGGCTCAGTCCTTACAGAGGACCCAGGTTCTAGTCCTAACACTCATATGGCGGCTCACAACTGTCTGGAACTCCAGTTCCAGAGGATCCCATGCCCTCTTCTGGCCTCGGCAGGAATGAGGTGTATGTACCGACATTGATGCAGGCAAACATACATACACATAAAATAATAAAATAAAATAAATAAAGGTAAATAAAGTGCCCTTGTACATAGTGAAATCAAGCTGTTAAGCATATGTTAAAGGTATTAGTAGCCCAAAGAGCAAGAATACATTTTATTTTGTAAGCATGTCTCAGCAGCACTTTAAAATAATTGAATAATAGTCATATTTAACCATTTTGAGATGAAAAATAGGTGTTAATTTTTTGGAATGTAATATGCTAATACAGGTTATATTAAATGGATTCAGTAGTTAATAGTGGTTTTGTTATAGTCACTAATAATGTAACTGAAGGAACAATGACTAAAATAACATTTAAGAGAAAAATGGAACCAAGTATGGTGACACACTCTTGCAACCCAAACAGCAGGAGGCTAAGACAGTAGGCCTGGGAGTTCAGGGCTGGGCAACACAGTGAGGCATAGTCTTCAGGAAAAATCATCATTAATAGACAATCTATACCCAGATACTAGTACTTCATTTACCTACATTCAGAAGCGTTGAAACCTTTCTAAGCAAGAAACCATCCTAAAGGATGGCGTCACATGTTTGTAGTGGTAGCACTTGAGAGACTGAGGCAGGAGCATCCGAGTTCAAGTTATAGGCTATAGTTAAGAGTCTGCTGTCTCAACCAAATAGAGAGAGAGGGAAGTGGAATTACATCTTTTAGAAACAGCTGAGGTGTGTCATTCAGTTTTACAAAAAGAAGATTGGAAATGTATTCCATGTTATGAATATAATTTCCAGTCTGTAGACTGTACCTTTAAATTTTTTAATGATCAGATTTTATTTTGTTTCCAAAGAATGGTCTAACAAATGTAATCATTCAAAAACTATCTGCAATATTGAAATATACTTCTTAAATCGGTTGTCTTTATGCGGTAAGTTGCTTATCTTGCTCAGTTATGAATTTTATATTTTTATTTTGCATATTCATGGTATTCAGAATGTCACGACAGTGGATTTTATTCCATAAGGTTCTATGTAAGAGTACATGCACAGTAATAAAATAATATAAACAAAAAATGTTACGTGTTCCCATTCTGTTGTTGCTGTAAGAAGATTCATGTGTTTAACTCTGCCAAGACTTGAAATAGTGTGATAGACTTATTACTCACCTGTATTTGGTGAGGTTTCTGTTTTTCTTTCTGCCTGTTTTCATGTTTTTGTAAGCATTGAAATTTAAGCTTTTATTTTTACTGATATACCTATATACATTTTCTAAAGATTGAGGCTAATTAAAAATTGAAGTTAGTATTCATATTTTATAAAAAGGTAAAGTTAAAAAATAAAATACCTAAAAATGTCTGTAATAATGACTTAGACTCTCTTTTCAGGGCCCAGCACTAGAAGATTTCAGTCATTTGCCACCAGAGCAGAGGCGTAAGAAATTACAGCAGCGCATCGATGAGCTTAACCGAGGGCTGCAGAAAGAGTCGGACCAAAAGTAGTGTTCCCTTAAGTCCTCCTTGCTCTTCCTTCCAGGGTCTGATGTGATGATGTGTATACTTGATACATAGACTATTTCAAAATCATTCATTCTGGGCTGCGGGTATAGTTCAGTGGGAAGAGCACTTGCCTAGCATGCGTGAGGACCTGAGTTTAATCCCTCTCACCCCTCCCCCCAAATCATATATCCCAAATGAAACTCTTTTTAAGACTTTTTCAAAAAGATGTATTTATTTTTATTCCGTATGTATGAGTGTCTTATCTGCGTATATATCTATGCACCACTTGCATGCCTAGTGCCTGTGGGGGCCAGAAGACCTCTGGAACTGGAGCTACAGTGCTTGTGAACCTCCTTGTGGATGCTGGGAATAGAGCTTGGGTCCTCGGGAAGAGCAGTTAGTGATCTTAACTTCTGAGTCATCTCTCCAGCCCCTGAAATATCTCCCCCCCCCCCCGCTTTTTTTTTTTTTTAAAGGGGAAAAATACACTACCTACACTAGAAAAAATTGTGGTTTATATATTATTTAGGCAAAAACCAAATGTCAGATTTTTTTTAAATTGCAGATTTTTGTTAGTTGCTATTAAAGTTCCTTCCATAAATTTGTAAAAACAAAACAGAAACCCAAAGCATATAATTCATTGTCAAGAGTAGTTTTGTGAGCACTAACCATCTCTTATATTTTATATATTTTTTAAATTATAAATTGAGTTCAGTACAGTTGTTAGGATTATATACACTCACATGGAGCATGTCGTTAAATCCTTCAGAGTAGCTATCTGAGGTTGACCTTACTATGTAAGTGGGAAGTGGAACTTGGTTTGAAATTCTGTACACTGTAGTAATAGGACGAAGGGGAAAGGATCGGATGGGTCAGGAAAAGTCTGAACTACTGTCTTGTAGCATTCTGTTGGTGATGGGGGGGAGGGTGCTAAGACATTGGCAGCTGTACGCCAATGAACGTACGTAATGAGTAGATCAGCGACCAGGAGAGGAGGCAAGGAGACTCGTTAGGGAACTAACCCGTAGATACTAAGAGAGCTGTAAAATTAATTGAAAAACAAAACAAGAAAAATAAATTTTGAGTTGGAAGTAATAGTTTTGCTTATGTTTTATGGAAAATCCACATGGAAAGTGTCCAGTTAAGTTTGGAAATATACATCTAGAACTTAAGAAAAACTAGAGAATCCTCTGAAGACAAAAACATTCTACAGAGGAGTGTAGGATGAGATGAGAAGAAACTTCTTGTCATCTTATGTAACCGACATTTAAAAATTGAACAAAAGGAGAAGCAGCCAGTGAATGATTGTTAAGGAAGCAGAGGCGAAGGGGAGAAATGCAAACTAGGACCCTTAGGTCAAGAAGGGAAAGAGTCTTAAGGAGCGTTAGTCAGCAGTGTCAGGTGCTGTGGCCTGCAGCACTGATTGGCCATCATCTAGGGTGATGTGACTGGAGAAGAGGGGGCAGGCGGGGAGGGACGGCCCAGCCGAAGGGCACAGTTAGAGAAGCTACTGCTATTTCCAGCCCAGGAGAGTGGGAGGACAGTGATGCTCCGGGAACGAGATAAGGAGTGCTGGTGGAATAGTGTGGCTCCGTGCAAATATAATTAGTTTGATGCAGGGCCAGGTGTGGTGTCGCACATCGATAATCAATCCTAGCACATGGGAAGAGCAAGAGTTTAAGGCCAGCCTGGGCCACCTAGTGAGACCCTGTTTCAAAATAAAGCAAACTAGTGAATTTGATTTTGATGAATGTAAGAACAGTGTGGAATATTCTAATAGCTGTTTATTAAGCCCATGTATGTATAAGTTATATAAGACCTGAGAAATGTGTTTTGTATTAGAAGTCTTTTAAATGTAAACACTCAAGCACACCCATGTTTTACAAGTCTTCCTTAAATTACTGACTGTATACATATTCATATACATAACTGTATATAATATATAGTCAGCCTTATGTGAATTGTCTTTATTAGGATACATTTGTCTAAACTTAGAAATGTGACTTTTTAAGGTTGAGATAAACTTTAGTCTCCAGTGAAACTCTAAATGGATGTTTTAATTTTGTGGTTTCCTTTTGTTTCTCAGAGAAGCACTCAACAAAATGAAGGATGTATATGAGAAAAATCCACAAATGGGGGATCCAGGAAGTTTGCAGCCTAAATTAGCAGAGACCATGAATAACATTGACCGCTTACGGATGGAAATCCACAAGAATGAGGTACATTTGTTAACTCAGCAGTTTGAGATAAAAGTATATTTTAAAATGTTTTATAAGCTTTATTGTGATAGATTAGATTTTGCCAGACTTATATACCAATATTTATGTTTAATTTTAGAATTTTGGAACTGAAAATATCATTATGGTATATAATTATCAAATTAACAGCCTACTGATTTTGTTATTTGATGTCTGCATTAGAATAAAATTTCTCTAAGAATCATCAAGTCTCAAAGTACATTTAAATTTAGGGTGCCTTAGAAGTTTCAGATTTACCGTACTTTTTTTTTTCTCCTGAAGGCATGGCTCTCTGAAGTTGAAGGCAAAACAGGTGGGAGAGGAGACCGAAGACACAGCAGTGACATCAATCATCTTGTGACACAGGGGAGAGAGAGGTCGGGGTTTTGTTTCATTTTCATTTCATTATTCATTTCATTCTCAGCTTTTTTTGCCCCATTAGTAAGCTTGGTGTTAACTAACAGTCCTTTGAAAGTGTTTTGAGGCCGGGCGGTGGTGGCGCATGCCTTTAATCCCAGCACTCGGGAGGCAGAGCCAGGCAGATCTCTGTGAGTTCGAGGCCAGCCTGGGCTACCAAGTGAGTTCCAGGAAAGGCGCAAAGCTACGCAGAGAAACCCTGTCTCGAAAAACCAAAAAAAAAAAAGAAAGTGTTTTGAACCTTAGGTAATGGCTGTAGGTAAATTGGAAATTTCACCTTGTTCAGTTCTCGTTTATTATTACATCCCTGAGCATCTAAGGATAAAAACAACAACTGGCAGGCCTAGGGACCTCAGGGATGGGAGAGATTCCCTTAAGGTCTTTATGGAGTTGGTTAGCTTAGGATGGGGGATGGAGTGAGGGATGCTGTCAAATTGCTTACAGTTTGGAAGAAGAAAAGGAGCTATGTCTCAGTTTGGACAATTTTCAACTTAGCTTTTGCAAGGTCTCCATACTGCTTATGACATGTCTTCCTTTTTTTTTTTTAATCACTAAAAAAGAAAATCAGTAAACTGGGCTTCATCTTTGAGAAAATTTGAGAGGCTTAATATCAGATATTGTTTTACTAATTACAGCATAATTCAAGCAAGCCTATTTTTCATATTTCCTTAATCTCAGTTTCCTAAAATCGCAGAATGGAAGTTAAAACACACAGTGTACGGAGTTGTTGTGGACAAAGGAAGCAGTGTAAGGCAGCTAATAGTGAAGTGCCTGATCATAGTGTGCGTTTCACGGCTGTGCGTGCCCCCTGTCCAGCTCCCGTCACTTCAAGAAAGAGTTCTTAAGTTGTTGAGAAAGAGCCACTGATAACTGGTTTTTGCTAGTAGGTTAAAAACCCAGGTTAAATGGTTTTCTAACCTACCTAGGAGTGCTGTGAACTCTACTGGGGCGTGTGGGCCTGCGTTCTATCCATTCTTTTGGATTTTCTAAGTTACCGATTTCCTTTAATCAGTTGGAAATTATCTTGTTTGAATTTGGAGTCTTCTGGTTTTAAGTAGCAAAATGAATTTTTGTACTGTCTTAGAGGAAAAATGGGCTTCATTAAATAATTTAAGGGACAGCCTCGGTAATATTCTTAAGGACTCAGGGTTTTTTCTACCTCTTGGCTGTCCCTCTTCTAGTACTGGATTTGTTTTAAGGCTCCATCTGATTTTTTTTTAAAGCTTGTGGTTTTTCTCCAGGTTCAAGGAGGAAAGGGAGTGAGTGTCTCTTGGGGCCGTCCTGGGCAGAGCACTTGTGTCTGATGATTTGCAGGAGTGCTAGTGAACTGCTCACCTCTGTGCATGTGCTGTGTTCATAGCTTCTCATGAGCTGGATCGTAGACACCTCACTGTGCCTGGACTGGGTGAATCTACTGAGGAATAGCTCTGATAGTAGAAAACTTGTGTCTACTATGTTGTTCCATTTCATCTTTAGATCCTGTAACAGTGAGGTGTGTTTACTGAGCATTGCTCTAGAACATTGTAATCTTTTAAGTGTTTACTTTAGGAAATTAAGTGAAGAATTATTTTATATTACTACAAGCAATTTACATAGTTAATGTTTGAAAATAGGGCTCAGTATGGAAGTATGTCATTGATACCTAATTTCTCCTGAGATCAACTTATAAATAATACACAAAGAGTTCTCATGTTGGTGATACCTGATCAGAGATACTTTCATGGTTTTTAGTCCTGAGGGAAGTTACACTGACGATGCAAACCAAGAAGTCCGTGGGCCACCACAACAGCATGGCCACCACAGCGAATTTGACGATGAGTTCGAAGATGACGACCCCTTGCCTGCTATTGGACACTGCAAAGCTATCTACCCCTTTGATGGTATGGTCTTCTTAATATATCATACTTGAGAAATTGGTTCCTCAAAGTATGTTCATCACTTATTTTAGTATTCTTAGCTAAATGATATATTGTCAGGAAATTACATTCCTGGTTCATGAATTGCATAGTGATATAAAGATAGTATTACCTCCACCTCTGCACACACAACTGAATTGAAAGAAAGTCATGTATGTTGCCAGAATCCTAATACACCTATCAGCTCTAGGTAATAGAGAAATTTTCCTCAAGTCCTAGATGTTACACCTTCCTGTGCTCAAAAAAGCCAAAGCAGCTTGAACATGTAGCCCAAGCCAGGCAGTCAATCACTCTTCATGCTCTTCACTGCAGCTAAATAATATCAAGAGCCAGGCATAAGGCATAGCTGACTGCCATCATTGTGTCCTGGTTCTGCAGGCTTCTGCTTCAGATGAGAGTAGCAAAGAAAGTGGTAGCTTCTGACTGTCGTGCCTTCTCCTGTGATGGCTGGAGAACAGGCTTTGGAGGGGAGGTGTTGTGGCCCTCTCTGCAGACCTTTAAACAGTCCTCTTCTTTAACTAACAGAAGAGCAGAATAGCATCTTCATCAGCAATTGTGAAATGCTCTTTAACACCCTTCTCCATGTGTTGGTTTTACAATTGAGTAAAGTCTTTAGTTACTCTTCACTTTTAGAAAATATGTTTAAAGGGATAGGGAGATCCCCTAGTGGGTAAAGACACTTGCCACCAAGCCTGAGGACCTAAGTTCCCGGGGATCCATGTGGTAGAAGAGAACTGATGCCTGAAGTTGTCCTCTGCTCTCCACACTTAGGCTGCAGCACGTGCTTTCTCTCTCTCTCTCTCTCTGTCTCTCTGTCTCTCTCTCTCTATCTCTCTCTCACACACACATACACACACACAAATACAGGTTTTCCATTTTCATGTATATGTGTGGTATACATATGTGTGTGTTTGTATATATGTGGGTACATGTGTTTATGTGGGTGCTTGTACATGTGGAGGCCTGAGATTGGTGTTAGGAGTCATCCGTAATTGTTCTTTCACTTTATTCAGGAGTCTTTCAGTAGAACGTGGAGCTCATTGATGTGGCTGGTCTGGTGAGCCAGCTTCTCTGAGGAACCCCTCTGTTTATATTCTTTCTTATGTTCCTCTCTCTCACACCCCTACTCTTTCCTGATCTCTACTTCATGAAGTTTTTGGATAGGCACTGCTCAAATTTGGGGAAAGAGTTAGAATTGTGAAATAGCGATTAGACTGCTGCTGTGGCCCAGTTACAGCAGATGACTGTCAGCAGCCTCCTGGACGCTTTGTGGGGTTCGGATGGCAGTGTGCACAGTTATGTTGAGTAAACCAGAGAACATTACAGGAAGGACGCTGCTCGTGACAGTCAGTGGGCTCTGCAACTAGGTACAATGAAAGTTAATAGTAGTTCGTGTCAGTGTGTTGTAGTTATGACTTTTATTAATGAGTTCTGCAGTGTTTTAATTCTGCTCTTGCTTTGAAAACTTTGACCTAGGGCATAACGAAGGTACTCTGGCAATGAAGGAAGGTGAAGTTCTGTACATTATTGAGGAGGACAAAGGTGATGGATGGACAAGAGCCCGGAGACAGAATGGCGAAGAAGGCTACGTTCCCACGACATACATAGATGTAACTCTAGAGAAAAACAGTAAAGGTGCAGTAACTTATATCTAAACTAACCAGGCATCTTTGTGCCATGTATAACATAAAATGACAACACATTCCACAGGTCAGAAAAACCAAAAGTCAAGGGCATCCGATCTGTTGTTCACTATGTGAGCTGAGTGCAGGCCTGGTCAGAGAGAGGTGACTATCGCCACAAGAGACTCTCTGACGCCTTACTGTTCAAGTGATGTCTGTGTGGAAGCTTATCTGATGCCTTTTGCTTTCTGTCCTGCCTAAGTGTGTGTAAAGGATGTGTGCTTTTCTGCCTTATAAATAATAGATTTGCTTATTAGGCAAGAATCATAGGTAGAATGTTCCCTGACCCCTTCACTTCAGAAACAACAGTGATTGTTGAATTGAAATAAACAAACCTGTTCTGAACTGGAGAAACTGATTCCTAGGAGCACCTCAGCCTAGGAGCTTGAATTTATAGCTTCAGTTTTCTTCTAGGAAGAAAAATAACAATAGTTGGATAATTGGTTAAAATAACAGTCATTGTCCTTGCTATTCTTCACTTGGTTTCCTAAAGAAAGAAAGTGAGTTCCTCGTATATAGTCTATTTAATATGAGCTCATCATGGCATCACAGAATAAATCACCTGCTGGAGCTTGTATGCAAATAAAACAGCACTGAGACCTGAACAAATGGTCAGGTCTACTGGTAATTTTCAGTGATGTACAGAGTTCATTCCAAGTTAATCTTAAAGTTGTACTTTTCACTTGAAGATGTCTTAGGAATATTCCATTAGTGCTCATTTAGCATTTGGCAGTAACTTGTAAGAGAAACTGAATCTAATTCAGTGAAGATAGAGGAGAGTTTGGAATAGAGGAAAATGCTGGCAAGGTTGACTCTTAGAGGAGAAACATTTTTCTTCTACTAAGGTGAAAGAAGGCCTCTGTACCACCATTGAGGGATTCATTTTAGTGGGATCATTGACTGTCAGAGTAGATCCTTTTTTCCAATGTATCACCACAAGCATCTATTGGAATCATTGCCCAGTCAAGAGTCCTCCAGTGTGGTAGTCACGTGGCCACACCCTAGTTCATTGAGTGGGAAAGGAAAGAGAGGAAGCAGGAACACTGGCCTTTGCTTATCTTAATGTTTCAAGCTATCTGGTGTTTTTAGTAGCTGACTATAAAATACTTTGAGGAACATTGGGACGGACACTTTAAACTGAATGCCCCTTTTGGTCTTACCAAAGGTCTTCAGTAATTGTTTTTTTCTTTTTCCTCCTGGACTGCAGGTTCCTGAAGAGGGTTTCTGAGGAAATGGGCAAGATGTTGAAGGAGGTTACATGCAGCTGCTTTTGGGGGGAGGGTATTAGAGTTGTCAGGCTCAAAGAGAAAGTGAGAGAAGCAAGTTGCATGAATGCATGCAGATTTTTTTTACTAACTTCATTAGCATTTCCATACATTAAAATCATTATAGTACCAGTCCTTAAATTCCTAGTTCACAGTTATTCACATGAAAGAAGAAGAAGAAAAAAAAAGCCAGCAATGGCTGACCTCTTTTTCATTTCTTTTACTGATACCAAATCGGAAAGAATGCAGAGCTGTCTTAAAGTTCGTCTTCCTTTGGGCTGTCCCAATGGACTGTCTCCATCCAGCTCTGTTTTGATTGGCTTTTAGACCCGTCGTCTGGTAGAACCCTTGCCATTTGTCAGTGTCTGCCTGCGCCACCTCCGTGCTTGCTTAACATCCTGTTGCATGTGTAGAGTGATCTGGGCTAGAGTTTTCAGGCATGTCTTTGTAATCCCCTGTTCTTGTCCAAGCCTTTGTTTCGTTTTGCATTTGTAGTGCAAATCACTTTGTCAAACATCTCAGCACTAATGTTTCCACCTTAGTATTTGTGTATGCTGCTAAAACTTCCCCACGGCAAACATTCCAGTTTTGGCATTATGAAGACATAGTCTGTGAACCTCAAGTATTTATGATAAGAAAAAGAAAACATCTCTGCTCTAGCCTACAGCCCAGTTAAAGAACTCTGTGACATGTGACACATCTTCAGCACCTCAGTCTGGGAAGAATCTAGTCAGCACTGAAGTCCTGGCATAATAAACACAGAGGATACAATCGCACCACCGAAAGGACCGTTGTCCAAAGTCAGCTGCTTCCATTCAAATGCTGCCTTAAACTCGAGTGCCTAAATCTGTCGATTGCCAACACTACCACTCCAGTATCCCACAAAGGGCTTTCTGTGCCATCTCAGTGCTCCTCCTCTAACTCTGCGGTGGCCGCGGCGTCCCCGCAGCTGTGATGTAGCCTCGGTAGGTGGCTTCTAGAGCTCTACCGTGGGCAGTGGTGCATCTTCAAAGTTATGCATCCAACTCAAGACCTGTCCAAGTCCATTTTACTTTCTTCAGTATATTTATGAGAAGTTGGATGGGCCTTTCCCTATTGTCTTCTAACGGGGTGATGACGATCTCATTTAATTATTACAATGATAGTCTGTTTCCAAGTGATGCTTTTGTTTGAACCAGATAAAATGTAGTGAAAATTTGTAATGATCTATGTGCACTTTTACTTGTAAAATGGAAATTTCTGTATGTTTATACTTGTAAATACAGTTGTCGTTAGTGCTCCCATTGCCCATGTTGTCCTGCCTCGCATTTGTGATTCTGTTAATGACTTGTATCTGAACTAATTTCTTAGTGGTCTTGTAACAGGGGGGTGGGTGGGGTGGGAGGGTGATTTGTACCACTGAAGCTCCATTAATTTGATTCTTTACTGTTTTGAGGGGAGAAAGAGAATGTGAAATGTTCTGTGTATTGTTGGATTTCAAGCAATATTTTAGAAACTGTGTGACTGCTTTAATAATTTTTCCAGTGCTATTTGAAACATACTACCAGTTATACTAAAGCTGAATGACAATTGTGTGAACATTAATGCCTTCATAAGATCAAGTACACCACTGTTATGCAGCTGACATATAGCGTATTACCTTTGAGGTTAGTAAACTATACAGTTTTAGATATTAAATCTCGTTACAGGGTTATTTATAGAATGTGACATTATTCTATACTGACAGACTACATGAAGTAGTTTTAAAAAGTAGTGCTATTTTTGTTTCAGAAGTTAGCGGTGAGAAGGAAATGTGACTCGGCTATGTTTGTCTTCTGTACAAAGCCTGAAGTGCTTATGTTTTCTAATAATCACAGAGGGCAAAGTTCAAAGCTTTCTTAAAAATACTGTTCTTTTCAAGCTACTGTGTGTTTTTCTAAAGCTTGGGTTTGCTTCCATAGGAGGCAAGTCCCTTCATGTGGAGTAGTGCAACCTATATATGGGTTATAACATTGGAAAAGACACTTGTACTTGCACAGTGTAAGTCATTCTTCAATCATTCTTAAACTTTGAACATGTAAACTGTCAAAAAAAGTCTCTTAATTTTGCAGTAATTTTCACTCTTTGTGCACATATTGATTTCTTAATGGTAAAATGCCTTGTTTATGATAGTGTTCTCTGTTGAGAATATTTTCATGGAATAAAACAATCTTTTCATGGTCAGTAAAATGTGTTCTTATCTTTTCCTGCTGTTTGAACCAAAGAGATGTGATATTCCGGGCTAAGTATGGTAGATAGAGTTCAGATAACTCAAAGTGGACACTAAGTTCCCAAAGTGCAGCCGTCTTTGCGAGAATCCATTTTAGCACTTGATTCTGGTTCTTAGTTTCTCCCAAGCTTTGCTAAAAGAAAGAATGGATTTTTAATTAGAGGGAATTTAATCCAGTGTAATAACTTGAGATTATCTTTACTCGGCAGTAGCCATGTGGCACAGACTTCCTTTGTCCCCATCCTCTCCCCTGCCTCTGTAAGAGCTGTCCCTGGACCACACAGTCTGATCTGGCCACTGCACATTGGCCAGCATTTCCTTCCTGACTAGTTGCAAAGCATCCATGCTTCCTGGGAAAAGAAAATGCATGGAAAGAGAACATTTGCTGCAATTAGTGACACATTATCGATAACTTTCAGGAAGTCCAGTTTCACAAGAGTCACCTCTTAAAAAGGCAAGTGCTCACCCATTACTGCAGGTTTTCAGAAGCCCAAAGGGAATAAAGCTTCAGGAGAGATTCTGGGCAGTGAGAGGCTGGAATTTTTATGATGATGAAAATTGAAAGATCAGCGCTGGAGTTTGGGAGTAGACACACACAAAACAATGAAAATAGCAGCAAAACTTTCAAACATTACAGCTTCAAGTGAACAGAAGGGTTTTTGTTTTTTAGGGTAGGGGGGATGTCCAAGACAATAAAAAAGGCTTCTAACTATCTGGAAGGAAAAGGAGCCCAGCCCTGTTCAGAAGGAGGTCACTGTGTTAGGGTTCTCTAGAGGACCAGAACTGATGAGATGAATCTGTAATACTTAGTAGAAGGTGATTCATTACGGTGGCTTTAGAGGCTGTGGTCTGGCTAGTCCAACAATGGGCACCTCAATGGAGAGGCCAAAAATCCAGTAGTTTTTCAGTGGATGTTTCAGCAGGTCTTGTCTCTGTTGGGTGCCCGAAGTGGTAGACTCTAATCCCAGTGAAGGGATGCCGCAGCAGCAGGAGAGGAACCTGCCAGTGAGAGTGAGCACATGCAGGCAAAAAGCACAAGCTTCTCTGTGTCCTTTTATGTGGGCTGCCTCTGGGTGTGGCCCAGATTTTGGTTGGGCCTTCCAACCTCAAATGATCCAGATTTGGGATGCGTCTTCCCAAATCAAATGATTCAATCAAGAGAATCCTTCACTGCTGTGCCCAGCTGCTTGGATTTTAGTGACTCCAGATGTAGTCAAGTTGGACAGTCACTGTCGGCAGTTACGGAGATCATAGAAAATAGAAAGGCACCAAGAAATTGGAAAAAGGACAAAAATAAATTTTGAAGAGTAATTTCAGTTTTGAGAGCAACCATTAAAGGTACCACATAATGTCAGCATTCGGGGGAAGTTTAATAGGAAACTGACTTAAGTTCTTAAGAAATTAAAGCCTCCTTGTCTGGTACAGATGAAGAAGTCTATATATACGTACTGCCTTGATTTCAGCACCATTGTGACAAGAGCTCTCATTTGTATGAGATGATGTAGAGAATGGGAGCTTTTGGAGCCAGCGTTTTGGTGACCCAGAATGTCAAGCCTGAGGAGAGTTTCTAAGGAAAAGGTGTATGTGTGGGTTGTGAACCACACTGAAGAAGCAGCCGTCACGAAACTTAACAAGTGGAGAAAGGACCATCGCCACCTATTCTATGAGGAACTATGAAATTCTGTGTGAATTTGAGTTTGGGTTTTCCAAAATGGTTCCTTGGGGTTTTTTGTTTTTGTTTTGTTTTTTTGTTTTGTTTTGTTTTGTTTTTTTTGTTTTTTTGTTTTTTTGGTTTTTTTGTCCTCTGGACAGATGATTCTGTAGAGATGCTCCATGTGAGCAGAGCCAATGTTCGTGCTGTGTGCACTCATGCGTAGCTGAAGTGAAGGCTCCATGTTGCAGCACTCCACACTGCTCAGTGGAAGGAGTAACTCAGAAAAATCACGAAGTGAAGCATGTACGTCCCAGCTTCTGTGGTCCAGTCCAGAAAGTATACGGGGGAGCCCGTGGTAGTCAGCACTTCAGGTGTGAACAGTGAACAGAAAGCTAAAGTTTGCTGTGGTTTCTTGGTTACTTTGTTCACATGCTGAGCTACACTGGTATCATAAACCCTTGGATGAGAGAGGCCCTACTCTTTTTCCCCAACAGAGACATTCCTTGTCCTGCTCAAGGACCAAAAGCCTGGCTATCAGCCTGAGTTGCAGGCCCCTCGACAGTGAGTGCAGTGTTGCCCCTTAGAATGGTCTGGAAATTTTTACCTTATTTGGTAAGGAGATCAGGCCCACCTTGTGCATTTAAGGTATGAGGAACGGGACTCCTGTCTACTTAGAGAAGAGCTCTGGATGACACAGCACAGCTGTCCCGCTTTTCTCTGGTTGGTTGGTCGCCAGGATATTGTCTCCCTCTGCTGAGCTGCTGACAAGACCGAGTTGCTGTGACTCGGAACTAGAGGAAACCCTAGTGGATGTGTCCAGTGTGGTTTTCTTCAGCCGCCTTTCTCTCTGGCGTCTGTCCTGCTTCACAGCAGCTATTTGACAGCCCAGTGGCTTCCTGCTCGTCTGGTGTAAACGTGCAGTCGGGGTGGGAAATGAGACGGGACTCGAGCCGATCAGCAGTCCCCATCTCACGGTCCCTCTCTCCGCTCTTCCGTGCTCTCCCTGGCTGTAGAGCCAGCACTGAGGTGGGGTCTGCGACCTGGAGGCATCACTGCATGGTTCCTCTTCAGGTGCTGGACAGCACATTAGGAAATTCATGACTGAAATTCCAGGAGAAAATCACTGGAAAAATAGAGTTCCCTGTATGGAGTCACGGGAGTGCCATGCCTGGTGCTGACTGCTGGAAACAGGAGTCTAGAGAAAAAGGATCTGATTATTTACTGGCAGTTTGGAGTACTTTTAGCTCTTAATAGTTTTTATTATGTAGTTTGGAAAAGTGAAAGAACTCATTTGGTTTGTACATCAGTTTATATACTTATTTGTGTATTATGGATATAGTGTATTAACAGCTCACGTGTTACATACTTGCAGTATTCCTATATCTTAAGATTGATTTTCACCCAAGGTTCATTGTGAGACTATCCACATACTGCATAGTTCATTTTACTGTGTGTAGTACACTATTAAACAAATACACAATTTACCCAACATTTTGGTGGGTTATTTTGGCTGTTTCCTGAACTTTGTGTAGTCTAAATAGTATTGCTTGAGAATATTCACATGTATTTATTGACACAGGAGTTTCTCTGAAGTCTACACCTAGAAGTGGAATTCCTAATATGTTTGTGGGGGTTGAATGAGAATGGTGTCCATAGGCTCGTGTATTTGAATGCTTGGTCCATGGTTGGAAGAATTGGTAGATGTGGCACTGGGGACGGACTTGGAAGTCTCAAAAGTCCCACCAGGCCGTCTCTGTGCCAACAAGTTATGGATCAGGTGTGAGCTTTCGGCTGCTATTCCAAGCATTATTGCTGCTTGCCTGCCACCATGCTCCTGGCTGTGATGGTCATGGACTAATAACCCTCTGGAACTGTAAGCCAGACCCCAATTAAATGCTTTCTTTTATAAGTTACCTTAGTCATAGTGTCTCTTCACAGCAACAGAAACTAAGACAGTGCTCAGTTTTCAGTTTTAAAAGTGCCACATTTAACCTCGAAAGTTACTGTGTTTTTACATTCTAGTAATTTCTGTGTAAGGTTTACTTGTTCTATATTCTGACCCACTCTTGTGAGTCGGGCATTCTAAACTGTTAGTTCAAAAGATGTCAAAGTTCATTGTAGTTTGGTTTTTCTCTGATTATTCATATTGGGCATCTTTTTATGTATGCTGTGTTTCTCTTTCTGTGTAAATTCGTTTTTAATCTTTGTTCTTTTCCTTTGGTTGGTTGGTTGTCTTCCATGGGAATTCTTAAGGTATTAAGGGTATTAATTATATCATTGGTTTGTACTTGTAAATACACATCAGCTAGATATGTAACACAAAACCTAGTTTTGACTCAGACATTCTCATAGGTTGCATTTATCTGAAGGCTTACCTGGTGCTAAAACGTTCTTAGATTGTTGATAGGGTCTAGTTCTTTGCTGGACTCTGACCAAAGGCTTACCACATGGACCCCTCTTCTGGGACACTGTCAGGGTAGCTTACAGTGAGTGGTCCAAGAGAATGAAGAGCCACGATGGAGGCCGAAGCCCTTTTGTACCGTAATCTCAGGTGTGACATAGCATTACTTTTGTCTTAGGCTTGTGATCACAATGACCAACCCTGGCATAGTGTGAGTGGAATAGTACATGGTTGTTAGCAGCAGAGGGCAGGGAACATTGGGGCCTGCTCAGAGGATGCCTGTTGTACCAGTCTTTTGTCAGTTGTATGTGTTGGTAATGTCTGGTTCTTTGCCAGTTTTTCTTTTGATGAAATTCATTTTAATCCATACTAACTACTTGTTCATGACTACTACTTTTTGTTTAATCTTCTGTAAGAAAACTCTTAGTTGGGCTGGAGAGATAGCTCAGCAGTGAGGATCATGAACTGCTCTTGTAGAGGGCTTCACTTGATTTTTCAGCACCCACATCAGGCAGCTCACAACTGCCTATAACTTTAGGTCCAGGGGGTTGGATGCTCTCTTCTGGCCTCTGTGGGCATACACTCAAGTGCACAGCCTACCACCACCACCACCGCACACATACACACAGAACATAACAATAAAACCTCAGAATTCTTAGTTGTCTAAGGTAAACGGGATATTCTGTATTCCGAAAGTTCTGTCATTTTACCTTTTACATGTAGGTTAAGTCATCTAGATTTTCGTTGTAGTATTGCACAGAACCTTTTTTTTTTCTGTTTGTGTGCTCAACTGGTTGTTTAAGAATTTGGAGACGTCATCTTCTTCCCTGACCCCCGAGAAGCAGTGTTTGCCTTCATGTATTAAAGTCCTAACAATAGTTTCTTATTTTGAACTGTAGCCTCATAGTAAGCTTTTCTGTCTAGCAAGACAAACATGTGTCTGTCGAGTAGGCTGCACCAACCTGGGATCACAATAAATCAATGTCTTGGTTTTGATATGTATATTTAAAGTTGCTGCAAGACCTGTATGGGGGAAGAGCGGCTGCAGAACCTCACTGAAGGTTACATACGGGTTTTCTTCTTGGAGTTGTATGTGAAGACAGGCATATTTTGTAGTGTGCTGGTTAATGTTAGGTGTCGATTTGCCTGGATTAAGGGATACCTAGAACACTGGAGGGAAAGCATTACAAGGTATGTCTGGGGTTGTTTCCAGAGACTGGCATGTGAGTTGGTGGGGAAAATCCAGCCTCAGTGTAGACGGCACTAATTAGGCAGCGAGCCTAGACAGAACATAAACACAGAACAGTGGATTCTTTTCTGGAGCTCGGATGCTTTTCCTGCTCTCAAGCTTAATGACTCTTCTGCCCTTTGGACTCCACTACTGGTAGCATAGACCCCCAGGGTCCTAGGCTTTTGCCCTAGACTGAAAGTTACGCCATCACTTTTCCCTGATTCTGACACATTTGGAGTTGGACTGAGCGAGGCTACAGCATTCCAGGGTCTCTAGTATGCAGATGGTCTGGCATGGGACTTAATAGTCTCCATAATCAAGTAAGTCAATTCCCTTACAAACCTCCGCCCCATATCTCTACATAAATATCTTTTGCTTCTGTCTCTGGAGAGCCAGGATGTATCTGTAACCAGCTGGTATCCTCTTTGTTGGTAGGTATTCTCTTCGACCCTGTTTCATCAGTAGAATCCCTGTTTACCGGAGGCAGTTCAAGTTCAGCTCCTCCAAGACGGTCTTCCAGTCATTGGGCTGACTTCAGGGCTTTCCGTCAGGTCTACCTTCAAGTTACTCCATAAAGCTTTGCTGTACCTTTTGGGGTTGAGGAGGGGAGGGAATGTTCCAAGAGAGTTTCATTCTATTGAGCTCAATATTACCAATTATTTAGTGTTCTTTTGCGAAAGAGCTTTCTAAAGATATCTGAACCTTTATATTGCCCAAAGTAGATGTATACCCCCACAACAATTGATAAATGTAGACTGGACCTGGTAGCACATGCCTAGAATCCCAGCATTTGAGAGGTGGAAGCAGAACTCAAGTTCTAGGTCATCCTTTGTTGTTCAGCTTTCCAAGGCCCCACGTTGGAACACCAAAATGTTGGTTGTTTTAACTCTTTGCTCTTTGGGGAGCCCACCACCGAGCTCCCAAATAAATCACACATGGAGGTCCATTCTTAATTATAAATGCCTGGCCTTAGCTTGGTTTGTTTCTTGCCAACTTTTCTTAACTTTAAATTATCCCATCTATCTTTTTGGCTCTGGACTTTGACCTTTTCTTGCTTCTGTATATCTTACTTCCACTCCTACTCCATGGCTTGCTGTGCAGCTGGGTGGCTAGGTGACTGGCCCCTGGAGTCCCCCTCCCTTTTCTTGCTCTTTCTCCCCCTCCTCCCAGATTTCTCCTATATGTTCTCTCTGCCTGCGAGCCTGCTTATCCTTTCTCCTGCCTTGCTATTGGCCATTCAGCTCTTTATTAGACCATCAGGTGTTTTAGACAGGCAAAATAACACAGCTTCACAGTTCAAAAAATGCAACATAAATAAAAGTAGCACACCTTAAAATAATATTCCCCAACAGACTTGACTACACAATGAGCTGGAGGCCAGCCTGAACTACACGAGACCCTTTCTCACAAAAAAATAATCCTGGGGGTGAGGGGGGTGGCAGAATGATTCAGTCTACAAAATTCCTGGTCTATAAACATGGGGACCTGAGTAGTTCCTCGTTACCTACATAAAGCCAAACATGGAGACTATAACCTCAGTGTAGGCATGGAGACAGGTGGATCCCTAAAGCTCATTGGCCAACCACTGTAGCCATCAGCCCCGAATACAGTGAAAGACTATCTTAAAACGATTTAAAAAAAAAAAAAAAAAAAAAAGCAATAGAGGAAAACACTCAGCACACCTGATCACAAACAAGTACATATAGTGTGCACATATACACACACTAATGCACCTTTTAAAGGGTGGCAAACTTAAAATTCTAGGTTGTAGTAATGGAAATACAGTCTAGGATTTGAAGAGTGTCATTGTATTAAACTGACCACACATAGAGTCTCAGACTTGGTGCTAGTAGGCAGATGTGATGGTTACTTTGTCAACTTGACACAAATAGAAAGTCACCCAGGAAGAGAACCCCACTTGAGGCATTGTCTTCATCAGGTTGGCCTGTGGGCATGTCTGTGGGACATTTTATTAATGATTGATGTGGAAGGGCCCAGCCCTCTGTAGATGGTGCCACCTCAGGCAGAAGCAGGAAGCAAGACAAGAGGCATCATTCCTTCATGGCCTCTGCATTCCTCCAGGTTCCTGCATTGAGTTCCTGCCCTAGTTTGCCTTGCTGATGGACTCTAACCTAGAAATTGTAATAAACCATTTCCAACCCCCCCCCCTTTTTTTAATCACAGCAACAAAAAAGCAGACTAGGGCAATATATTTAAGATGGCCGTGTTGTAGTGTAATATCTAACCAGTCCTCTGAGGACTATTTAATATTGTGAAGAAACCTTCATGACTTATTTTATGGCCATAAAACTTGGGGTATGATTTAAATACTTCAGAGATAAACAAGCCAGGCACGGTGGCACACGCCTTTAATCCCAGCACTTGGAGGCAGAGGCAGGCGGATCTCTTGTAATTCAAGACTAGCCTGGTCTACGTGGTGAGTTCCAGGACAGCCAGGACTACATAGTAAGACCATGTTGCAAACAAAAAGACAATAAATATTTGTCTTCCTAACTGTTGGTAGCAGAATACTTTAAAATCTTACATTCAAAAAATTTTTAAATGGACAAATGGAAAGTCTATTTAAATACTAGACACTATTCTTTTGGGGAAGCCAGAAACCTAGAAAATGAGCCTGTAAGATTTGTGTATTTATCAGCTAGAGGAAACGATTGGTTCATATGCTTTTTTATATATTATAGTTGATTCAGAGTATAGCAAATACTTCATCAAGTGTTAGGGTTTGCCTTCACATGGAGATTCTGAGTTCATTGGGATGGTGTGGTGGAAATATCACCTAAACACTCATGTATTTGGGGAGGTCAAGAAGATCATTGAACCTTTAGGAGGTGGAGTCTTGCTAGAGGAAGTATGTCGCTGGGGGTGGGCTGTATTTATAGCCTCACCTTACCCTGTTCTTGCTCTTCCTTGTGTGTAGATGAAAAAGATTGGAGCTTCCTCCTGCCATGATGTTCTCTGTCCCTCTAGAACCATGAGCCAAAGTAAACCCTTTCTTCAAGTTGATTTTGGGCACAACAAAAAGTAACATAAAAGGGTTAAAGGATACCCAAAGAACTACGAATAGGAAAGCATTGCTTCAAGTGTGTCTTGGAGGGCTTGCAATGTGGTAGAGCAACTGTATCATGAAATAGAATGGCAGGTGACATCTGGGTGCTCAGTCCAGTTGTTAGCAAGCACTTTCCCTAGGTCTTTTGCAGCAGGACTCCTTTGGCTCACTATTCATTCTGTCTTTACAGCAGAACCTGTAGATTTGCAAACCACTTTCGTTAACTTTGGTTTAATATGGGGGTAGGGAAGAAAGTTCCTTAGAATCCAGGAGTTAGACTTGTCATGCTAAGGTGAATCAATATTAAAGAGACAGGATACAGTCATTTCACAAAAAAAGATATATTTCCACTCATGACTATTTACAGTTTCATATTCAAAGAATATCATATAACTGATACCTTCTGCAATGTTTCATGCTTTTCTTTTATATGCCTCTATTTACATTTATATGACATGAAATTAAAACTAAGATGGTCAAATACCATGATATTAAACAACCAGCAATATAGCTATGTCTTCTTAAATTTGCTGATCAACATTAGCAATAGTTATCTTAATAATAAATTACCATTCATTTAAAAATCAGTAGTAATTTTAAACAATTCATAAATAAGTACGCTCTGTGCAGTTTACACATTTAATATCCTGTGGATATTCAAAGCTTTGTCTTATTAGAGTTGCACATTATTACTTTATCGGATGCTGAGTATTCCCATCAGGACTGCAGAAGCTTCCGGTCATGCCCCAATGTCTTCTGGGTGGTTCTCAGAGCTCCGCCTGCTTTGCAGAAGGAGGCTCCAATTTACGTGAGAGCGCGGTTAAAATCTGGTTGAACTTCTCATATCTCTCGGTCTGGTTGACTTCGGCACCCTTGCTGCCCCACAGCAATCGCATCTGAAATTCAGTCTTCAAGATTTCGCTCATTTCTTCATCCGGTTGAAAATCTAATCAAAAGAAAACAGGTAAGTCCGGTTCTACCTCAAAGGGTGGGAAGCCTTCCTATTTTACAGTAGAATTACATGAACTTCCTCCTCTCTCTGAATTCTAAAAATGCTTCCATAGAAAAACGTAGGACTCCTCACTGACCAGCTTCAAAGAATCCACCGGCCTGTGTCCCTGTGAGGAGTGTTGGCTGGCATCTTGTCTGGATTGCTTTGTAACGACTTGCTGTGATGCAGCTATTTTAGCTGTAAAATTTGGTTGATGCTACATAATTCAGTTCCCTAGTACTTCCAGCCAGCCAGTCTCTGTTCCTGCCCCATCCTAGAGAACCACAGGTGAGTTGTGCTGCTTTAGAAGTCTGATAGAAATGGAATCACATGATTATGTTTGATGGGGGAATGTCTTTTTGTACGCGCAAATATGTGTTGCTCTTATTGGTTGATAAATAAAGCCGTTTGGCCTATGGCAAGGCAGCTTAGAGGCAGGCAGGAATTTCAAAGAGAGAGACAGGAAGAAGGAGAGGAGAGGCCAGCCTGCCGTCCAGGGAGCAGCATGTAACAGCACACAGGTAAAGCCACAGAACACATGGCAACATATAGATTAACAGAAATGGGCTGAGTTTAAATGTAAGAGCTAGTCAGTAATTAGCCTGAGCTAATGGCCAAGCAGTTTTAATTAATATAAGCCTCTGTGTTTACTTGGGTCTGAGCAGCTGTGGTACTGTCGGGTGAGAGATTTGTCCTTGACCGTGGGCTAGGCGGGACACAGAAAAACTTGCAGCTCCATATGTTATGCACTGTCAGAGTTCTTTCACTTTGTATAATGGTTTCCAGACTGTTCTGTGTGTGGCATGTTAGCAATAACACATTCCATTCAATTGTTGATTAATAGGCATTTATATGGACATATCAGATTCTGTTAACCCATTCACTAAACTGACGTACTGTGAGTAATGTCAACGTGTACAAGCCCCTGTGGACGTTCATTTCTCTGGGCAAAGAGTTATTGGGCCATACAGTAAGTCTGTGTTTACTTTGAAAGAACTAGTAATAACTTCGGTTTTATATTCACTCGTAACATATGAAGATTCTAGTGTCTGTGTGCCTGAGTTTTGTCAATATCAATTACAGCCATTTGGAGTATCTTACTGCAGATAAAATTTCCATTCCTAAAAAAATTTCTTTCCTTAACAATTCTGCATCTTCTCTGATGTAGTGTCTGTTTAAATTATTCATTAGGTTTTTGAGGTCTTTAAGCTATTTAAATTACTCATTTGGGTTTTTGGTTTTGGTTTTTTGAGACAGGGTTTTTTTGTGTAGCCCTGACTGTCCTAGAACTCACTCTGTAGACCAGGCTGACTTCAAACTCAGAGAGACCTGCCTGTCTCTGCCTCCTGAGTGCTGGAATTAAAGGCATGCGCCACCACCCAGCTACTCACTGTGCTTTAAGAGGTCTTTAAGCTGTAATTCTTTCTCCTAAGATACATGTTTAACAGTATTTCCCCTGGTAGTATCTTGCTTTTTTACTTAATGTTTTGCTTAGGGTTTATATTTTTTATGTCCAAAGAAATCTGCCTGTCAGGGCACCATGAGTTTCTTTTATGTTTTCTTACAGGAACTTTTTATACTTTAAAGGTGAAAAATATAAGAGCTAAAGTGATTAGCTCTATAGGTTGGCTTCAAGCAACTTTTCTCGAAGTTCATCCAAATACTTTGATTATGCAATATCCAATGTCATATATACTGGGTGCTTTAATATCTAATGAATTGTATACTCGAGTTATTTGCGTCACAATGCCAGACCTGAGAGGACTTCGTGTGAGTCCACATGTGTGTCACAGTAAGGGGCTGTCTGCTGTAGTTTTTTGAGACAGGGTCTTTCATTGGCCTGGAACTCCTCAAGCAGGCTATGCTTGCTGCCAGTGGGCCGGGGACCCTCCCGTCTCTGCAGTGCTGAGTTTACAAGCACATACCGTAACTACCACGCCTGGCTTTTTATGTGGATTCTGCAGGTTGGTGTCAGGTCCTCTGCTGACTGAGCCATCTCCCTAGCACCTGAGCACTCTGTGAGAACAACAAGGATCTGTGCTCACAATGCAGAGGAGAGTCCTAAAGTGTAGCTCTGAGGTAACAGCATGCTTTTAAAATGAAGTTGATAGGCCTCTTTTGGCTGGCACAGTACCTTGAAGGGTTTGTTTGACAAATTGGATGCCTCGGCTGCGTTCTTGGTCTAACACTTGCTTCCTTCTCAAGGAGGCTGTTTTTCTTCAGCACTGCAGCCATCCTCCACATCACCAAGGTGACTCAGTTTAAACCCCTCCTGAGCTGCAGCCAGCCCCCTGGGTCTTCAGTGTAGTTGGCCATCCTCCAGTTCACACTTCATACTAGTTCAGGCTTAGGCACTGGACTCCCCACTCCCCACCCCCCACTCCGAGCTCTCTCAGAATTCGGGGTTTTACTCTCTGGGTAGAATTCCTACCTCAGCCTGTCTCTGCTCTCTGGTAAATGACTTTTGTGTTTTAATAATAAAGGGGGCTGAGGGCATGGCTCACTTGCTAGAATGTTTGCCTAGCATGCATGAAGCCCTAGGTTCAATCCCCAGCAATGCATAAATCAGACTTGGTAGCTCACGTATACCTGTAATCCTAGCACTTGGGAGGTGGAAGCAGAAGGATCAAGAGTTCAAGGTCATCCTTGGTTAGATAGCAAATTTGAGGTCAGTCTGGGATCTATGAGACCCTGAGTCACCGAACAGCACAGCTGTAACTGAAAACAGTGGAATTTCTTTTCTTCTGGAAGTTATCCCCACATGCTGCCCCTCTGAGCAAATCACGTCCCCGAGTGTGGCATGGCACGCTCTGCACTTGCCACTGTGTGCTGAGATGCCTCTGAGATGCCTCTGAGCACCGTGAGGCTCACCACTTAGCTCAGTGCAGCACACACGGCACCTGTGATGAATGTTTCTCAACCTGTCTGAGGACGCGGCTGTCTTCTTCTACAGAGCCTAAGGAAGTCCAGTTTAGACAGCACTTTCCAGACTAACTAGGAAGGAGGAGGAGGAGCACAGACAATCTAGATAAAACACCTTGTGGTGGCTACTGGTGGACATTCATTCTTGACTCTGCTCTTTATTATTCCATCCCTTGGCAGAACATGGAAGAAAGGAATGCAGGACCCCTAAATTATCGGGAACGACAGGACATAGTTTGGAGAGGAATTAGAATCGTGATAATGAACATCTTCCGACATATATGGAAGGTAGCTCGGCCAGTGGAGTGCTTGCTGTACCAGTAGAGGGCCTGAAGTCAGTCTCCACAGAGACTCGACAGATGGGGATCATAATTCAAAAACGCTTTGCACAGAGGATCAATATCCGGAATAGACAAAGAACTCAAAAAACAGAGTCAAGAAGACAAATGACCCAGTTTAAAAATGTGCTATGGGGTTCTCAAACAAAAATGGCCAAGAAATACCTTAAAAAGTGTTCACCATCCTCAGCAATTAGGAAAATGCAAATCAAAACTGCTTTTGAGATTTCATCTTACCCCATTACCCTAGTCAGAATGGCTAAGATTTTAAAAAAATAAATGCTGGTGGGATTGTAAACACTGTGGAAATCAGTGTGAAGGAGTCTCAAAAAACTAAAAGAAGATCTACCATAAGATCCAGCTATACTCCGTGGCATGTGCCCAAAGGACTTGGCATCCTACTCCACAGGTACTTGTTCAGCCATGTTCACTGTGCTCTATTCACAACAGCTAGGAAATGGAAACAACCGAAATGTCCTTCAGCTGATGAGTGGGTAATGAAAATGTGATAAATATATATATACATACACACACACACACACACACACACACATACACACACACTATGATTGTGCAGAACACTATCCAGCTATAGAGAAAGTGAAATAATGAATTTTGCAGGTAACTAGGAAATACTATTCTGACAGGAGTAACCAAGGCCAGGAAAGACAAGTGCTTCATGAAAAGAGACCATGGTGAGTTGTGTGGGGAGCTCTAGAGAGCAGGAAAGTAGGACACAGGTGCTATGAAGGGGGAAGGGGGGGTTGCTTTATCCTTTCTCCCACCCCGTTCCCAGTTAAAGGACACGAAGAATGATTGAAAAGGCTATAGAGAAACATAGTTTATGTTTACTTATGTTAGCGTGTGTGTATAACTTAAATGAAGGTATGCCACCAGGGGTGATAATGCTCCCTCCAAGAGCCATAGTCCGCCTAACAGGAACCCCAGTGTCATAGGAAACCCTTTTAGTCTTTTAGTCTTTGGTCAAGGGGTTCAATCGACTCCCAGAACTTGAAGGTAAGACCCTGTTGCTGAAGATACCACCTACTTTAGACACGGGACCTTGAGGAATCAAGCTGGGAATGACCTGGAAGCTGCCTCCCTGAGGATGGGCTCTCACAGTGTCTGAAGGTGCTATGCAGGGTGCTGCCAGGGGAGAGATGCCATCAACAGTCCTACTCAGCTGTAAGGCCTGTGGGTCACAACTGTCACTATTGCAGCACGAGATCTCCAAGGGCTCAAACGTGGCACTCAGAGGTGACCAACAGCGTCTAAGTGGATTGAAGGCCCTCTCAGTAGGAGGGGATTCAGGCCTGGTACTGTTAACCTAGCCAGCTAGCTATGGCTGATGAGGTCGGGGAGAACCTACTACGACCACTTTCCTAAACCAGTATGCTTCCCAACTGCATTCTATGATCAACTCTCCCGCCCTCATCAAAACAAGTGCTTTCTGCAGCAGATGGCGGCCCTCAACAGCAATCTCCAAGTGGTCAACTACAGAGAACAGTTGACTGTGGGCTGCCCATCTCCCAGCTGATCATCTGCAACCCAGTCCCTAAGCCTGAGGCTCAGGGAACATCAGGGAAGAGCATGTGGAAAGAGTATATTAGCCAGAGGACCAGATATGTGCTATCAGGTGCTGTCTTCTACGTATGATAGGAGTGGCAGCCATGAAATCTCAAAAACAGGTCATTGGAACTAGACCTGTACAATGGCAACACCAGCTGACATCCCATAGTGGATGGGGGAAATTTTACAAGGCCCCACCCCCAGATGAAGTGCTGTGAATGGCTGCTGAGAGAAGAATTTCAGTCCGCTCAAAGAACAAGCTCCCTGTTAGGTTATCCAATCCCCTAAACACATGCACATATAGACAACACTAGTGGACTCTGCAGGTTGTATTTATAGATAGATATTTGTGCATGTGTGTGTGCGTGTGTAACAATAATTAAAGTGGTCTACATAGGGAGACAGGTGAAGGTGAGTAAGAGTATGTGTATGGTAGAAATTACATAAACACAGTACTCATAAAAAAATGAAAGTTTTAAAAAACAACTGGGCATGGTCACCTGCGAGACAGCTGAGTGGTTCAGAATGTGCACCGCTGCTGTAGAGGGCCTGAGTTTGGCTCCAGCACCTGGGTCAGGCGGCCTACAGCTGCCTGTAACTAGCTCAACAGGATCATGCCCCTGGCCTCCCCGTGCACCTCCACTCATGCTGTATACATGCCTACCGACAGGCACATACAATCAAGACACCGTTTTGTTAAAGGCGGGCATAGTATGTACCTCTAATCCCCATCGTGGGGAGACAGAGATAGAAGGATCCCTGGGACGTCGTTGGCCAACCAACCTAGCCTCCACAGTTAAGTTCCAGGCCAGTGAGAAACGCTGACTCAAAAAAGGGGGTGTATGGTGCCTGAAGAAAGACATCTGAGGTTGACCTCTAGCTTCCACAGAGGTGCGTGTGCGCGTTCACACACACACACACACACACACACACACACACACACACACACACACACTCACACTGAAACCCATTTCTTTGTATTTGTGTGTTCTTAGACATTATTGAAATGGGAAGTAATGAGCAATGACATAGGAAATGGAGTATCTACACCTTAATCTCTTCTTGTTGGTCATTTTCTAACTGAGGGCATTCATGCCCCCCTCCTTTTTTTCCCCCTTCATTCTAATCCTCACAGAGAGGATTCCAGAAACAAGTTCCTACCTGCCAGGATCCTCTCAGCATTCATCCTGTAGCTCTCCGAAGCCTCGGCCATGAACCTGGCTGTTGCCAAGTGATTCAGCATAATTTCACAGCTCTCGTCATTTTTTTCCCACATGTCAGTTCCTTCAAAAGTGACAGCCTGGCGTTCCATTAAGGTCACAAGAGGCATCAGCAGCGGGACTGATACACTGCTTGGTGAGACACTTGCGGACTCTGAGGAACGAGGAGGAAAGTTCCATATCATGTTTTGTTGACAGTTAATAGACCAACTGGTAGTCTGTGTTTCATGTAGCAACTGCAGATCTGTACATGCGATGCCATTGTGTGGTTATAAACCTGGAGGGGCCGGCATCAGCCTTGCCGCCGCCGCCGCCGCCGACAGGGTCTTACCTGTGCCCCGTGAACAGCTCTGACAACAGATTAGGAACCACTCCCGGAGCAGCCCCAGCACTCACCCACCCCCCACCCCGGCTCACCTTTGCCCTCATGCAGGACTTTACTGAAGGGCTTCAGCTGCTTTTCATAGAGGATGGCTGTTTGAGTGTAATGGTGCCGCAGAGCGGTCCATGTCTTTTCTAACCTTGTGATCTGCAAGGAGGAAAGTTATGAGTTCAGAAAGCTGCTTTTTAAAAATTACCTTTCTGCTTAAATTTTGGAATAGGTAATAGATGTGCATGACAATGTCAGAAGCAGTTGTGAGTTGAGAGAAAAATGTAACCCCTCTACCCTATTCTGCACAGTTCTGATGACCCATCCCACAACTCTTAGATGCTTGCCTGTGCATAGTTTGAAAAAATAAAGGCCTAAAATTAACTACCACATTTATAGTTATTTTGTGTGTGAGAATGGGTTCTCTCCTACCACATGATTCCAAGAAATTTCTGGTAAGGGTACTTAATTTATTCAGCATCTTGCTTTTAAGGTTGTCGCTCTTTTTAATGAAGGAAATTATGTGCCAAGAACACTCTGACTTCCAGGACATGTGACTGCAGCTGTGTCCCTAAGTGGCAAGGGCGAATGTTTATGAGCACCTGGCAGGATTTCAGAAATAACCGGTGTCTAGCAAACAGCCCAGATAAAGACCCAGCAGTGTTGATGCTGCTGGTCTGACCTGGCTTGCAGGACTCGACTCGACTCCTCCAAGTTCTCTAAGCACTCACACAGGGGAAGACAGAAGACCTCACTTCCCTCTAGGAAGCCCATTCTATTAGACATTCTTCTGAAAACATCCAACATCCGTCAATGCAGACAAAGTCAGAAGCTGGACCTGGCAAGTGAGAGAGCTAGCCATCTGTCTTAAGTAATTTGAGGGAGATACTTTGAAACAATCAGTTTAGGTCAGTGGTTCTCAGCCTTCCTAATGCTTCGACCCTTAATACAGTTCTTCAGGTTGTGGTGACCCCCAGCCAGAAAATTATTTGCATTGCTACTTCATAACTGCACTGTAATGTAAATATTTGATATACAGGCTATCTGATATGTGACCCCTGCAGAAGGGGTCACGACCCACAGGTTGAGAACTGCTCGTGTAGGGACTCTCTAAGTTCCTTAAATGCTTTGGTTTCCCCAAGGCATTACCCAAACTGGCCACACTCCTGATTACCCAAATGGATACAGCCTCTGCCATGCCCTGCACTCCAGCATGGGGTCTTGTCCTAACTGGTTCTTCAGGAATATCGCTTGTTAGTGGGGCTAATTCTTGTCATTACATATCAAAGATGAGATGTGGACTGTCAGTAGTTACCACAGTTTTTATGAGCAGAGCCAAAATACCGAGGACAATACTCTTGGCTGCCTCTAACCAAGGCAGCTTTCACTAAAGTTCAGTTTATCTTTAGAGACTGGCTGGAACAGTCAGACATACATGGTATAGATGAACAGAACGCTCTGCACAGTGTTGAATGCACACTTGTGTGGGAGGCTGCACAAAGCCAGCGTCTCACCTGAGGCATCTCCAGGGCTTTCATGATGGCTGAGAAAGAATAGAGGTCTCCCATGGCATCTTTCAGTTCCACAGCCACCTGGATGATCTTATTGAGGGTACCTGCTCGGTTCTCCAAAGTGCCTGTGCAGCCCAGAATGTCCACGGCAATGCCAATGGCCATGGTGTTGTGTCTAAGTGGGAGAAGACCAAGAGTCAGGCTCAGGTCAGCAAGATGAGGAGAAAATGGACCTAGTCATCCAGAAGAGGGTTATTTGCGTGCCACTGGCCGGGAGCCAGTTTGGAAAGCTGATCTCAGTAAAGCCAATCCCACACCAGGCAGAGAATGCAGTGTGGACTCAGAAAGTAAGATGCCCTTGGATACAACCAGGTTCAACCCTGCACATGGAAGCATGAAGAGGACCTCAGAAGTCCATGTGGCTACATGGCTCCCTCCTACTTTGAGAGGCTTAAGGAGATACCAGTCACCCAACAAACAGGATGCCATCCCTAAGGAAGACTAGGACCACCACTTAGTGAGGAATGGAAACAAAAGAAAGATTATATTTGATCCAGAAAGATGTCATGGGTGTTAGAACAACAGGAGGAGAGGAGATAAGAAGGGTGTTCTGTAGTCCCAGGACAGATGCCACAGAGTGACTGGAGAGGTGGACAAAGACGAGAGGCCAGGCAGGAATTTGCTAAGGTCAGACCCTAATAAAACAGAGCATCCACAACCCTAGTCTCCCTTTTCTCACACTAAACTACATGGGTCAAACTAAGAGACTTAGGGCAGGAAATGGTGACTTCTGTATGTGACAATGGGACCCTATGAACAGGGTCAGTCAGCATCAGGAAGCTCGGACAGTGACCCTTTCTTTCCCTCTGTAAATCTAAACCCAGGAATTCACTGCACTGGGTCAAAAGAGTCTTAATTTCTAGGCTACTGTGCAATCGCTGGAGGTAAATGTGTGGCTGTGATTCCTAAGATACCATGTGTCTTTCAAACTCTAGAGTCACGCTGTTCTGAAAGCTCATAGCCGGGGCTGTTGCTCCTCGCTTGTTCCTTCTGTGCCTGGGTCCTTGGTCTCTCACCCTTCTTGAGTTCAGCCTTCCCAATTCCCCTAAAGCCTGTTAACTAAGTAGTCATGAGCTCTGCTGTCTCCAAGTGTCTTTACGTGTGTATTGGGGGGAGGAAGGCTCGGTCTGTAGCTTTCATGTTAGTGGCCAGCAGCTGTAGGTATTCACATGTTACCAGAAGGCTGTGGGGAGTGTGTGTGTGTGTGTGTGTGTGTGTGTGTGTGTGTGTGACTCACTCTGTGGTTTACATGTCAGTGGCCAGCAGCTAGAAGTACTCACGTGTTACCAGAAGGCTGTGGTGTGGTGTGGTGTGGTGTGTGTGTGTGTGTGTGTGTGTGTGTGTGTGTGTGTGTGTGTATGACTCAGTCTGTGGTTTACATGTCAATGGCCAGCAGCTAGAAGTACTCACGTGTTACCAGAAGGCTGTGGTGTGGTGTGGTGTGTGTGTGTGTGTGTGTGTATGACTCAGTCTGTGGTTTACATGTCAATGGCCAGCAGCTAGAAGTGCTCATGTGTTACCAGAAGGCTGCCCCAGGAGTGAGGTAGGAAACCAGAAGGCAAGGGTAGTTTTGTATTTGATTCAAGAGCAAGAAAATGAAGTCACTGGGCAGTCCAAGATCCCTTCAGCCTTGGCCCTTATCTAGTTAACACACGGTAACTAATCCAAGTATCCCCCTGGCTCTGTGGGTAGATCCCACAGTCAGAGATGGATAGGTGACAAATTAGGGTGCAGGATTCTAGACAGCAAAAAGAAAGGGGTGTTGGTGAGCGCTAAGTCCGAAAGCCGTCAAGAGAGTGGCACCACGGCTGCAGGCTGTGGCTTAGGCTCAGGGCTCGGGGCCAGCACACCTCTCGGCCAGAAAAAAAAATCTCTGGAGATTTCAGACCGCACTGTATCCACCGGGAATGAGGAAGTGAGAACGACCGCTCCGCCCAGGCAGCACAGGGGAAGTGAGATGTGCTGCTGGGCATGAAGAGAAAGGGGAGGTTGGAACTGAGAAGTCTTGTCAGGAAAAGCAGGCAGTTCAGAAGTGGGCCGTGTAATTCCCCAGAGCCTTACACCCCGAGTCTGCCTGAACAAAGTTGCCAGTGGGCACTTTCCAGACATCTCTCCTGCTCCTGATGCCCAATCCCCACCCCCACCCCAGTGAGGCCAAAGGTATCCTCCCTGCCTCTGCCTCACTCCCTCAAAGCTGTCTGTCTGTGGAGACCGTGTCTGTCTCCATAGACAGCCCAGGCTGGCCTGGACTCACAGACTGGTCTCGAAACTGTGACCCTCCTGCCTCTGCTCCCCCAGTGCTGGGATGACAGACATGTAATCCCATGCTCGTCTTCGTGAAGTTATGTGAGATAAAGCCTTTGCTTCCTAGAGGCCAACAGCTGCTAGCACATGTGGATATTTATACTTAAATACTAAAAATTTAGAAGTTTTCATCTCTCAGCTGCACCTGCCACCCATGTACAGCGGCAAAAACAGTCAGTGGTTTGCTCACATTCCTTGCACTACAGAGAACTCAGCTGGTCAGGGCTGTACCCGAGGATATCGTGGAAGCCATAAAATTAGTCAGGGCTACTGGGAAATAGTTTGCACAATAATGAGTGTGTGTGTGTGTGTGTGTGTGTGTGTGTATACACAAGCGCATGCACAAAAGGCCAGCTTTTATGGTAATATGCAAATCTAGTCTTGTGCTTTTTGTCTTCAAAGCATGTCTCATCTCTAAGCATTCCATGTTCAAGAGCATGGTTTTGTTTATTTGCTTGTTTCAGAAAGGGTTTTATTATGTAGCCTGGGCTGGCCTTGATCCTCCTGCTTCAGCCTCCCAGGTACTGAGATTATAGGCATGTGTGTGTTTTCATGGACACCTGGTGTGATGGTCAGGACTGTCAAGTTGAGGGAATCTAAAACCAGTTGGTAGATGGGCCTCTGGGGGATCTTCTTAGCTGAGGTAGGAAGACATGCCATGTGGGTGGCAGTGTCCCCCAGCTGGGATCCTGTACTGTATAAATGGACAAAGGCACTGAGCAGCAGCTGACAGTCAATGTTCTGTTTTTCCTGACTGTGGACACAGTGTGAGCAGAGCTTTCAAGTTCCTGCTCCCCACCATGCGGGACTGTGAACTTAAATAAACGCTTTCTCAGGATGCATTTGCCAGCGTAATGTAGTACAGCAACAAGAAAGGAAACTAAGCACCCGGGGGTTGTAGTGGTTTTGAAAAATGGCAGCATGGTTTCAGAGCCCTGGGATCCATAGTTCTCCTTCTGTCCACCCCTTCAAAGAAAGGTCAGAATCCGTTCTCCTCTGCCTGACTCATCAAGAGGTCTTAAACTTCAGAGACAAAGTGAGATGCTCATGAGAGGTAGAGCAGGAAAGGAAGGTGTGGTGTTCCGGCTGCAGCCAGGCCATAGCTTCAAAGCCACTCTCCAGCCCCCACTCAAGAACGGGCCCAGGAAGGTGTGGTGTCCCTACTCCCTGCACTGTCTGCTTGCTCATCCAGGTATTCTACAGCTCAGGCTGGAGAAGAGCCGTGTGGACCCTGGAGTGACATGACTCCAGGACAGGCTGCTGCTGCTGCTCTCTCCCCCTGCATCCTGCTGCACAGATGTCTGCACGGAGCTGAAAGTGTGGGAACCGCACAGACTGTGTGCTCACCTTTCTATAATATCCAGGCGCAGCTGGCGTCCATGAGGCAAGGTAATGAGTTCCAGTCCTGAGCTCACACCCATGCTCCTCTTCATGTCTTCCGAGACTTCTAGTATCCTAGCAACCTGTCAGGAGCCAAGCAGAAATTCGCTGGATCAGGAAGTGGGTTGGCCGCAGTGTTAATTTAGCATGAGGAAAGAAATACAGTCCATGGAAATCCTGTGGCTGCAGAGAGAATGCGCTTGTATTTCTTTGAGTGACAGCATAATCTTAATATACATAATAAAATATAAACCTGGGTGAGGGGCTGGGGAAATAGGTTGGTCCATAAACTGCTGGCCGTACAAGCCCGAGGACCTGAGTGTGATCACTAGCACCCATGTAAAACGCCAAGCATGGAGGTGTGGGCCTAATCTTCAGCACTGAGGAGGAGGAGACAGGTGGATCCCTGGGGCTCGCCAGCCAGTCACCCTAACCTAATTTGCAAGCCCCAGGTCCATGTGAGAGACATGTCTCTCAAACAACAAGGTAGATGGCACCTCAGGACACCTGAGGTTGTCCTCCGACCTCCACACTCTGAACATGTGCATATGTACTCTCTCTCTCTCTCTCTCTCTCTCTCTCTCTCTCTCTCTCTCTCTCTCTCTCTCACACACACACACACACACACACACACACACACACACACACACACACACACACTGCTTCCTTGCTTAGTGGGCAGAAGACTGAGGGAACTCTTAAATGGTCTCTACAACCTGCAGATCTGGCATGCATTCATGCCCAGCCAAGGAATTAATCATTTGTTCGAGCTTTGGCCTGACACAGGCTGGATCCTGGAGAGACATTTTGCTGCCAACAGCAAGGCTACATGCGTGTGGAGCCCACCAGTCTCTTCCGTGGAAAAGCAGAATGCCGTCCAAGCTCCCCTCTGCTCTGGGCTTTGCCATTCATGTTCTCACTTAACAGCCACGGCTGGCTGCTGTTCCCCTAATCACGCCTCTCCTGGGTGCAGTAAGTGCACCTTACGGCTGGAAACCATTACAGACATATGTGGTGCTTTGAAACCAACACACCCACGTCTCCTCCAGAGAGGTTTTCCTGAAAGAAAATCTGTCTGAGCCAGCTCTCATCCCAACCCAATCCTTTTCTTTTTCATTCATTGATTAAATTTGTCCTTTGAGTCTCTTATAGTGTGTTCTTTTAACCACCTCGTTTCTCATGTGTCTAATCGCAGTTTAATGGAATTGGATATTAGACCTGACCATTTCTAGTTGGTACACATCATGCTGAAGGAGGACAGTGGACTCAGCATGTCTCTAAATTGGGGCCATGTAGCTCACTGACACACTGCAGTGGGACCCTGGGGGTCAGTGGGTCTAACCAAGTCTAGACATGTCGCTGCCACACGATGGTTCCTGTGTTTCATCTGGTGGGCTGTCCTCTGCCATGATCGCTCCAGGAATGCAAGCAGTGCAAAGATCTTCATAATATGCCCCGCTACACATACACAAATGTCTGCATGTTCAGCAGTGTGAAACCTGGCCTTAAGCTTCTGCAGCTGAGCAAGGCAACTGTCGTCAGCCCTGGGGGGTGGGGATCAGCTTGAGGACCTGGCTGTCTAGTGGTGATGCCCAGGACAGTTTTCAGGCTTCAATCTCGGCTCACCACTGCAGTTTCAATTCGCCTTCCTCAAGGGCTTTGCCAAGGATTCACATGACGATTTGAAAATATAAGCTGTGAATCATTGGCCACGTGGAAAGGGCTAATTCTGTCCAGATCTCAGGAAAGAGAGTTCCACCTTGACCACCGCAAGGCATTCCATATGATGGCCTTTCATGAGTTTAGACCATCATCCTGCCAGAGATTCTAAGCCCTGTACCTTTGGGGTACGCTGTAACCCACACCTTCTACACAATAAGACCGAAGGGCTCACCACTGACCGTTTTCTTCTGGAAGCACTAGTTGGCATTCTGGGGGCTCCGTTCTGAAAGCAAGAAGCCTCCATTCTGACTTAAGTGTGAGTCAGCCATCATCAGATCCCTTTCCTGGATTGCATGTACTTTCCAGGGCCAAGCTAGAGGACTAAGGGATGTGGAGCCCACACTTGGGGCCTGAGTCCTCTGGGGACTATAGAGGAGGGGGGAGGCAGTGTTGACTGTGGGCTGCCCCTACCTCGGCAGGGCAGGGTGGCATACATGCCCTCCTTCTACCCTCCAGGTCTCACTTGCCATCACTCTGTGAAGCCTCTGGACCCATCCCTCCACACCCCACTTCAAGGCCACTGCAGTGGGCAGGAGCCCTGGGGGGTCCCTGGCCTGGCCCTTGGTTACCACGAGGCCTAAACTGCAATCCGATTGCCAGGCCCAGTCACTGGCTGCGCTGGCTCTGCTATCCACAGAGGACTCAGACCCGCACCCACAGACTCATGGCTTCGTTTCCCTAACGTGATGGGAAAAGGTGCTATAACAGCAAGATCCTGTATGAGCCCAGCAGAAGAAACTTACAAAGGAATCAGGCCCTTCCCGACCCACCATCCTCCTCCTCTTTAACCCAGAAATGAGTCCTGTTTAGACCAACCTCCCCCCCCACCCACACACACACACGGCTTTTGACAGAAATCCTGGCACACGTGCCGCCTAGGCACCCGCCAGACACTTTCTGCATTCACCTTGCCAACTCTTGAGCCTTGTCAACTCATTCAGCTGCCCTAATCTCTAGCTGCAAGCTCTTGCCTAGGAAGCCGACCCCTCCTGCACAGAGCATTTCCCAGCCCTGCTGTGGACCAGGTTCTTGTATCCCTGTCTCTCTTAACCTGTTCCCACCAGACAGAAGTCCAGGGTCGAGGTGACAGCAGTTGCCGAGTCGAGGCTGAATATGTAACAGTGACCAACACCTAGTGCTTGCTCTGGCCAGGCAACGTGCCTGGGCTTCCTCCCTGGCCACGTGGGTGGTGGTACTCCATCCCACAGATGGAGAGAGGATGAGGGCCATGCAGCTAATGGGCAGTGGTGGGGTTTGGACTCATCCCGAAAGGCCAAGCTTTTGACTACTGGATTTCACTCCAACACTGAAGGACCGGAGGTGGAGGAGTAGCTGTGCCCCACCAGGGTGGGTGGGAGGGGCCCGGGAGTTGGGGATGCTGGACCCTGATGGGCTCCAGCTTCCAGTGTACTCAGAGCCACCCACTGTCCTGATGCCCGTAATTAGCAGCTGTGCCTAAACTACGTGCTGGGGTGGGGACGGGCACATGGGACCCAGATGCTGCTCCATGCCTGCTTTTGGCTCCTGGGTGGCCCCATCTCATCGCTGCTACATTTGGGGGTGGGAAACAATTTTCCTGTTGGAAACACTGGCTGTGCCTGGTCGTTCTGGGGAAAAAGCTGGGAATGGGTGGTGGAGGGGAATAAGCGGAGGGCTGAACACAGCCTTGCCTGGGAGGCTAGGGTGAGCGGTCTAGGCTGGTTTCTCCTTGCTTGCTGGGGACTCCCAGGAAGCTGATCTTCCAGAAGACAGACATGGGAGGGGGCCCATCAGGAGGACAAAATGCACAGGGTGGGAGAGGGAGGCCTGCATGCCTGTCAGGTGAAGTCAGACTTGGGCTCTCCTTTCAAGCCGGTCAAAAGCAGTGGGAAGGTTCCAGACCTGTGAAGAGTGAGCAGGCACCTCCCCTTTTCCTCCTCCTAGACATTCAAGCCCTCCTCGACACCCAAGGGCTCACTGCCCCCAGAGAAGGAGCTGTTCTGTAAATACAGACCCCTGTGTGCACAAGGAGCTTCCTCCTAGGGGTTAGGGGTGGACAGGCAGGCTCACACTAGGTGTGAATCTCTCTCACCTCGGGCCTACAGGCATGGTGCTGAACCCTCGGACCCAGGGCCCAGCATGACTGACTTGCTGGGACGGAAATTCTCCATCCTCTTGCCACAGGACAGGAAGGCAAGGATTTAATATGATCTGCCCACCTGTGTGTTCTGTCCGAGGATGCCCAGCCAACCGAGTCCACAAGCGCTGTTCTTTCACAGCAGTCCTGTTTCTCGGCTCTCCCCTTGGGGCCTGCTTAGCTGGGACACCCCTCCTTTGTCTACCAGCATGGACAACCCCCTCAACCGTGGGTGCCGACTTACACAAGTCAACTAGTTACCCTTCCGGCCCTGGATTCAAGGAAAGGGCTTTTTCTACCCAGAATAGCCGGCAGGTATTTAGTGGTTCTTGAGGTTATTTTGGGAGTCCTGTATCAGCTCCAGAACTCCCTGGGGGAATTGCTAGATTAGATATCCAGCTAAGATTCATGACGTGGGAAGGAAAATCCAGCTCTTGAACCAATCCTCACCTTTGAAACTCATGGCCTTCTCTGAGCTGAATGAATGGAACTTCAGATTTCACCGAGGGCTTATCTGTCATTCAAATGCCCAATGATTAACTACTGTATACTGAGAAGGTGGGTTAAGCCCAAGATGCCCCTTGTCTAAGATCTACTAAGAGCTTATGAACACAGGTCACTGCCCCTATAAAAAAATGAAGATGAAATGTGTAGATATGGAATGACGGTCACAGGCTTGAAACTGTATCTGTGTGTGATAAACAAGTGTTATTTACAAATCTAAGGGGCCTGGTATTCCACATACCAAGTGTCGTCAGTGGTGAGCATTAGGAAACTGTTTAGTTTTTTATCGTATTTTATGTGTATGGGTGTTTTGCCTGCATGTGTGTCTGTACGATACATGTGTGGCTAGTGCCCACAGACACCAGAAGAAGGAGTAAGACCTCCTGGACCTGGAGTTACATAGGGTTATGAGTGCCATGTGGGTGCTGGGGATCAAATTAGGGTCTTCTGATCCATCTCTCCAGCCTGAGTTTTGAGATTTTTATTACATTTATTTATTCTCTCTCTCTCTCTCTCTCTCTCTCTCTCTCTCTCTCTCTCTCTCTCTCTCTCTCTGTGTGATGACTTGTGTAGAGGTCAGAGGTCACCTTGTAGGAGTCGGTCCTCTCTCTCACCCATGTGGATTCTGGGGATTATTCAGGTCGTGTCTTGGCAGTCAGCACGTATACCTGCTGAGCCATCTCTCAGGCCCAGGAAACTGGATTTTGTATGATTTTATCTTTTCTTCTAATATTCATCTTACAATTTTTCTAACTTCAACAATTCTTGTAAAAAGACAAAAAAAAGATCTAGTTGAAGATTATCATCCTAGAGATTGTATCAGTAATAAAATAGATATGGCACATAGGTAAGTATAATGCATAACAGCATAAAATAGCCAGGGCCCCGCAACTCCCGAAACCAGGCTTTCAGCTAAACTCTCTCACCCTCAGCTGTTCAGTTCTGACAGGCCTGAGGGGGATTCATAACTGAGCACCAGAGAGGAGGAGGAAGAGGAGGAGGAGGAGGATTCACAGAAGCTCTTGTCACCAGCAGTTGGGTTCAGGGGCAGGCCTGCCCTCCCTCTGCCCAAGGTGAAGTTTACCAGTTTCCTGATGGGCAAAGGTTGTCCTGATGGTGGTTCCCACCCTGTAAGTAAATCTTCACACCTGCACTTTCCTCTGGCTTTTCCCTATGACGGAAGTGTCTACTTGGCAAGGCAGAGTGCAGCCAGGCAGACCTCCTTACAAGCCTTATGCTGTGGGAAGGGGCCAGCCACACGACACTGACCTTGCAGTCCACGCTCAGCATGTGCTGTGCGATGACCCTGGCATCGTTGTTGGTGAACAGTTCTTTTGCATGCTTCAGCATGGCCGTCTCCAAGGGCTTGTTCTCTGGAGGAAGGAGCTTGGACGCGAAGTCATTGGGTCTGAATGACGACACAGTTTCCATGAGAGGTGGCACAAACATGGTCTTGTCCTCCTGACCCTCATCCGCCTGTGCTGCCAGCGGATCCCAAGGTCTCGCTTGGTCATCCCCATCGAGGATCAAGTAGTTGATACCAGAGTTCCGGGGACCGGAGGCCCCATTCTGTTTGGCTGTCAGCAGCTCCTCATGGCAGCTGTGAGCATGTGAGGGAAGCCTGGCTCCCCCGTCACAGCCCACAGAAAAAGGAGGGTTCAGTTCACAGTAGTTGGCCTCTGAGTTGAGCCAGGCAGACGGAGAGGGGGGAACCTTGAGGAAGGGCACCTTGCAGGGCTTTGGGGGTGGCTTGGGGCACAGCTGGCTATCTGATCCCCTCAGCGCCTCCCCGGCCCTGGTGTCTGAAGAGAACCGTCGTACCAGCGCCGGACTCAGAGTGGGCTCGCTGCCAGTCCTGAACACGGGGGAGCTGGGGCAAGGGCTTGTGTCCATACCTGAAGACTGAGGGGGCAGCTTGCAGCCTGTGTGGGAGAAAAGAAGGTCAGAGAAAGCTCAGTTGTCTGGAGAACAGAAAACAAAACAGGAATGACAGCTCCCAGCTCCCACTCCGCGCCCTCGGGTTCCCTTCTCAGCCACAAAAGAAAGCACAGTGACTTTCTCAGACCAGGTGTGGTCTGTGGCAGTCTAGGACACTGTGAGGGATCCACTGGCTCCACCTCACTCTCGGAGTCTCAACCCCAGGGGCTGGGCTGTAACGCCAATTTATGGCCACAGCAGGTTGGGACAGTCAGAACAGGAAAACATGTCTTGGGCAGTGAACACCAGAAACAGAAGTCTCCAGCCACGGAGCATGAAGGGCTCTGAGTCACTCTCAAAGTCCGGGTGGATCTCAGCAAGAGATGCCAGGCAGGTAGACAGACAGACATGCCAAGGTAAGCCGCACAGAAACCGTCTACAGAGGGGAACTAGGGGAAATCGCTCTGTGGTCCCATGGAAGGCTACATCCAGAAGAAATGAAAAACCGCCCCACTAACGCTGAATGCTTACGGCTTTCCCAAGCCCTGCACCCCACCACCCTCCCGGTCCTGAAAAGAGCAGAGAAGCCGCGAGGTGTCCGTGGACAGTGCTCTGTTAGCGGCCCCGGGACCGGCTGAGCCACTGCCACACAGGGTGGGGGTGGGGAGCACTAAGGAGCGGGCTCTTCTTTCATGATGCCCACCACTTATCAAAAGGGTTGGAAACGTAAAAAGCCTGGATGCCAATGCTAGGCGACCCTCTCCCTTAATAGTTCCTCAGTTTCTTCAACTGCAAAATGAGGAGAGCTGCCCACTCTGAAGGCCGGTTATGGGACTTACAGGCTGGAATGGCAAAGCATGGAGCGTGGTGTGCCCCAACCACACAGCTCTGCTCACCTCCCCTCCAGGCTGCAGGTATGGAGTCTTCAGAGCCGGGGGCTTGTTCAGGCAGGAGAAGCCCGACGCCCGACGGCAACTAGGACCACACTCCCACCCCGCTCCCTGAGGCTCCCACACACCTACCTATGGGCAGGTGAGTCTCCGACTGGTGGGCTTTGAGGGCTAAGGCTCTCCTGTCCTGCACATGATCCAGGCAGGCGGGCTGGCTGCCACTCTTCTCTTTGTTCCTGAAGCCAGAGACCAGGCACAAACGTGTCATTAAGTAGTAAAAACTTTCTTTAGGCAACGTCACGGAAAGTTAAGGAAAGAAATCTTCCGGAATGAGCACAGCGCGTACCCTAACAGTAGAGGAATGGCCACAGAGGAGGAGGAGGAACCGACGGGGATGTGCTGAGTCCCCAGGGCCAAGGCAGCCAAGTCCTGGGAGGCCTCCTCACCCCTTCCATCCTGTTGAACAGAACAGGGTGAATGAATGGGTCACGATCCTCTGGGGTCCGCAAGGAAGAATCTGATGAATGGGAATGTGTCCTTTTAAAAAAGCTTGGAGTGATTCTCACTCCCTGGGGAAATGACTTATTTAACTAACATGACTTTTCCACGATGGATCAATGTCAGCTGGAAGGAAGCGGGAGGCTACTCCATGTCAGCGCTCCTTCCTCCCCGCCCCTAAATAATCCGCAGATCCCACGGGGTGGCTGTCGTACTTATCTTCCCGGCTGTGCCTGGGGCACCCGCAGGGTCACCAAAGGGCGACTGGGAGGCCCAGGGCACACCCGCACAGGGGCACAACCACACAGGGGCAAGGTAGAGCCCAGTGGAACTTGAATCACTTTTAGGGCCACTCCCTCCTCCGTCCTTTCCGATTCACATCGGAGCTTGTTCGAATTACACTCAGCAGGAGACTGGATTCTCTCAATAGAGGAGGGACCAGCCAGGCTGCAGGGAACGGATCCCCCACCTCCACCCCCACCCCAGCATAAACCATGCTCACACAAACCCGTTCTGCCCTACCTTTGGGAAACAAAACAAACTTCCAGCAAACCTCTCAAAGATAAGTAAGTCAAGACGGGGCAAATTCCAAAAGGGAATGGCTTCTGAGAAATGATATTTGAGCCGTGTCCACCATGATCAATGATCAAACGTTCAGATTCCAGGAGCCCAGAGCGGCTGGACCGGTGGAATGCAAACCTGCCCGAGAATACACACCTTTTGCCCGGGGCCTGAGGCGGCCAGCCAAGAAGCATGGCCAGTATCAGGGCAGGTGGCAGTGGGCCAAAGCTGACGTGGGGAAGCCACCGAAGAGCAGCAGGGCCGGGTGACAAGCCCATTAAGGCCACTGGTCATGCTGAGGTCACCCTCCCTCCACCTGGAGTGTGGGGGCTGCCGCCCGTGGGAGGCTGTAGCAGGGCCTCTACATTCCAGAGAACAATCAGAACAGCATCTCGGATCCCCATCCCTGCCTCCCTGCTGACACCCAAGTCTGACTTCTGCCTCCCCCTGCAGATAATAACAGCTCCCAGGAACGCTGTTAGCACTTACTGAAAAGTAAACACTTTCCATTTCTCACGCCATTTAACCCTCGCAAGTCCCATGCTTCCGGATGGAGAAAGGGACTCCCAGAGAAGCGAAGGTCTCCGCCCAGGGCTGCACAACTAGCCACACGGAGCCAGCATGGAGCCACAGGTTCTGAGTCAGCTGCTGACTAACATGAACCAGGGAACACAGCTGTAATTTATGTTACTCGCATAGTCCTGCATTCCATGAGGCGTTTTGCCGTTTTAGAAATTATAGTTTATATTTTCCCCTGGCCCAGACAGAAATGCAGAGAGGAGAACGGACACGCTGTTCACTTCTACACGGGAACTCAGAAGCCAGGAGTGGAGGCAGGGCTGCGGCATGGTATGGAATCAGGCTGCATCTCAGCCTCTTTCCTCCCACCTGCTCTGGCAGTGGGTTCTGTGAAGGATTCTCGGCTCTGGAAGCCAGAGCTACACAAATATCGAGCTCTCCTCTCAGCCCTTTCCTGCCCTGGTCTCTGAATGTTTCTGTGCATTCCCAGGGGCACAGAGTGGGTGGCTGTCATACCTATCTTCCTGGCTGTGCTTGGAGCACCCACAGATGACCTCCAACTGAGTTAGAGGCAGAGTGGCAGGCAGGTCACCAAGCGACAACTGGGGGGCCCGGGGCACACCCGCACAGGGGCGAGCCCTCCACACCTCCAGTCCTTCAAGCCCTCCACACCTCCAGTCCTTCAAGCCCTCTGTTCCCTCAAGTCACCCCTTTTCCACGCTACCAGTCCGAGGCCTCAACACTGACCCCTGCTGGATGCTGACACCATCATGTCCACAGACCCCGCTCAGATGAAATGACCTTTTCCTCCAAGGCGTACCTCTCTCCTCAAAGTCACTGGTACATCGCCTAGGTGGTCTTCTCAGTCTTCCTCCAACCTCAAAGACCCCAGAAGCCTAGCTTTTCTCTCTGTCTCTCCCTTCCAGCCTGGGCCCCTCCTGAAACCCTAACTGACTTTCTTGCTTCATTCAGTCTCTCTCTCCAGTGCATGTCTACCGCTGCCCAGTTCTGGTTTAGGATTTGTTCACCAAACCAAGCTTTTGTAACCCCTTAGCCTGGCACAAAGGCCTCCGGCATTAGCTAGGGTTCCCCCTTCCCCATCCTTCCCTTACATAGGCCCTCTGTCCTAGACTGACCAATCAACCCTCGGGGCTCCTCTGGCCCTTAACTCTTTGCAGTGTCCTCCAAACACCCCCTTGCCTTCAGAGCAACCTCTCCCCTGCTCAGCCCCACCCCACCCCGCCCGTGCCTCTTGTTGCTATTTTTGTTTTTGAAATGGGGGTTCATTCTGTAACCTACCAGGAAGGCCTTGGACTTGGGACAGTCGCCCCACTTCAGCCGGAGATGATAGGCATGCATTATACACCCGGCTCCGCCACCTGCTTTTCACGCTCTCAACTAGGAACTAATCATGCACATCTCGTAACAGCTGTCCACTCACAGTGAGTGCAGGAACATCCTCTACTCTCCTTGGCCTAAGCTGGGCCCCCAGCACCCCTCACACCTACCTGAGGAGGTTTCCCCGGGGCAAGCTGTGTTCCCGAGCCTGGATGCTAGCCGTGGTGAGGCTCAGCCTCTTAGCCACATCTGGCCTTCCATCCGCAAAGCTGCCTTCCCGGCCGTAGCCGGGTGAGGTGCCGTAACGCTCCTCCAGACACCAGAGGGGCACCGTCCTGTTGATGGGCTGGAAGATGATGGCGCCGCTCTGCTGGGAGATGGGCCGCCGGTTGCCCACGTAGCAGCGCACCAGACCGGGGATGGAGTCAAAGCTCTCCATCTCGAACTGGTACTGCACACGGCTGTAGGCCTCGCTGAGCCGCAGAACAGTCCGGTTGATCTTAAAGTGCTGAGCGAGGTTCTTCCACTGACAGGTCAGGACAAAGTTTCCTGGGCTAGACAGGGAGTCGCGAACCAGGAAATCACCATCTCGCTGCACGAGGTTTTCAGATACCTGTAGATGAAATGGTGAATGAGGTGCAGGAAAGGCAGAAGTCAGTGCTGCTATGACTCTTCTTTCTGTGTGTGAGCGTGTGTGTGCATCCGTGCAGAGACCAGAGGGTAATCCTGCGTGCCAGTCCTTAGGCACAATCCATCTTTTCTTGAGACAGGGCCTCCCACTGGCCTGGAACTCTCCAAGTAGACTAGGCTAGCTGGCCAGCAAGCCAGGGGTCTGCTTCTGTCTCCCCATTGCATGTGTTGCCACATCTGGCTTTCCTTTTTTCGTCTGTCTGTCTGTCTGTCTCCCTCCCTCCCTCCCTCCCTCGCTCTCTCTCTTTTTATGTGGTTTCTGGGATTTGATCCTTGTCCCTACACGATGACCGTTTTACCAGCTGAGCCGTCCCTGTCCTCAGATCTTTATAGTCTGTGAAATGTCACCCAGGAAGTACTGGCTAGCTGGGTATGGTCATGCGCAACTGTAACCCCGGTGCTCGGGAGACTAACACAGGACTGTCGGTCTGAGGCCAGCCTGGGATACATAATACATCTGAGGTCAGCCCTCTCTCAAAAACAAAACACCCAAACTATTGACCTTCCTCTACATGCCCAGCACTGCTGCGGGCCCAGGGGACACAGTCGTGACAAAGGGTACTTCTGCAGGGGCTTTCGACGTTTAGTGTAGCCACTCTTATCTTAGACAGCCACTGGTATGTGTCAGGTGTCGCGAAGGAGAAGAAAACTTTAGAAGGGCGACAGGGTGCTTGGGAGGGTTATCTTTCAAATGAGGGTGGTCAGGAAGATGTCACAGGAACATGACATTAACACAGACTTGAAGGATGTAAAATGGCAGGAAGAAATGAGACTGTGTGCCCTGTGGGTCTGACTTTCCTTCTAACAAGGAAGGGAGAAGGAGCAGGAGGCTGTTTTGGTGCCTAGACATGCTCCTAAGATTCCTGTCTACATACCCAGGGAGGACATGGTATGTTCTGGACAGGCTAGGCGGCTAGAAAAAAAGAGTCACTTGAGGTTCCTTCACCTCACAAAGTTATAAAGGTAACACATTTGCATATATATACAATATGCAAAACACCAGTGCAATGCCTGTCACACAATGGACACCCCAAATAGGCAACCACTATGATGGTGATGTGTACAGCAAAGGATTATACTGTATCAGTCATTTTGGAGCCTGGCCACCTAGCTTCACCTTCTGCCCAGATGTGTGCCTAGACAAATTACATAAGCTTTTTGTGGTTCAGTTACATCGTCTATAAGATACAGATAATGTTATTGCTTACAGAGTGGCTGAAAGTTTCAAAGGGATACAATGCTGGCACATTATTATCATTGCCATGAGGTTTCAGTTACCCAGTCCAGATGATGCATTACCGAGAGTTCACCCTCCTGGCACACTAAGAAGGACGGCAGTGAGGGCAATTTTTTTTCTAGGATATTCTAGCATCCAAGTGATGCTATACTTCTGCTAGCTCAGAATAGTGTGCTACCATGGTTACTTTAAAATTGCATCTTTGCCTTAAAATACATTTTCACACAGAAATTCCATTCCCCAGAATCGAGCCAGTAGAAAGAATTATAGGTCTGAACATGGCAGTTATCTTACAGGATGTTGGTCAGACTATGAGAAACACTCTAAGTACCCAATAAATTGTGATGCATGTGTGTGATGGACACATCCTCAGTGTGCGCTGGTGCAGGAGGATATTTTACAGCCAGAGCGAATTCCCAGGGCACATCATTAAGTGAAGAAAGTGGGCCAGAGAAAGCATAAGATCTCCTACTTAAGGAGGTCTGGAAAGATATACACCAAAATGTTCATAATGACTATCTCCAGGGGAGACAACTAGGGATAAGAGCTGAATTTTCTTTTCTGTTATCTGTATTTTCCACAATCAATTTTTTAGATTTTTATTTATTTTTATTTTATGTGCATTAGTGTTTGGCCATGAGTGTCAGATCCCCTAGAACTAGAGTCACAGACAGTTGTGAGCTGCCACGTGGGCGCTGGCAATTGAACCCAGATCCTCTGGAAGAGCAGTCAGTGCTCTTACCGCTAAGCCATCTCTCTACAGCTCCCTCTACAGTGAATTTTAAGATTATGCACACACACACACACACACACACACACACACACACACACACACACACACATCAAGATTGAAATAAGAATTATTTGATAGTGTTAAGAAATTTGGGGCTGAGGCAGGCAGCGGTGGCACACACCTTTAATCCTAGCACTTGGGAGGCAGAGGCAGGTGGATCTCCTTGAGTTCAAGGCTAAACCTGGTCTACAGAGCAAGTTCTGGAACAGCCAGGGCTACACAGAAAAACCCTGTCTCAAAACAAACAAACAAACAACAACAACAAAGACCCATAACTAACTACATAAATAAATAAATAAATTTGGGGCTGGCTTAGCAGGTAAAGACACTTGCTGCCAAGCTGATGACTGGAGTTCGAATCTCTGGAATTCACATGATGGAAAGACAGAAAGGATTCCCATGAATCGTCTTCTGATCTCCAAGTATGCTGTGGCACCCCACCCCACCCCCACACACACAATGAATAAATGAATGTAGTAATTTAAAAAATGAGATCAGTTACACCAAGGACAATCTTTAAAACACACCACCATTCTCCTTAGACTTGTTCATCCATTTCCTGTTCTGTTGTCCTTGGGTAACGACTGGCCAGACTATGCTTATAATAAAAACCCATGGGTGACTGTACACCTCAGCTCTGCAGACTTAAGTCTATTTTTCAATTCTTATAGTATTAAATAAAAACATTACGGATGACAACCACATAAAAGATAAGCTGTGGGCCCTGGGATAATCCCCCTGCCTGCCCACCCTTGGGTCACAGGACCCAGCAGAGAAGAAAGAGAGACAGTGGACACTTGCTGGCCCAGTTGGAGCAGAGGTGGCTTTGTCAGTCTGTGCCACCTGCCTGGTCATCTGAGATAAGTCACTCTTCAAAAAAGGGCATAATTATCTGAACCCTAGCCATCCACCTACTTCCGGCAGCTGGTGCCTCCTGCCCACACGTATGTAGACTCCAGGAGCGCTGGCCTTTCCTCTGTAACTGGAAATGTATTTGGAGTCCCGCCTTTGGCTCTTCCCGAGGTCTAAGTTAAGTTGCGTTATAGTGCTAGAGTTCTGTGATCTTTGAGCTGGACCCCACAGTCCCGCCAGTATGGCATTGCCTCAGGAGGGCGGAACACATACCTGTCGGGGGATCCGGCCGTGGTACCAGGCGTGGCTCCGCAGGTCCTCGCTGCTCAGCAGCAGCTCCTCCTCCAGTTCCTTTTTCAGCCTCTCGGGGGTCCTGTCCATGATGTGCCTCTCCTTGGAGAACTGCAACACAGAGTGGACAGTGACTTCACCTTCCCCAGGCCATGCCAGCCAGAGATGACCGCCGCCGCCGCCGCCTCGCTGGTCCTCTGCTGTGCCGAGCAGAGCGGCGGCGTAGACCCAAAGCTGCATTCAGGAAGGGAACTGGAGACGGATTACAATTAGCCGAGACCTTTCGCTTCCCCAGCTGCAGGTACAGAATGAAGTCTTCACCTGCTCGCAGAGTGCTGCCAGGGAAATGGACTCACAAAGCAGTGAGCTGATGGAGAGGTGTAAGGGACAGAGGAACACAGCTCTTCCTCTGGGAGCTTCCTCCTTCTCTTTTATAACTGCCCGAACGTGGAGCTGGGAAGGACAGCAGTTCCCCAGTGGCCTCTGACCTGGGCCTCAGGGCCAGTGTAGCCCAAAGCACAGTCCTTGAGACTAGTAGCAAAGGCTCTGACTGTCCTCTTTTTCCTTTTTATTTGTTGCTGTAGGCAAACTCCAGTTCAAGAACTAAGTTAGTTTATAAAAGACTTTTAAGCAGATGGCGCAGTTTTATGACCCTTAAATCTAATAAGAGATGTCTGAGTGACACATGACTGTTAAAATAATTTTTGAAGATTTCTTTTTAAAAAGATCTTATTTATTTTCATTTTATTTGTCTGGGTGTTTTGCCCGCATTTTTATCTGTATACCACATGTATACAATGACTGGAGGCCAGAAGAGGGAGTCAGATCCTCTGACACTGGAGTTCCAGATGGTTCTGAGCCACCATGTGGTGCTGGGGACTCTTAACTGCTGAGCCATCTCTCCACGAGTTAGCGATAACTCTTTGGCTGTGTTATGTGCATATGAATGTTGGAGTTTGCATGTGGACGGATGCACACATATGTGCCTGTCGGTTCCTGTGGTTGATATTGGGCATCTTCCTTGATGGAGCTCCACTTTATATATTGATTGAGGCAGGGTCTCTGACTGAACCCAGAGTTCTGAATTTTGGCTAGTCTGGCTAGCCAGCTGGCTCTAGGATTTCCCAGTCTCTACCTTCCGTACAGGTCACCATACCCAACCTGTTTTTGTGGAGTTCTGAGGATAAACACTCTGGTCCTCACGCCTACATGACAAGATCTTTACCCACTACGCCATCTGTCTCCCTGGTCCCCACCCCCTTTTTTGGAGCCAGGGTCTTGCTATCTCTATAGACTTGGCTGGGCATGAATTAATAATCCTCCTGCCTCAGCCTCTCAAATGCTGGGATTACAGGTATATGCCAATATACCCAGTGTGCTGGCTAGTCCTTTTTTTTAAATCAGCTTCACACACGCTATAGTCATCTGAGAGAAGGGAACAGCAATTGAAAATAAACATCTCCAGAAGACTGGGCTATAGGCAAGCCTGCAGGGCTTTTCCTTAATTAGTGACTGAGGTGAGAAGGCCATTGTGGGTGCTGCCACCTCTGGGCTGCTGGTCCTAGGTTTTACAAGAAAGCAGGCTGAGCAAGCCATGATGAGCAAGCCAGTAAGCAGCGCCCCTCCACAGCCTCGCATGGGCTCCTGCCTCCAGGCTCCTGCCCTGTTTAAATTCCTGCCTTGACTTCCCTCAGTGAGGGACTGTCCCCTGGACGTGTAAGCTGAAGTAACCTTTTCCTCAAGTTACTTAGTCAGGGTGTTTCACCACAGCAACAGCAACCTTAACTGAGACACGCAGCTTGAATACATTCTGTTGTTGTTAAAATGAAAAACTGGTCCTTTGCCCCAGATAGCTTGAGAGCATTGTACAGCAATGACAGCAGAGTTTCTGGGCGGTGACACTGGTCACAGATTGGATTTAGAATCACTCCTGCGTAGGCACGTACACTAAATGTGGCCCCTCCTGGGTTTGGGGACCACTCCCTGAATGTTTACATAGGAAGGGAAAGCCCCGGTCCCTGGGCTTCCCCAAGTCCCCCAGCTTTCTCTCCCGACGCCTCAAAGAACCACAGAATTACTCTTCACACACTGCTTAACCACGAAGGGTTCCCCCAAACATTCCCCCACCAAGCAAAGCACAGTCAGACTCGGGGTTAACTGTGTGTGCAACCCTTCACGGTGCTGGCTAGCAAGGTTCGGGTGGACGTCAGGGTGGACCTTCACCTTCCCTCCGCTTCCCACCCTCCTCCTCCTCTCTCGTGACCGTGGGACAGGCATTCAAAGGTGGTTCTGTTCATTCGGTTCATGTCTCACACTGTCACCCAGACTGGCCTAGAACTCACTATGGAACCCAGACAGGCAGGCCTCCACATCACAGCAGTGCTTCCGATTCCGCCTGCAGAGTGCTGGGATTAGAGGTGTGAGCCACTGTGCCTAGTGAGGGACATTTGATGAATGGGATTTATATCAAAGATGAACAGGGCTGGCTGTCTATGGCGCTTGTGGGCTGCACACTTGGGCTGCACACAGCAGTGTTTGGCGCGGGGCAGCTCTCGGCATTAATTATGCAAAGCTACATCTGAAGATGCCTGCATGGATGGGAAGGTGTCAACTGGTGGCTGTCTATGATCTGTCTCCCCTCCTGCAAGATGACTCTAAGTTTCATGAGGAAGGAACTCACGCTGTCAACCTTTTCCCCACAGCAGGGCCTCAGGCAGGCAGGGCCTGAACGCCTCAAGAACTCAGTAATGCCGCAGGAACAGACGTCCCAGGATGAGGCTTCCGAGGCTTCTCTTGGCTGTGGGGATTTCTCTCTCCTCCCAGATCATCTGCAGTTTTATTTTACCTGTGCATGCCGCCATTCAACACAAAGACGACGTTCCTCGCTGCCTTTTATAGGACGGGGTTTCTCTGTGTAGCTTTGCGCCTGTCCTGGAGCTCACTTGGTAGCCCAGGCTGGCCTCGAACTCACAGAGATCCGCCTGCCTCTGCCTCCCGAGTGCTGGGATTAAAGGCGTGCACCGCCACTGCCCAGCCCCTCACTGCCTTTTATAGGGTGCTGCACTGAAGTCGGGCCAAGGTAGATCGAGTTGCAGAGTTAAAGGGACCTCTGGGGTGATGTGGGAGAGCCAGCACCCCAACAATAGCCTAGACTATGGGGGGGAGCCATAGCTAGGAACAACAGCACAGAAGGCTGGAACAAAGCTGGGGTACCGATACCCAAGGGGCCCACACACCAACTTGAGGACACCTGGTCCCCCGTTTTCACTGGGAAGGCTCATGAACCCTATGATTTTGGGAGCTCCTCCCCAGGGTGGCTGTTCTGAAGCCTAACCCACATTGCGAACCCAGTCGCTCTTTAGTCACCCCGACAGGGAGTCTCACTTACGCCCTGGTGTTGTACCCCGAGCCCACGTCCGGGTTTGAGCTGGGACAATGGGGAAGATCTAAACGTGTACAGCCAGCTCTACTATCATCTTGGAGACTTTATCTGCTCACACCCAAAATGCTATTCCTCTACTTGCTACTGTGTTGTCCTCGGGGGGCCCCAACATCCAGACCCCTGCTCCCCTGCCCCCCTTCGGCATGGGCTCACCCCGTAACTTCTCCTCTAAAGCACTCTGCACTCTTACCTGCCACCACACTATACATTCAGCTGGCCCTCCTGCGACTTTTGCCCTGACTCCTTAGAGGGAAATCCATAATGACGGCTCATGGTTTCTGGGCTCCCAAACAGGCTGTGACAGCACGCTGTAGGAGATGGGGTGACAAGGAGGCACCCAGACGGGAGGGAAGGGGAGTGTTGACATGGACCTTCCCTAGTGCCTGAGATGGAGGCCAGACTTTACAACATGGTCATGGACTACTGTGGGGAACCTGTGGACCACCTCTTGGACTGAAGAAGGGATGTCACGGGCTCCCCGCTTAGGGCCACCACATGCGTAAGGGGTGGTTTTGGAGGGAGTGGGTACCCTCTAAAACTTCCACTTGTTGTTGGAGACAGGTCTTGGCTAGCCTCGAACTCAGCTCCCTGAGATGTATATTCTCCAGCTGCCAGACGGAGAGCCACAGCAAGAAAATTCAGGGACCAGTTTTCTCTCTCACGGGCTCGCCACACTGTGACGGGGCCGTTTTCTCTCTGGGCTCCACCCCATCTACCAACCAAATCTGAACTTCGTTCTAGAGGGCAAGTCTGCTTTCCCTGTTTCTCACAGGCTTCTCAACTCTTTTATTTTTATACGCTCTCTGACATTTTCATACCTGTATACGACACAATGTATCTTCTTGGTCATATCCACCCCTAACTGTACCCCTCTAACTCTCCCCAGGACCCCACTATCGCATCCAAGTTTCCCGGCCGACTTCCCAATTCATTTCCTCACTGAGTCCCCTTAGTGCTGCCCAGACACACGTGAGCATTGGGTCACGCACTGGGTGGGGCACGAGGAACCTACCAGTGGCCACGCTCTCAATGAGAAGTGACTCTCTCTCCCACAGCCGTCATCAGCCATCAATAGTTCCTCAGCTAGGGGTCAGGCCTTAAGAGACCCTCCCTCCTCTGTGCTGGAGTGTGTGTGTGTGTGTGTGTGTGTGTGTGTGTGTGTGTGTGTGTGTGTGTGTGTGTGTGAGAGAGGGGGGGGGAGGGAGAGGTTTTCTCTGGGTAGCCCCAGATGTCCTGAAACTCACCATATAGACCAGGCTGCCCTTGAACTCGAAGCTCCACCTTCCTCTGCCTCCTGCCCTAGTGCTGGGATTAAAGATACATCTACCACCCCTGGCCCTCCCTGCTTAGCTTTGTGTGGGTCTAGTGTAGGGAACCATGGCCGCTGTGGTTTCATGTGTGCTGCAGTCACGTCATGTCCAGAGAGCACTCAGAGTACTCCTCCCCAATTTGTCTGGAGGGGAAGGAGAGGGTGGCCTGGTAGAGGTCCGGCTCTCATGAGCGCCAGTCACAGCTATGTAGGGCTCAGTCACCCAAAGAAAGGAAGCGACTCAAGTCTGGATCAAGGGCGTTCTGCCCACCAGTGCTGCAGCTTTATTCCAGGAGGTGAAACTATCCACAATCCAATGGGACAGAGGCAGAGGCAGGCAGGACCCGTAGCTTGCCTGATTTTAAGCAGAGTTCCTAACTCCTGTATCAAGGTCACCCTCAAGCCCAGACCCGTGTGTAAATGAGCATCCAAGTCCCACCACCGGCACTGGAGTCTGAGCTGAGAGCAGAGAGCTGATGTGTGAGCAGATGGACACAGTGCGTGAGACCCACTGCTGTCCACCTGACCCGAAGACTGGCTAGCAAATTCAGAAGTCACTATAAATTGATGTCTTTGATAGTGATCTGAATTACCAGCATTTTGTTGTTGCTGTCTGAGACGAGATTAATGCAGTCCGGGCCAGTCTTGAACTCACTGTGTAGCTAAGGGTGGCTTTGAAGTCCTATACCTCTTACCTCTGCCTTCCAAGTGCTGGGATACAGGCATGGACCACCACCCATGGCTCTGACACTGGTGTCTTAATAACCCTGATGTTAACAGATGTTACAGCACAGTATTTAAGAGCGTGGGCCAGTTGGCCATCTCAGTCCAGAAGCCACAGTAATATTGAACAGCTGTGTGGTCTTGGGCAAGTGACATTAATTCTTCACTAGAGCCTGAGATTCCCTGTCTGCTAAGTGGGGATAATATGCCACATGATGTTAACAGGGACCAAATGAGTGGGTATCTGTAAGGACTTGGAGCACACGCTGGCGGAGGAATCAGCACTAATGTTAGCTGTCATGGTAAGTATATCCAGATGCTATTAATTCAGGTCTGTAAAATAAGCAGGCTTCATACTGAAGTCCAGCGCATGAGGCTAGAGTTTGGGAAGGGAGCAGTTAGAGACAGGACCTGCCTCAAGCTTCTTCGGCCCTCCCGAGAGAGCTCAATGACAGTTCGCCATGGCCCGGTTCCTCAGCCGGAACTGGTACTAGCTGGCTGAGCACGGCTCTGAAAACCATAACTATCGCTCCAACTGTGGAAAGTGGGTGTCTGTAGCCCCCACACCTGACATGTCTGTTCTTGGCGGGCTGGAATAGCCAGAGCCCAGGAAATGTTGCAAAACAGATTTTGGAGGCTCAGAGCCAGCTCCGAGAATGCGCTGGGAACCTCCATTACTGTGGAAACCCATGTTTCAGCAGCTCTCCAAGGAAGGAAAAGCTATTCCGGCCTGGGAGGAGCTGAGCCCTGGGTCTCCTGCGTGAGCACCAGAGCCAAATTTCAAGTCAAGCACAAGAATGGGCCTGGACATGCAGGCAATGAGGGTTCCTAAGCCAGCAGCTGAGGGAGGGCAGGAGGCATCTGCCAGAAACCCTCAGAGGACGCTCCAGACACTCATTTGTATGAAGGAGACAGGAGACTCGGAGAAAGACAGCATCTGCATTATAATTACTATTTGCTTAAGTCTATCCCCGGCTGTAAGGAAAGCTCCCCATTCCCATAGGATTTTACATTGTACAAATCACCAGGAACTGGTAGTGGCACCCCTGTGGAGGGCCACTTGGGGACCTGATCAAGCTTGGGGCTGTGAGCAGGGGACAGAGGATCCAGAGGGGCACATTCTCTGGGAAGACCACACACACACACACACCAGTCCAACACCAGGCTCCGGAGACAGACCAACCGCCTTGCCATATGATCCCCGCCTCTCCCCGCTCCGCAGCCTGGGTAAGTTACTCCACCTCTTTGTCTTCGGGTTTTCTCCTGTGTCAAAATGAGAAACACTGTGGCCTGGAGCTCTCTCAAGACAGACCCACAGGGCTTTGGGTGGAGGGCCAAAGGGGAGGGCTAGAGCATCAGAGCTGCATCTCAAGGGCAGAACTGAAAGAGGAGGGTAGGAATACGTTGGGCATCCCAGCCAGGGGAGATCATGAGTACCCAGCGGGGTACGGTGGCCTAGCGGCTTGGGTTGGGGAACACACGACTGAAACCTTCAAAGGTGTAACAGGGTGTGATGTACCCCTCTGTCCCCGGCATTTCACCCCTACCTCCTGTCCCATCCCACACACTCCATCTCCATTCCAGGCATGTGGTATGGCGTATCTTCCCGGCCATCACTGGTCGGCCTGGGAGAGGGCCCCTCATCCATTCTAGAAGAGGATAGTCTACTTTACTCTGGAGAAAATGCCGTAAGACTTGTAGCGTGGTAGTTACTTTACCTCCATGTTTTTTTGGTTTTTTTGTTTTGTTTTGTTTTTGCCAGAAGGACCAATGTGGCCGAGAGGATGAACTCAGCACTCAAAAGAGAGACAAGGGATGACTGGTGTCCCCGTGACATGCAAGTCCCTTACAGCAGGCAGTAAAATCCCCCCTGACTTAGCCAGTATGAGCTGGGTCTCACTGTGACCAAAGCAGTTCTAATTAAGAAAGATGGCAGACGCAGGGGACCTGGCACTGGGGGCTGAGGGTCAGATCTTCATTCCATGGCTAACGCCATTGAAACGTTCTCCCCGGGAAGGCACAGGTACACAAAGGTGCTTTAGGGGGTCAATCTATTGCCACGGGCAGAAGGCTGGGTGGAGCAGGGCTCGGACGCACAAGGCCAGCGCCGTCAAGTCTGAATGTTCAAGGCTCCGTTTCCACCCCTTACAGTGAGTGGCAGGCTCTAAGGTCCATAGGGATAAACCCGCTCACTCCTGGCATCTCCTCTGACCTCATATCCCCAATCACCCTCAGAACTACCTTTTGTTAATGAAAAACAACCCCCGATTTGCTTCCCATCTGAATTCACTTCCTGTTGTGAAACATCTGCAGTAGCCACTTCTATGATCTCTCCACCTCCTGTCTTCAGCCCTGAAACCCTGCCGTCCACAGTGACACAGGACTCATTCTGTCAAGAGGTTTTAGTCACAGTTGCGCCGAGTTAAGGAGACATGAGATCCTGAATGTCTTTCCGCCTCACCCCCTAATTCACGGGCTTCTAATGCAAAGCAACCCCTGTCCTAGGGCTCCTGTCCATGAGGGCCAGGGGCCCAGACCCCCATCCTGCCCTGTCCTGTTCTCCACACAGCTCCACAGGCTGAACCACAGCCTTGCCATACACGGAACCTGCTGATGTGCTGGGCTCAGCTCTGAACTCATCAGGAGACGCACCTCACGAAAGGGTCAATGAACACTGAGGATTCCAGCAAAGGGATGGGGATGGGGAAAATGGGCATGCGCAGCCAAGCGGGGGTCTCAGAGCCCACGAGTTTGCGTAAAAACGTTCAGGCTCTTCCTCAGGTCTACAGGTTATTGAGGCCTTGGAAATATTGGACGTGTCTCCCAGCGCTCACAGTCACCTACAGATGAAACCCAGCTTCCTCCCATAAGGCCCCCAAATAACCTGCTATTGCTACCTTCATGTAGGACCTCTGTTCCATGGCTCCCCGAGTACACTGTCCCCAATGGCTCCCCTTTGTGCTTCCGCAGTGTGGATGGAAAGACAGACTGACATACCTGGGCAATGCTGACTGTGCATCCTGGCTGGAGTCCAGAAGGGGGCTGGGGAGCAGCCGGAAGGGAGCTGGACAAGGCGTAGGAAGGGCTTGGAGCTTAACCTAATTTTCTAAGGTGGAAGAGTCCACTCAAAGACTATAAGCAGCAGTATGAAAGGCCCTGGGGACATTAATCCTGACGGAAGATGGCCAGCCAGGCCTCTTTTGCCTTTGGGTCCCAGAGGCTGCTGGCCCAGAGCCTCGCACACAGCCGAGTCCAAGCAGGCACTCTCTGACAGACACCAGAATGGCGCTCATCTGCTCACCTTCCTCGGGGTGGCTTTTCTGTCACTGAGTGTGGAGAGTTCGTAGGCCAGTCGAAGACGAGTGACCTGAGGCACGTGAACCTTTTTCTGGCACCCAGGAGTGAGAATTCTCACCTCATAGAACAACCTAATACTCAGAGAGAACCCAGTTCCTGAGGAGGCACAGGCAGACACTTGCTTGAACCCATGTGGAACCAGAAACTTATTTCAAAGATGATTCTTAGCAACAGACATGAAAAGCTCCTTTTTACCAAAAAAATTGAACAGAATCTATGAATAAAATCCACCAGGAAGTTTTAGTGATCTGCCCTGAAGAAATTATTAAAATATATTTCGATTACATTGATAGATTGTTTGATTGCCTGATGAAGGGGGAGGGGACCAGAGGATAATTTGGTCTCTCCCTCTCACTGTGGGTTCTGGAGATCAAATTCAAGTTGTTAGGCTTGGCAGCAAGCGCCTTTACCCACTGAGACATCTCTCTGGCCTCTGAGAAATTAGCTCTAATGGAATTAAAAAATAAAAACCAGCTGTTAGACAATTTAATCTCTATTTAGACACAACTTTGTTTAGTCTGTTTGTTCAAGTTCAAAGCCAGCAATTCTTGGGACCTGGGGAGGGGTCAGTAAATGTTCTGTCTAGGCAGACAAAGCTGGTCCCTTATAAGAAGCCATCCTCGGTGATAAGCACCCTGACTCACAGATCTCAACTCTCATACATATATCCAGTCGGCCCCAGATGACTCGTAGGCCACAGACACCAAGATGGCGGAGCCTCACACAGAGTGTAAGCAAGTTTCGAGACGTGTGCAAAGCTGAGAGCGCTCCTCGTATAAAGTATGCCTTCGCTGGGGCCTTGAACATTTAGCTGGAAACAAAACCAGAAAAGTCTTACTGAATTTTCACAAGTCAGATAAATTTCTGGTCATTCATTCATTTTATGATCAAGGCTGGAAATTAAATGACTAGAAACAAAGAAGAAGGAACTTCATGCAGGAAGAGGGGGAGGGAGAGGCGGGAAGAGAGGAGAAGACGGAGAACACACAGGCAGGCAGGCGCCTGGGATTTTCTGTTCTGCTTCGGAATATCTGGCCACAACACCCAGGATGCCATTAGGGAGCTCACACAAAAGCTTCCTTTCTTCAGCCTTGGAACAGTTTATTAGATTAAGGGAGACATCAACAACAGTGCAGGCCTCTTATCCAGTTGTACCAAACAACTCTGTAGGCCAGGTTTTTTTTAAAGAAATCTTACCCAGAAATTATGCTCACAAATTTATAAGTCTGACTGGAGTTCTAGCTCATCGTGTAAAATTGGTCTAATTTCTAAGTGACATCTGTCCTCCCTGGAGCTCAGGTAGGGATCCTGTGGTATGGTGGATGTTGTGCCGGGCCACCCAGGCTGGTGCAGGGATTCAAATTGACAAACTCCCATCTCAGATTCTCTGAACTCTGACAAGACCCACTGTGACATGAAAAAAACATCACTATCCCTGATAAACGTCTTAAACATATGGAAAAGAGTTAAACGCTCCCCAAACGTATGTCTTGGATAGCCAACCCACAAATCACTCTGAAATAGGCTGCCTTTGTGATCATCTTGCAAGAACCCCACCTAAACATCCTGTTCCTTGTAGAATTCAGAAACCCAGCTCTTCTGAACGCCGTCTTTTGTTGAATTTCAAACTGGCCAAGTTTAAAGCCAAATTCCAAAGTAGACACATAAACTTTGACTTAGTTGTGAGCCTAGCTTCTAACAGCTGAGCCTTCTCTCCAGCCCCATAAATGACTTTTAAAGACCCAGATGGTCTTTTACAATCAAAACCCTGCCTGAATGGATCATAAACTCCCCCAAACAAATACATCTCAACTACTTCCATAACCCTTAACTCTACCCACAGCCCAAAGAGATCTAGTTCTCTATAGATTTCAGGACCAGCAACTTTTAGTTCAAGCTCCTGGATGTACCAATCTGAAGTTGAACAGAAAGAATGAGACAGCTCCTGTGATGGTGTATATTCGCGACAGTGTATCAGTTTTGTTTCACCTCCTGTGGTCACCAGCTGCCTTTGTGGCTTACCTAAAAATACTTGATTGTATCTCAGCAAGGGAGAGCTCCAGCAAGGCTCCGAGGGGAAAGTTTATCACTGACCCTGATGACTTGAGTTTGACCCCTGGAGCAAGTGGCAGAAGGGGAGAACTCATACCCCCAAGCTGTTCTCTAACCTCCACATGTGTACCACGGCATGTGCATACCTACCTCACCCCCCTTAAGAAATAAAAACCCAAAGATAAATCATAGAAGCTATGAATTCCCCGTCCCCACTTTTAAACTAGGTGTGCATACCCCTCTACAGGCTAAGAGAAGTTTCTTACGTTCACAATGGTGATCAAAATGCCAAAGGTTTTACTTAAATCAACAACTAACTCTGGAAAGAAAAATCCAAAGAGAAAAAAAAAAATTCAAAATGTACATTCCAATTTAGCACAGAAAGCCTCCAGAACACATGGTGGCTTGGGCAGTGGTTCCAGATGTGGGCAGTCCAGTAACGTTGTGCTGAAGCATGTGCCGGTCATGGGACCAGGGTTGACTTGTCTACTGATTGCAGCCAATGCCAGGCTGATGGCAATGAAGGGTCCTAAGGAAAGGGTGCCCTATTGTATGTAAGTCACTGAGGGCACCCTATGAGCATGAGACTGTGGCGCTGTCACCCTCTGGGTGCTGAACACTGGGTGATGAGCACCTCTGGCCTTACCTAGGCCCCCTGCTTTTGAGCCTTTCTTCCCAATCCTCCCTCGAGAGCTCTGTAATTCCTAACGCATGCACATCACCCTGCTGGCTCTGAGTCTGCAGAAACCAACAGGAGGTCACTTCAAATCAGTTTGACAGTCTTTGGCCCAACTGCCTTTACCTAAACCCAGGCCCCAGAGTGTGCCTGCTGGTTCTGCCCTCGCCCTGCCTGGATTCCAGAAAGGCACAAATGGCATAATAGAAGGACACCATGCCTGGAAGTGGCTACTGTCTCTTTGAGGAGGCAAGGTATTTGAAAACTGGCCAGTGGTGCTTCAGAGGCCTCCAGAGTCTCTGTTTCATAAGACCAGTGGATGTTTTTGGCTTCTTCTGAGAAAGGGATCAATAGGGAAGAGATTCTAAAAACCTCAGCAAGTTTTCGAGACCTGTTTTCACTAATATGCTGCTAATGTTTAAGCACCTGGATGACATTACTTGCTCCTCCGAATCCTTGAAGAATTTCATCATCTTGAACAGATTCTGCAGACGGGCTCTCACCATTTCCCCATTTTGTAATTCAACCTATGCAATTTATCACCCCGCAGAGCAGATTCCCACTCCAGTACCATTAAAAACTGATTTGCAATTTTCAGCTAAATGAAGATGCTGTACGTGGTTTTCCCTTTGGCAGACGAACGGTGATTACAAGGCCCATCAGATGCTCTTGCAGACAGGAAAACCATCAGAACCCCCAGAGAGCCCAAGTCCAAGAGATTATTCATTACCCAAACTTATCAAACCCTTATCAAAGAGGCTCAGACACCATGAATGGAACCAAGAGGAGGCCCTCTACAGAGCTCTCTGCTTGTCAAGGTTCCGAGAAACACTCATTAAAATTCTCCTGCTCCCGTGTGCGTGCGGACTAAAGAGACTAATTTAATTGCAATTTTTGTGGATTGGCGTTTTGAAGTAGCGCACCCTGCAAGCAGGAACTTAATCCCACATCCAAACTAATTACATTAGAGTCACTCTGATGGGAGCCCATGGCTCCCTTTGATGCTAGACCTGCCTCTGCCTTTCCTCCGCACTCATCCTCTGGGCAAGGTCTCCTCTATGCATTCCCACCCTGCAGGATCAGGAAGCTATTGCTTTCTCTGCTCAGTTTTATTTTGATGAAACATCAAGGGACTGAACAGCCTTTTTTTTTTTTTTCTCTCCAAACTGAAGGAGACTGATCTCAGACTGAAGACTGGGGCAGCTAAGCTTTAGAAAATGCAGCAGACCCAAAGGAGACAAACACGGCTTGTTTCTTCTAGGCACTGGAGAAGCTGCTCACAATTCATCTGCTCTAAGGTTTCCTTCCACCTTGGCCCCTAAAGGCATGCCCATGTGTGGCTTACTTTTGACAAAGTGTTCTTTACCCTGGGCCACGCAGAGCTCAGCTCCAAGGTGGTGGTGTCTGTGAACCGATAAACTAAGAGATTTTCAATAGGCCGTTCGTTAACACACTGCTCTGCTCCAGCCAGGGAGGGGACCTTCCATCGACATCAAATTTAGACGCTGGTTTCAGGAGCAGCCTCAAGTGGAGTCGACGCCTGAATCACTCCGTGAGGCAGCCCTGCGTTCTGATTCCCATGGAGAAATCCAGAGTGCCAGCCACGTTGATGGTCAAAGGTCATTTGGTTACACTTAATCGTTTAATGGGCTGATGACATGATGGGCTTGAAATAAAAGCTGAGTACTAGCTTGGCCTACAAAACTCCTCTGAATCAGTTTGGTCCCTTTCACTATGTCCTCAAGAGACTCCCATAATACTTTTCTCTCATACGGGGTTGACATGTGTGCTGAAAGACAGCATAAGTGAGACATCAATCACTGTTCAGTTGATTTGCATTCAGAAGCAGCAGTGTTTAGTAAAGGTCTACAGAGAACGAAAACAGACTGCGGGGTTGTGGTGGGCCATGGCAAGAGGGTTTGAAGACCAGATGACCAGAATTCACAGTATAAGATCTGAGCCGGAATTTTTGATCACTGGTAATTTAACCTCATTGATTTAACATCTTACTGTAAATTATAAATGAGTTGCAACATAGCTTTTAACCAAAATAGATGTCCTATTTGCCCTTCAATAAGGAATGTCAGAAAATCAAAATCAACTTAATTCTAACACCACCTTTTTCTTAATTCATCTTGAATGGATGGAGTTTTGATGAATCAATGAAATGTATCACAGTTGAAAGGCACTGGGAGATGTAATTAGAAGCAAAGCTGAGATGTGCCAACACAGAGAGAGGAAAAGGGAAAGATAGTCTTCTAGTGTGGGATATGAAATAAACGACTTTCAAATTGTCTCTCCAAAATAGAACCATGACTAACCATGTCTTAGAACTCCGATCTGGGGTAGAGCATAACATGTCAGTACTGAGTCCATGGTAGGCTTTCAGTAGAACCAAACTACTCGTCACAAGATGGATTTAGGCTCAGAAGCAACTTCACTACTTCCAATACATAACTCACTGATCGCTTCAAAGGTATGTTTCCCAGAGGAGATCGTGCCACGTGACACCCACCAATCTTGTTTACTGAGCTATTTTAAAGACATAACACCACACTCAGTTCTGTGAAAAGAAACAGAGAACTGGGATTTTCACTTGGACAAGACACTCAACACATTGCAACTAAGATCACACAGGGCTGCACAATGTGCCTGGGAGCTAATAGCTAATGAGAGTCTTTGTACATCACAAGAGGAGGCAGGATTGGTGCCTCGTGTTTCATGGTTTGATCAGACTTAATGAAATGAGGGCTGCCTGACACCAAGAATGAAAGTCATCCAGAGTATCTATAGAGAATACAACTGGAAATGCTTAGCCTGTACAGAAGAACACTTAGGGGCCCCCGAGGGCTGCTGGAAGCATCTCAAAGTTCATGAGGCTAGTATGTCCCAAGATGAAAGGTCAGATATTCTGGACTCAATGTCCCAGAGAAATGGATCCAGAATTTCTCCTTTCCTTATTTCTAGGTGTCCATTTACACCAGCTCATACAGCCTGGGAATAGACCTCCTCACAGTCTGGAGTGGGATGTGTGCATCTGACAGCGAGAATTCCCACCTGACCAGAACGAGGAATATGTTGAAGCTGCAGAGATTTTTGAGTCAAGTAAGATGGGACCCTGTAGAATCTAGCACTTAGATTTGTTCAAATTTGGGAACACACCGCCCCCTCTGGAAATGACAACGTTCTGTGAAGGCTTAGGAGACCAGTCGGGAAGTTCGCGAGGAAATCTGGCAAGAGATAATGAGGCCTGAATTAACACAGTGGTGGAGGAAACAGACGGGGAGAAACCAAGGAGAGCTATGTTTAGGTGCTACTGTGAAGCCTTGGTGATTGATTACATGAGGAAAGTGAATAAGGGAAGACGTATAAGTGTCCCAAAAGGATGCATGAGTCACCAACAGCCAATATAGAAACACAACAGGCTTTCGGAAGAAGGTGTAGAGTCCGGGGTGCTGGCGTGGTATCTGAAGGGGGTTGTTCATCGGGCTGTGGGGCACTGTGGAGACAGGCTGACTAGACGCACACCATGGGACCCTCCATGGATTAGAAGAGCCTAGCTCAGCTCCCACCTCAGAGACAGAATCCAGCAGGAGAAGAAAGCTGGGGATACTGGTTTTGAAGAGGCATCCTAGAAAAAAACCCAAGTGGACAGTGTGCGCCCGGCTAAGAAAGACCCAGGAGATCAAGGAAGGTGCGGTCTCTTGGAGGTTGGAAGAGCAGTTCCTGGAAAACGTAACTGTCAATGTCAGGCGCAGCAGGGAGTTCCAATCGATCGGTTAGACAGCACCCACTGGATTTGATCGTGTGCACGTCACTGGGAAAGGGGGCTGAGCAGGACACGAGAGGAAACAGGGATGGCTTTTGGAATCAGGGAGACCAGAGAATGTTTCCAAGCTAAGAGAGAAAATTGGAGGAAATGCAAAAGTGTTCCACCAAGAGGGCCGAGAGGAGGGACCAAGGACAGGGGGCTTCTAAGGAGCATGGGTGACGGACAGGCCTAGGTCAGCACAGGGGACTTCGTCCTCACGAGCTGCAGGAATGAAGTGAGGACGTGGAAGAGAGCTGGAGTTGAGGGAACGGTGTGGTGGAGGGGGCAGGCAGAAGAGACCCTGCTGGGTGGCCCTGGCTGCTACTCCCGAGAAAGAAACCACACAGCGGTGTCTGTCTAGGACAGCAGGAACATGGGCATGAGCTGAGCAAGGACACAGAACGGGCAGAGGCTGGAGGGGCCTGCGCTGGGAGAGACGCTGTCTATGTCCCACACACTCAGCCTCCACTCAGGACAACCATCATCCCCGCAGTGGGGGGTGTCCTCCTTCTTCCCAGCACGTAAGCCTGTGTGCTCTACCCCCCCCCCACTTTTCTCCACCCTCCCCCATCTGATCTCCCTTTCACTCAAAGTCCTAGACTGATTTTTTTTTTTCTGCCTCACACACACGGTGCCCTACTGTTACCTCTTCTAGGAAGTCCTCTGGCCAGGGCTGGCACTAAAAGCCTCTAGGATGTCACCATAAGCTGTGTTGGGCTGTCTTCCTTCTTCCTTTCTTCATAACTGTCAGAGGTATGGAGAGAACCGGCTGTGGGGCCATGCCCCGGCAGCCATGGAGGGGGGCTCTTCTAGGTGGGAACCACTCCTGCTCCCCTAGTACACTCTGGGTCTGCATGCCGTGGAGAGGGTGGAGCTGGGAGGTGCAGCTGAGCCTAACGGCTCCTCCAGTCCCTCAGGGAGAAGCCCGGATTTGGGGGGGGGGGTGTCATTCCTTTACATGGAACCATCTTTGTAAGAGTATACATACATCTACAGTAGAAACCAGGGAAAGCTCTCAGCCACAGAAATTAACACACTGATTATAGGTTTCAGGAGCTAGACCGTAGGTCGGCACATTCTCGTGAGCAGAGCCAGAGAGGGACAGCAGCTCCTGAGGCTACGACATTTGACGACAGAGTTGCCACTGTGGCATCCAACCCCATGACACACTTCTTTCCTCTCTAGCCAGAACATCCAAATGACTTGTCAGCCAACATGCACTGGGCCATCCTCAGCAATGGCTTTAGCCCTAGCAGCAGGGCCTGGGGCCCTGCTGTGTCCTGGTGACCTCCTACCCTGGCCACAGCAGAGAGGCCTCTCCACCGTTCTAACCTTAATCTTCCCCACGCCTGCTGAAAGTTCTAGGATGTTCTTTCTCTGTGCGTGCGCGCACGTGTACACACACACACACACACACACACACACACACACATCTTCAACCTCTCCAGAGTCATCACAGTGATTAGCTCAGTCCAACTTTGTGGTTCAGCAGGTGCTGAGTCCCCAGACAGATTTCCCCAGGGTCCTAGCCCTGTCCCCGATTCCCCTCTGGTTTCTCCGATGGAAAAAAGTCCTCAGCTGGGATCTAAGCTCTGAGGTTGGCTGGGAAACACTGGGACCCATGTCCTGACCCTGAAGCCAGATCCCCACAGCTCCCAGATGCCAATGGCATGTACTCGATGGGCTCTTCTTACAGAGAAGCTGTGCTGGGCTTTTTAGTGTGAGGCCTGGAGGCAGACATGAGCAACTAGCACCCACCAGGAGGAGAGGCTGAGTCACTTGGAAAGACTCTTTATCACAGCTTTTTCCACCTTTTGCAGTCGTGCGGACAAGCGTCTGCACCAGTACAAAGGCAATGAGGTCACTGTATTGCCAGAACGTGTCACCCCTACTCAGGCTACCCAGGGAACGTAGACCAAGGGGTCAGCCACGGGGGGGGGGGGGGGTCACTCCACCCCAGTCTTCTCAGGAGGAAACCAAGTGCCAGGGACCCGACACTCCATGGATGGCCAGTGTGATATCCTGGGCTGAAATGTGGATTCCGTAGACTCCAAGTCTCCCCCTCCCCAGGGGAAGACAAGAGAACGTCAACCCAAATGAAACATCCTCGCACAGTTCAGGATCTTTTCACTACACGGCAGCACTTAGTGACGGCAAAGACGGCTCGGTCCCAGTGTGGGAAAGTCTACACTGGCAACTCCACCCAGCTATGGCAGCTCACGGACAAGCCCACTGGACTGGACTAATTAGTCTGTTCTTAACCAAGCCTTTCTGGTCCACTTACCCATGTAGTCTCTATACCCCACCTTTCTGTCTACACTGTTTGGGGTAAGAAGCATTTCAACACTTGCATGGTAGTTTCTGTCTTTTAGATTTCTCCAGCGCAATCACACTGCTCTTCCTTATGCCCAGATGCTAATACAGTGATGAGTTTCAAAGCTAGTGCTGTCTCTCTCTGTCTCTGTCTGTCTGTCCACGTGTGTGTGTGTGTGTGTGTGTGTGTGTGTGTGTGTGTGTGTGTCCCTCCCACAAGCAAAAATATCAGTCATCAGAGACAAAGGAGCCAGAAGGAAAGGGATCCCATTGCTAGCCTCTAAAATGAAGTCTTCCATGCTCTCTTAACCAAAGTCCTTCTTCAGCTCCTCAAAGGACACAGTGTGCTCTCTGCCACTGGCTGCCCCACTGCCCACATCCAGCCGTCACGTGACTTTCGTAGATACTTCTTCCTCAACCCAGAATGCCATTTCCTCTCCCAAGATACCCTCTACTAACTCTTGTAGGCTTAGAAGAGGAGACCTGTCTCCCCCAAGGGTCCTCCACTGCTGCGCCATGCTCCAGCACAGACTACCCCAGGCCCCCTCTGCTGGGGAGCCAAGGTGCCTTGTACCAAGTCTCTGACAAACGAGGCTTCCTTTCTGCCTGTTAGTTCACACCTGTCCAGTACAGCAGCAGATCGCTCCAAATGGACCCAGACCTTCCTCTGGGTAGAGACTGGGTCCTAACCCCTCAGGACCAAAGCAGCTTGCAAAGGCATGATGATCGACCACTGTTTCCTAAACTACGGATGTAAGTGGGATGAAATCTGCCCCTCCTGTTAGGGAACTCCTGGCCGGCAGGGCTGGAGTTTCTTAACTCTCACTGCTTTTCCCTGCCATGTGATGAACTGGGTCTTTCTGGGTGTGAGCTTTCTGCTCTGACGAGGCCTGGCCTCAGAGCTTCTGCTCACGCCATTTACCCCTTGGAGCCATGGAGCCTGCGGCTCACCCAGACTGGAGTGTCTCCTCCAACCCATCCTCCTCTTTATCCTTCTAAATCCCGAGTCACTAAAAATAAAGTTTTTAAGAAGGATCTCCTCTAAACACATGCATGCACACATGCAATATCCTCCTTGAAATATTTTCTAAAACAAAGGGCTCATACTGCCCTTACCCAACTGCAACGCAAAATGAAGTATTAATATACACGACAGCATCTTGGTTCAGACTTCACGTATCCTAATATGGCATTGCAGAAAGACTGCTAGGTTCAAGGCGGGAACATCTGGCTCCCCTTCCTGGTGCCCCACAGATTGATTGTGGACAGGCTGTTTCTGAGGCTCAACCTCTCCTCTATGGAAAAAGTAAAATATTACCCTGCCCAGTTCACAGAACTTATTCTGAGGAAACAACCCATGGAAAATGAAGCCATTGGAAAGCCTGCTGGAAGGATCCAAATGATGCCATGGTCTAGCATTCTTGTGGCAAGTCCTTTGAAGTCAGGAATTACACCTCAATTGTCCTTTATTACTTTACCTCTATTCCCAGGCTCACTCACTTACAAGATGTTTGCACATGGACAGGGTTATGTTCAACATTCAAGGACTTGTGAATTTGAGGGTGCCTTGTTGGTATCATGGATCTGGAATCTCTTTGTTACCACCTTCTTCCCACTGGATGGGCTTAAGCAAAAGACTTTCTTTTTTGTGCAGACTGAAGATTGCCTTTTCGGAAATGGGTGCCAACCGTGAACCACTTTGGGATGTGAGAATTGTGATACTCAGCCTGGCTGGAACATCTTTCTCCTCTTGATGAGGGCCAGCAATATATGTTCAACACCGATCATTCTCTCTGCTTTGGCCTCCCGCCCCATTCCTTCTCAGGGTCTTTGTATACAAGTCCGTGAGGCTCCTAACTACATGCTAAATTCTGTAAGACCTCTGCAAATAAGATCTTATTCCCAGAGTGCAATTGTGTGACTGGTCTCCTATGCAACCAAGGAACTTTCATATTTTTAGTTTTCTTCCCATACAACCAACACTATTAATAACACCCTGCTTTCTCCTGAGATGATATGGATTAGACCAAATGGAAAGTTACCATGGCTACCGCAGTGTTATTTTGGGTAGGAGACATTCACGCCAAGGGAAGTAGCATACATGGTCAAACCGGAGCAGCGTTTCCGCCTTGTTATCAGGCAATCAATCCCAATTTAATTTTGAAATTCTAATTGCAACAGAAACTAATTATGAGCAGCATGACCTGAACCCCCTAATTAAAGTGGGAGTCAATAAAATGATTCTCTGTTATCGTTGGGGCAACACTGGCACCATGAAGAAGTAAGTACAAGCAGATTTCCCTCCCAGGTAACGAGCTAAGCAAAACAAAACAGGGAAGCTCATCTGGAGGGTCCAGCAGGGAGCTGCAGTGACTGCCGTGTGAGTGGTCAGTGCCCTTCTTCATGTTATAAAAGTGTCAACATAACTGGGTGGGATGGAAACCCGGGCAGAAAGGAAGCCATTTCTACCGAGAGGCACCCCCCAGGACTGATCATGGTGGGGAGGTCAAGAGAGAATCAACAGGACAGATGATCCAAGTTAACCCACTACGTAGCCCCTTCTGTGTAGACTTTGGGGACATCCCAACAGCTCACCACTGAGACCCAGACATTTATGAGTTCATTCCTCATATACCAAATGCTGAGCTCATCTGAATTAGCAGCCATTGGCTCACGGATGGGCTTCTATTCGAGGGAGAACATACCGCCAATCCCTGAAGTGCACGAGTCCCTTGGGGACCTCCCAGTCTATCTTTGACAACTCAAAAATATTGCTGATGGCATGACATCATCTACCCCATTCCAGAACAATCCATATTTAGGTCTAAAACCACAGCACCCTGCTGGGCTCTGGGATAACACAGGAGCTCTGTAGTAAGTCAGGGAGGGACCAGTGCTCTCCTCAACAGTTCTTGACAGAGAGGCACAGAATGCACGTGCAGAGTAGCTGAGGGAAACTCCGAACACTCCAACCAGCAGAAGCGGAGGATGCCTCTCCTCTTCTTACCCACCATGTGCTTTTATACATCTGGGTCTTTCTCCCTGTAGCAATCAGGCCACTTTCCCAAGGTTTAGTTTTTGTGTGGCAAGGAAGGGACAGAATTGCTCCAGCCCCTCTGTGGCTGCTCAGGCCCCTTGGGAGGCGCAGCTGTGCTTCGGGGTGGGAAGGATTCCTTGAGAGCTTTCAGCCTCCGATTTCCCAGGAATAGTTGAGGTCTGCAGTTATTCTGGGGCTGGTGGGAGTCTTCTCACGGCTGACAAGTCTCACGATGGGTGAAAGCCTGTGTTTATATTAATCCTTAGTCCATCACGGGCAGGCGACACAGAACACAGACCTCGGTTTAAATTGGTCAAGACACCCACGTAGTTATTGACATGTTATGCAAAAGGCCGCTGGCACGGGTGTCTTGTCACAAAGGTTCAAATGCAAGTGGTAAAGGGGAACACATTTCTGCACCCTGAAATGTTTTGGGAGCTGGCTGCAACTGGAAAGAAGATAATTTGTGGTTTCTGTCCATTATATACATTGTGGGCGTATAATGGACCATGAGGTTAATCAGAGCAAGGGGAGTCAGCCGCCTCACACTCATTCTGAACACAGGAAAAGAGACAAAGAGAACGAGGGGGGGAAAAAAAAACAGCTTTGTCATATTTGGTTACTTTGGCATACAATTTCAACCCAGGGAGCCTGAAAGTGTCACGAACAACAGAGTTTTGTCCCAAACACCGACGGGGAGCCCCCATTCTCTACAACCCTTTTGACTTTCTTGGTGGGGAAACAGCCAGGACCTCAGGAAGATCCACCGGACCGAATGGATTCTGCAAAATGCAAACTTCCTCTAGTGCCCTCTGGAAACCTCGTGTCTTGGGGCCCCAGGATTTAGAGATGCGCACACCCCCAGGCCACACCTACCTTGACTCCAAGGAAAGACTTGCGGTGGTAGAAGCAGCACAGGGCTGCAGACAGGGCGTGGAAAGCGTTGCATTCTTTAGGCATCTTGTCTTCGGTCCCAGACACCACGCACCTTCATTCAAGTTCAACGGAAGGGCGCATCGGATGGTGGATCCCCAGTCTCGCTCTGCGGCTCCTGTCCACAGCCAGCAGCCCAGGGAGTGAGTCGGCTCCTTCTCCCAGGCCAGTCTGTGACTTTTCCCCTCGGCAGAAGCCAATACGATCCACTCGCTCAATTCTGGCCGGCTTGTGTCCAGCCTGCCATGCACACGGTGCCAGAAATTCTCATGTGACCAGACTTGATGAAATTCTAACCCCTCTTCTGAGAGGGCTTGTGCTTGAGCTTTTAGCTGTCCCCTAATTCAGAGGCCAGGCAGAAATCGTTATACCCGCCCGCCCCCCCTCCGGGCAGCCTTCCCTTCCCAGGGCTGGAGCACACCACAGCAATCTGCTCCTAGTGGCTTTGTTTGCTCCTCACCCCAGCACTTAGGGCTTTTTTAGAAGCAGGACAAAGTTGTACACATCACACCATCCTAGTGCGAGACAGAGGTTCCTTTCAGGAAAGGTGGCCCGCAAGTGATCAGGTTGTGGCTTTCGCTGAGAGGAATCTTAGAAGCTCTAAGAAATCAGGCAGGATCCCGGTCTCCATGCCCACCTCCAGGGCTGTTTATTTTTAATTAGGATGCTCCTGGCAGCCGGTTTGCAGCTGATAACACTGGGGCAGTCATCATTATTAGCAAAGCACTATTGCCTTTTGGTGTTTAATTAGCAAGTCTGTCGGCAAACACCCGGAAGGGCCCATGCCCTTCCCACCTGGCTGTGCAGCCGCAGGACTGAGTGCGGAGGATGGGGACTGAGTACTCCCTCCTGAGCCAGCTGTTTGCTCTCCTCCTCCCCACCCCCCCCCTTCCCTTTAAGTCCTTCACTTTAATTGCCCATCTTCACTTAATTGCCCTCCCTGCCTAACCTTTCAGCACACAAGCCATGCATTCACCACCGCTAAGGAGGGTCTTTCTAGAAGACTCTACGGAAAGAGGCCTAGCAAGAGCCTCAGACCCCTTGAGGGGACAGCAGCAGATTCCCAGTTACAGCGGATGCTCAGCTCTTCTGCTAGGTTTTACGTTTGTTTTGTTTGAAAATCAAACCCAGGTTTCGGCCCACAGCTCCTCTTCTCCCGCCATCCCATGAATTCGCTTTCAGTGGCTCCAACCCCTTTCAAAAGGGGAACGTGTCCCGAAGCTTCCTAAAACTTCACCCAGGCAGAAACTCGTAACGAGGGAGAAACAGAACCTATTCATTCCGGCAAGGAACAACACCGGATGAGGCATGAGCGAGCTATGAGAAATATCCAGCGGGATTAGCGGCAAATCCTCAGAGGCTTTGGCCTTTGGCCTAGGTCAGAACTGCCTATAAAAATAGGGAATTGTTTGTCCAGTGCCCAGTGAGCGGCTTCTATATTTAATCAGGGAGAATGGGGAGCCACAGGCCTCGTAGCCTCCAGAAGAGGTTGAGGCTCTGCCGAGGACATGTCCAGCATGGGCGCAGGGATGGGAAGGCTCTCCAGGCTTAGGGAGAGCCGGGGAAGCCGGCTTCCCGTCTCTGGCACGAACGGCCTCCTCACACTGGCTCTGCTAGAGACTGGCTTGGCTATCCTGAGAGCTCCCAGGCCTTGAAAGGTCAAATGGTTAGGCAAGCCTCGAACCGGCTTCTGAGATGGCTGAGCCCAGAGTTCGTCCAGCTGGTGGGTCAACATTGTCCTTCAGGGTTCCTCTCTTGCACCCGGGAGGAAGCATTTTTCTATTTGCTATCATTTCTGTAGGACGGGCTCAAATGGTAAGTCTCCAGAGAAGCTTTACAGAGCTGACTCATCAGCCAGGGTAAGAGCCACCACAGAAGGGGACCAGTCTTCACCGTTATTCCCTTGGCAGGAAATGGCAAGCTCCCTCACACTAAAAACCTCTCCAAGGGGCTGGAAACACGTTTCCTGGGCTCAGGAAAAGGCACATCCTCACTCCTGCACAGAAACCCCATAAGATTAGTCAGCAAAGAGCCTCTGAATTCCAGCCCCCATCTCCGGCAAAAGAGAATGTATTCTTCAAAAACATGTGCTGTGGTGTGTCTATGATGTTGGGAGTGGGGGTAGCATGTTCATGCAATGGTGCGTGTACACAGCTCAGAGGTGAAGTCTGCTCTTCTCCCAGCTTTAAGTGAGTGCTGGGGCTTGAACCCATGACACTAGGCTTGCATGGCAAGTACCTTTACTGAACCATCTTGCCAGCCCTGGACATGCATTCTTGGAAGCAAATGTGCAAACAATGTAGACCTAAAGCACATAGAATTATGAAGTCCAGTGCTCCAGAGTCAGGTAAAAACAGAACAATGACTTCGGGTCACTACAGAGTCGCTGTTCTGTCACCAGGGGATTTCCCTATTTAAGAAATGGCCAACGACTGTTCCATCAGGATTTAAGAATGGGCTAATCCTATTGGGTAACAGTTTCCTGAACACGTTTTGCTTTTGTTACACGTGAGTGCACCCACACGCACACGCAGTGATACACGCACACACACATACAGTGACACACACACTCACATACACACAGGGACACACACACACACACACACACACACACACACACACATTTCTGAAGCAGCACTCAAGTCTTAATTTTCTTCTAAAATGGCCAAAGAGACACTAGAATAGTGTATTCTTGCACCTAAAGATGATAATTGCATGCGATCCCAAAGCGCCCTTTACTGCCTCGTTAGGCTTTTAAATGTCTCCTCTCCACACTGATCAATTCCCCCACACTCTTTACAATGATTCTTCTATTCTAGTTGCAAAGAAACCGGGGGCCCAGAATGGTGTGTCATTTGCAGAGAACAAAGGACCAGAGGCTCCAGTTTTGGACTGCAGAGACCAGTTAACCGATCGTATGGAGCCCAAATGGAAGATTCGATAATGCTGTGTAATTAAACCTGTCATTCGTGTAGCCACATGAAATGTTGAGACCTGGGGAAGTGGTTCTCACTGTCATCTTGGTAAATGAGATTTAAAGCCAATTCAGATTTAGAGTGTTCTAAATACCATGCCTTTCTGTGGATGGGAAGGAAGCCTCTAATAGAATCCCAGTAGAAGGAAGGGGCCAGTGGGCAGAACTCTGAGACGGGTACTGGGGTGCTTTGAAATACCCCTTCAGGCTACCTAAGAGGGAAACACCTGGGAGGTAATAAGGCCAAGCCAGGCAGTCATGTGGACTTTTGTAGGAAATCCCCATTCCTCAGATCAAACACTGTCTCTACCCCATCCAAAATGGAGGGTTCACCTGGCAAAGGGACACCCCCACCCCACCCCACCCTCCCAGAAAACACACAAAAGAACTGCCCTCAATGGCAGGCTTCCCTTGAGTAGCCCTACTAACTGACCTGCCCTACACAGTAACCATGGAAACTGGAGTAGCCTGCCAGCCACATTCAACAGACACATGCTTCCTGTTGGCAGCAGCGGCTGGCTCCAAGGAATGAGCAAGCGTGTGCAGAGTCCCTTCCCCAAAGTGTCAGAACCACCCCAAGAAGAAGCAGGCTCCCCAGCATGACAGGTACTCTCTCTGATGGGACATGGTGGAGAGAACATGGAGGCCGCTCTCTCTCCATCTTTCTCTATTCAGGACATCCGGGGAAATTACTACCTACAGCCTCCATCCCTTCCCCACCTCAAAATCAAGACATCAAGCTTACATGGAGCTACTCTGGGCCTCTTTCAAGCAGTCCCATGGTTCACTGCTGGTGATCAGTGTACTGAAAGGCACTGTCCGGGGCTGCAAGGTCCAGCTCATCCCTGCCCAGAGTGAGCAGTCTCGGATTAGCGACTGGAGTGAACATCAGTCATTGTGCTCAAAATAGCTGAGTTTCTCAAGGTGACCAAGGGAGCTTCTCCTCCCCTCCCCCACCCACACAAAACACTGGAATTCTCCCCTGCCTCCCTCCCACACACACCACCAATCCTTGCTGCCTTGTTGTGGTTTGTTTTTCCATTCCACCAAGTCCTAGTGACCTGGCTTTTGGTGAACAAAGGCATCTTTAATGAGCTACAGGATAAGGCTAAAGAAACCCGTGCTTGGCCTCTGGTGTCCCCGAAAAGAAGAAAGGTAACTGGACTTTGCAATGTGACACTCTCCACAGTCTCACTGCCCTGAAGGACCGTGTGGCAAATGCCAGGGAAGGGGCCGCAGGAGAGGCAGGGTTATGGATCTTCTGCTTCCCAAGATACCCACCCTGCATCTGCCCAATTCGGACTAAGCCCAACAGTCTCCAGCTTCCCTTGGGAGCTCTGTCCACTGGCTCTGGATGTAGAACCAAGAAAGGACAGGAGAAGGGCTATAAGATCTTCTGTGGCAGACGAGAACCCATTGAGGCCAGGTGTGTGGCACCGGAGGCAGGCAGGATGGGAGAGGCCATTGTGTGGTGATGTGAGGTGGAGCCTGGACTGCCTTGGAGACTCCAAGATGTTGGAGATGCCAGATCCTTGGGATAACGGTCAAGAAGTTATAGAAAGGGGGTTAACCAGCCCAAGAGAGAGAAGAGAATGCCCTCCACAGAGCAGGAATGGAAGAGACACCTAAGTCCTTTGCCACCGAACATGGAGTTACAGGATTTGGACTTGCTGTGCTGGTCTTTGGTCGACTGTTCCAAGGTGAACGAACATAGGGAGCATTCACTCCACATTTCCCTTTCAAAATAGTAGTCGGTTAGTTACACGAGACACTGGACATGTTCCTATAGAATGGTCTTTGTATCAGAGGACTTCCCGATGCTGGAGGCTAACTGCTCTGAATATTCAGGGTAGGCTGGGCAAAGCTGGGATGCCTGGTGGGTTAGGTATATTAAGTATCTCTTTGTGTTAGAACAGTTTCAGCTTCTGGGCAGCCCCTTAGGACGCCACCCCGTCCTAAGTTGATGAGCATCTGTAAGGCAGAAGGAGCTGATGTGATTCCCACACACACCCTCACACAAAGAGCCACAGGGCCTGATGGAACAGAACTCGTCTCAGATACCATTGAGAAACGATGAGACTGGAGGAGAGGCCAACTTTTCTTCAGGCCAGACAGAGCAGCTGAGGCTGTTGACAGAGTCCAACACATTCCCCTCTATGCAAATGAGAGTCAGATCTTGCTCCAAACAGGAATGCAAGCTGGACGTGGTGGGCAGAGGGCAGGCAATGCTGTTGAGATCTCTGTTGCTCTGGGTCCATGAGCACCTGCTGTGCCCCGGTGGACACGACAGAGCCTCTGGAAGCAGGCTCTCCAGGGTGGCAGACACTCTCTGATGGGCATCTGATCTCAGGTTGACAGTTTCCCCAGATTCCTCAAGGGGGATGAAGGGAGATGGCCGCTAAAAGGTCTCTTTCAGGAAATGGTATTGATCAGCCCGACACAAGGCAACTAAGCACGGTCTCCACAAATAGATTTCTTTCTATTGGACACCAGGTCCCTGCCCCTCCCCCAACAGCTTTATGATTCTCTAAATAGCTATTAAAATTGCAAAACTGAATAATGTGTGGCTATAGGCAGTCTCGAGTTTTCTTTCTTACTGTATATTGTATAAGTCTACTCCATATTTCCCTCTGTCACAACCATCTATTACTTCCTGGCACCTCCTCAGAAATGCTTTATTTCACAGGCTTCTGTGTCTATGCTGGAGCATTAAGGTAAAATGAAAAGACTATGCACCCAGACTGAGGCTGTAACTCAGTCCGCAGAGCACCTGCTTAGCACCAATCCCAGCACTGCTGAACCTGGCTGTGGTGGAACACGCCTACTCCCACACTTGAGAGGGGAAGCAAGAGGATCAGAAGTTCAAGGTCGTCTTTAATGACAGAACGAGTTGGAGGTCAGTCTGGGATACACAAGATCCTGTCTAGGAGGAGGAGGAGAGGGGGATGAGCGAGGAGAGGAGGAGGATATAGTAATTTCAACTTCTCAAACAGCAGATTCAGGCTATCTGGCGGTCTTGGGCATCTTTTAGTAGAAAGCCATGGACTATCTTCCCAGGGCAGGAGGCACAGATTCATGACGCTTGACATAACATTTCAGGGAGCTCCTATATATCCCCTGTGAACCCTTGGGAGTCTAGCCCATCCAAGGTGGCTCACCACCGACTCTGACAGGCCCCCTCACATTCCACACTAACCATGAAGAAATCATACCCAGAGCAGGCTATTTCTGTCCTCTCTACTGGGTTTTCTCTGCTACACACATTGCCCTTCCCTTCCCTCCTACTTTTAGCAAATGTGAACAACAGGAGCAGCCGTCAGCTAACGACTACAGAGGCGGCTCAGGGGCCCCTCTGTGCAGGGGAGCCTTCAGGAGACGCCCCACCTCCACCAGGAGCAACTGAGCTTTTCCCATCTTACAGGTGCTTCTGCACGCTGGCACCTTTCGAAACTGAGCTGTGAGACAGACATCCGCGTGGCTCCAACGCTCTGACCGCACTCTAGAGCAGAGGAAGGATGGGACGCAGAACGCTGCACCAGGAGCCAGCCGAGTGACCTTGGGAAATTACTTAACCTCTCAAAAAGGTTCGTCCGTTCCCCGAACTTACCAGGTGATCAAAAGCATCAAATAACAACATACAGCCTGTCCCCCATCACATGGAAGGCACGGTCAGCCTTGAAGAAAGGCACAAGAAACCACCCTCTCCTGCCCACTCTCCCGTGCTGGGCTACCAGACCTGTGTCCTCAGAGAATGGACAAAGACTTGGGTCACTGCCCGGCTGCAGCTGGTGCTTAGGGCCCTTCTTTTAAGACTGAGAATAAAGAGGAGATGGTCAAGAGTACTTCGCCTAAAAAGTACATTTTAGTCCTCACGTTTAAAACCTGAAAATCAGCCGGGCGGTGGTGGCGCACGCCTTTAGTCCCAGCACTCGGGAGGCAGAGGCAGGCGGATCTTTGTGAGTTCGAGGCCAGCCTGGGCTACCAAGTGAGTTCCAGGAAAGGCGCAAAGCTACACAGAGAAACCCTGTCTCGAAAAAACCAAAAAAAAAAAAAAAAAAAAAAAAAAAAAAAAAAAAAAAAAAAACCTGAAAATCAATTACATGAAGGGTCTTTAATCACATTTGCGCAGGCATCTCACACGGTCTCCTGTGTCTTTGTCATCTGAGGATCTGTTTACGGGAACAGGTAGGAAACATATCCACAGTGTCTGCCTCCATGCCCACCCCCAGGGCCCATGTACAACTTCCAAGCTCTCCACAGGCCACCCGTGGCCCAGCCAATCTGACTGATTGAGCAGCTGTGGGCCATCCCGTGGGTCGTGGGTGGCGTCTCCCAAGCCGTCCCCACCCCTGTACCACTCTGGCTGCAGAACTGGACTTGGGTCTACGTTCCGACCTGAAGGCCTGCCAATCTCACTCCTCCAACATTGCCACACCGGGTGGCTGTTGCCATGACAACAGAGCTTTGGCTTCTGCTTAGAGTCCCCTGAGGACCATCTCCCAGGTGCCCGATTTCTTCGTACTGCTCTGGTTTATATTACCGGATTGTCTGATGCCAGCTATGTCCAGAGTCATGCCAGATCTAACCCCATGAAGGCTGTGGCCTCCTTGTCCTTAATCCTGCCTGTCTGTGTCCCCAAGGAGCTATTCCCTGCCTCCCCGCTTCTCCTTAAGCCCCCCGAAGCAGGCATTCCCCAGTGCATTCCCCCTAAGCCATCCCACTCCACCACCACCTAGAAAGGTTCCCAAATGCTGGCTATCAAGGAATGCAAAAACAGGCAGAATTGCCAGAGCACAGGGTAGGCAGGCGCCAGGTGAGATGTCAGGGCTAACCCCACCCATTCCAACCACGACAGTGGAAAACAGTCTAATTCATCCCTTCTCAGTGAATGTTAGCCACCTCCTCCCTTCAGTAGGAAAATGGCCTTTTGTCCCATCAGAAATATCCTGGGTATTATCATTGGAATGATACAATGGCCAAGCCTTCATTCAGCCAAAATAGCTCTGAGAATCAGTCCAGATTAGGAGCTCTTAGCTTTGGGGTGAAATATGGCTTCCATGAGCCCTACGAACTGCTGTGTGATGATTTACTCACTGGAGACATGGGTTTCTGCTTATACTTAATTCTCAAACACTTAGGTACCTAGAAGTCCTCCTGATTGTTTTCTCACTTTAAAAAATAGGTAATTTTATTTTTTATTTATTTATCCATTTATTTAGAGAGAGAGAGAGTGTGTGTGTGTGCATGTGTGTGTGTGTGCTTGTGTGCACACACATGTGGGAATCCACTCTCTCCATCATGTGGGTCTAGGGGTTCAAACTCAAGTCATCAGGCTTGATGACAGGTGCCTTTACCTGCTGAGTGTCACCAGCCTGAGATGCAGAAAGTCTTTCAATAGTCAGTAGGAAGGAAGTGAACAAAACACCCGAGTGGTCATGAACGTGACTGAGGACACAGAAAACACTTGTCTGGTTACCATGGACACAGTTTGGCTTGGCAGGGCTCTGACTGGTAAGAGGGGGGCCAGGCAAGCAGCATCGAGGCCCCTTATGGCTAAGAAGTAGCTTTCCCACTTGTCAGAGGAGAGAAGCCTTTGCATGCCTCTGGAGGAGGGCCTTGTTGTCTATCTATCCCAGTAAACATGGAATGTGTGCAAGTCAGACCTCAGCAACCCCTTGGCAGCCACACATTTGGAGAGCTCATCCAGAAAAACCACAGTAGTCACCAACATCTTCTACCGTATTTCCTAGTGAGGTTCCCAACAGCCACAGTTTCTACAGAAAATCCTACCAGTGTTTCATTTAACACATGGGGAGACTGGCATCATTATCACCATGCTGTGGGCATCACCCAGCAGCTCTGAGAGCCAATAATGGAAGCAAGTCAGACTCTGTTCTATCCGATGTGCTAATAGGAGGCCATCACGGCTGGTTGCCAGGACTGCCTTATCTAAAGCAAATCCAGAGAGCAGACCTCCCTTTATCCAATGACAGGCACTCCTGCAACACGGGCTGAGGGTTCGTCTGGAATGTCAGGGATGCTAGACAACATACGATGGACAGGAAAGAGCAGGGCAGAGACTAAGGATGCTGAGATCAGAATCTCAGGACCAGGAAACAATAGAACCTCAGGTACCGCGTGAAGACCAGGAGCATCTGTGTATAGATAGATACACCTGTGCCCTTGATGGGGGAAAGGCCAGATCCCAGAATTCTCTGCGAGAGGCTGCATTGCTCTGCAGTCAATGTCTTCCTTCACTTCCTTGATTGCGGCCAAGTACAATGTCTTCAGAAGTGGCATCTAGAAGGTCAATATTTTCTTTACCTGGTGCCTAGCGTGGGGACAATGGATTGTTTTTGCCAGTGTTCAAAGGCTAGTACAATACCCCCACCCCACCCCCACCCGGTCCCTGCATGCCTTAGGAGTTCCTTCCCAACTGGGTGGAGGGAGGGAAAAGAACGGGGTGAGCTTCTGGAGCTGACCTGGATAACTCTCTGGAACACTGTGTCTTGGGGTTGGGTCACTTGCGATAACAGATGCAGGAATCTTTCCAGGGCCACATACCAGAGAACAAGCTCTCTCACAAGGTCCCACTTACACCTCCTCTGTCATGGCAGCCACCTCGAAACTGAGGCAATGGGTATCCGGCCCCTAAGTCAACCCGCAGAGAGAGAAACTACAGAATGCTCTGTACAGGGCTTTAAAAGATCAAATGCAAGGGGGCTGGGGGAGGGATTTCTGCAAAGTTTAGCAGTCACATGTCAACACAGTATAGGTGTATCCCAACTAGACACAGACAATTAGAAAAATAGCCTTCCATGACCCTAAAGAACTATGGAGAAAGATATAAATAGCAGGTGGTGATAATGGAAATAAGACCGTAACAAGTTCATGGGATGAGTGCAAATGAAGCCATCTTTAATATATGATTCTTCAGAAAGGGGGACACAACAGAAAAACTGCAGGGGGGGCTGGCGTGCTGACCTGGCAGACGGCAGCATTTTCAAAAGTTCCCCGGCTGTGAGAACTCACTGTCCTTTTCTCCCACTGGCTGGGACCCATGAGTAAGTTGGGGCTTGAGGCTGCCCCCTTTTCTAATGTGGGCTCAGTCACTTAGCAGACTTCCTGTAACCTTCCACCTCTCAGAGTTCTGGGACAAGCAGGTGTCAGCTCCAGAGGGGTGGGGCCTCCTGCTTGTCCCTGACTGATGAACTCTAGGCACACCCTACTACAAGCAGACCTATCGATGATCTAATTCTGACACTGCTTCTCAGAGTGCAAAGCTTTACTGGGTAGCATGTGTGTTTACCCTTGGGATGGTTGTGTAAACCAGTCAGAATATTGGACACTGAGCTGTCCAAAAGTGGACATATGACCAACCTAAAACCAGTCAGAGAGCTTCCTTGGGATTTTCCAAACTGGAATTGAGGAAGAGGTTCCCTTTCCTATAAACAGGAATTTTTGACACCAGAAAGGTAAGCGTCCACTGGGGGATAGTGTATAAAGTTGATCTAAGAAAATACACCCACTGCACTGAAAAGCAGACAGAGGAGTGAGCATCCCTGGGGTGTTCTCCTTCCCAGAAGAAGCAGTGGCCCAGCCTGTTCCAAACCCAAGCCCTTCCTTCCCTTAGGAAGTTTACTACGTTATATCAGCCGTTAAGTTTACAGGACCACTTATCGGAGTGAGAATCAAACTTGAGATTCACCCTAACACAGGACGCTTTATCAGACTTGGGAGTAGGGCTAATGGTATGGTGTAACCTTCATTTGTGTCCTTAAAACTGGTTTTCCTAAAATGTTTCCTTAACATGTCAACAATAACAGCAACGTCTAGCTGAAGTTCATGGTGTATGTTAACAGCGCATGTCGGGCTCTGCTGCAATGACGTGTGTGCCATCCCCACATCTAAGAAATGCTAAAAGAGGAGCCAATATCAACTGACGCTGCATGAAACTGTGTGTGTGATTTTCTCTGTGAATAGCAGGGCTCTACACTCACGTGTCAGCAACAGGTGGAAATGAACGCCGTTCCTCAGTCTGCTCCAGGGACTTACACGGAAGCACTGAGTTGTCTCGAGTTTTGAAGACATGATTTGCCTTTAGCGAAGGAGATTCTTGGAGCCGGGATGTTCTGTGTCGGGGAGTACGGGTGTGACCTTTGCTCCACACCCAGTACCCTCCCACACTAGGGAAAGCTATGAATCAAGAACATCTCATCGCTTCCTCCACGCAGGCACAGGCACCATCTACTATCGTAAACTCCTTGAGGACAGTTCTCCAAGGCCATTTGGTTATTTGCAAAACCACGGGGCCAGATTCAGAGGTGTTGGAGAACCATTTCCTTCCAGAAGCCCGGGGCCCCTCCCGTGGTCAGACCCGAGAGGAAAACTTAGAGATATGGAATTGACACCATCTCCACACACACTCAAATAGCCCTCAGATTGGTTCTGGAGCCAGTCTGTAGGTGGGCAGGCTTAGAGGGCTTGCGGCCCTGGTTGTCGGTCTCTATGGCCTTTTTAGGAATTCCTCCTCCCATTCCTGTCCCCTTCTTCCTCCCGCCCTGCCCCCCAGGTCCAGCTACTAGAATGACTGATGTGCTTAGCTCTTCTTCAGATGTGACATTCGTCACCATGATGTCCAGCACAACAAATACACGAGGGGCCGAGGAAACGCGAGTACTGTGAGGGATTCTCGATCTGCAGCTCACAAGCGCCTTGGGAGAAGGGTACACAAGAGTTGTGCACGTGTACTTCCTGGGGCGTGGTCTTTATCATCTTAGATGTCAAAAAGTAGGGATCCTATCCTCTGCTCCCCAAGAGGAATGACATGCCACACTGAAGCCAGATGCCTCCACCACCGCCACACACACACACACACACACACACACACACACACACACACACACACACACACACACACACTGATGAGCCAGCCTTGCCAGCCTCTGTGTGGATCAGTTATTGTTAACTGTCAACTGGACACAATCTAAAAATCACCGGGGGAGAACGTCGGAATGAGGTTTGGCTACCTCGGGTTGTTCTGAGGTCATGTCTGTGGGGGATTCTCTCTTCCTTTTTAATAGTTTTATTTATTTATTTATTTTTATTTCATGTGCATGAGTGCTCTGCCGGCATGCATGTAGTACTCATGGCGGTCTGAAGATGATGTAGGATCCCCGGGAACTGGGTTAAGACTCTTGTGAGCCGAGCCGCCCGCCATGTGAGTGCTAGGAACTGAACCTGGTCCTCTGCCAGGAGCAGCATGCACTCTTTACAGCTGAGCCATCTCTCCATCCCTGTAGAGATGTCTTAGTTAAGTGGAAGGCCCAGCCCGCTGTGGACAGTCCAGCTCCTTGGGTTTGGGTCCTGTGCTGTTAAGAGAGAAAATGAGCATGTGTGCATCATTCTCTCTCTCTCCCCTTGGATATGATGGGACCAGCTGCCTCGGTTTCCCAGAAATAATGGCCTATCATTGTAAGCCAAATAAAACCTTTCTCTCCTTTTAGGCAAGGGGGTTTAATCTCCACAGGGATGAAACAAAGGCAGAACCTGGTTCTCACTTTAACTCCAACAATCATCTTGGTCCCTGCATCTGCAAACAACCCCGGGAACCCAAACTGGATAGAGGTGAGGTGAGGCAGAATACATTAACTCCCCACTCACACCACCTTGGTTCTGCTCAGGTCTGGGCTTCTTCTATACAGACTGTGAGGACACAGAGCAGAGGAGAGTCCACACAGCGTGGATTCGGCCAAGCGCACAGACCCCTCGCCTAACCCAGCCACCTGGGCCTGGGAAAAACCAGAGTCCAGATGGAGCCCGGGGCACAGGAAGCAGTCCATCAGCTCCGCTGCTGCTTCTGCACAGAAAGCTCTTTGGAGAGGGTGAATGGAGGCTTTATGTAGCAAGTTCTCATCCACAAGCTAATAAATATGTGGAATGGCCTCTCGGACCAGGTTCCTGCAGCCTGGACACTGAGGTCATTCAAGAAACAATTAGATGCCATCTGGAGAGAGCTGGGGAATTGCCTCCGAGGGCCAAACAGCTATGTTCTCATTCCCAGGGTCTGACACATCCTTATCTCATTCACAGAGAGGAGGGGATGGAGGCTGGCCAGCTCATCCACACTGCGGGCACGGAGAGAGCTGAGCAAGCGCTTGGGCAGCTGATAAAAATGGGAGGATCAGGAGTACGTGCATTTCCAGCTTTCCCAAGCAAATCCATCCCCTAAATGAATTTATCCCTCGCCGCACTTTTACTCCCGGAAGAGCATCTTTGCGGTGAATCGGGCCTTGGCTCAACTAAATTTGGGCTTTCATAGTTTTAATATAAAGTAATTACAGAACAGCAGCTGTCTCTGGCCCAGCTCTTTATAGTATATAGTGATTAATGATTGGGTTATGTTCAACATTAGTAGTTACAGAGGGTTCACGGCTTACCCCTTTGTAAGGACCCATGGCTCGGAGCCCCTATTTTCTGTATACATTCTCATTTTTTCTTATTTTTAAATGAAAATGTAATATCTTCTCTATATTAATGATCAGTCTTTCACTATAAATGCAACTGTTCTGTAAGGCTGAGTTGGGATGGTGGTGATGGACTTAGATAAAGAGCAAAGAAGGGCTACTTGAATTGCTCGTATTTCTACAGCTCTGAAATGTCAGGGTACCCTCTAGACCTGGGGGACCTTCCAAGGGGTCCAAGAGCCCAAAACTTCTTTTCATAGTAGTACTGAGACCTTCTTTGCCTGTAACACTGGGCCAACAGCCACAGTGATGGGGCCAAAGTTCTGCTGAGTGGGATGCAGGTTCCTTGAGAGGATGCAAGGCAGAGCCAACAGCTTCACTGATCCAGCAGGCTCCGCTCCTGACCATCGCAGGCCCACAGCATGTAAGAACACAGAGGCGGTTCCCACCGAAGAAGGTGGAGAGGACACTATGAGAACTACTCAATTTATCGGGCCTCGGCTCAGAGTGTATAGGCAGTCTATAGCCTCACTTGGTCGATACACCCAGGAGCAGTGGCTGCAAGCACAATTTGGCCTGCATCACCTTCTGACGAGCCCTTCTATCATGGAAGAGCATTTTCTATCCAACAAAGACGATCTAACAAACTACAGTTATTCTCACTTGAGTATTTATAATAATAATAATAATTATTATTATTATTTTATTTTAAAGATATTTATAAAAATATTTGTTTATTTATTATGTATACAGTGTTCTGCCTGCATGTATGCCTGCAGGCCAGAGAGGGCACCAGATCTCGTTATAGAAGGTTGTGAGCCACCATGTGGTTGCTGGGAATTAAACTCAGGACCTGAGTTCTGAGTCATCTCTCCAGCTCCTCACCTGAGTATTTAATTGGCAGACACTTTCTGGGTGTGGGTGGGGTGGGGATGAACAAAGTGGGCTGTTTCTTCAAGGAAAACAACCAATAGCATTTGTTACCAAAACAAAGATTTGAGCCGTCCAGTGAAAACGGATTTTGGAGGACTTACAGTCACCACCAAGAAGTTCACAGCTTGTCCACATTTTAACAACTTTTCTGGGAAGATTAGTGATGACATCAACTAGTGTGTTTTGACAGGATCTAATGAGATATGTAAATGCTAGAAAGCTCTACCTGACTCCATGAACCAATAGTCTTCAAATATCCAGTGCACAACAGCGCCATTCACTCAAACAGCAGACAGACAGACGGATCGTAAAGGGACAGAGCTCACCAATAAGGCCTCACTTCAGAGTCTACACTACAGCCAACCTCCTAGGTGAGACAGCCTCCAAGGTCTAGATTGGCATCCGAGGACATCTGTAATTATCTTAAACAGTTACTCACTAAAGGGTTTCTGTCCTTTTGAACCGCGTAGCCATGTGAGACTGGTTTCTTCAGCACCCAACCAGAACAACCTCATACACTGGTGGCCACAGAGAACAGCTGCATGAAAGAGATGTGCAAAGACATAACACAATGCCATTCTTACCACGAAACATGTTTTGTCTTGAGAAATGACTATCTTTTCACAAAAATATGCACTTCATCTTCATGCATAATAGGCTTATTGTTCATTTTAAATGAATGCACTAAATGAACACAAAATGACATGAAATAAAATAAATATTTTTTTTTTTTAAAAAATCCCCCGCTGTCGGCTGGGGAGCTGCCTCAGAGGTTGATCCTAGAACTCACATAGAAGTTCACTATACCTGGTAGCCTGTCTGTAATCCCTGGAGCAGGTTCACCAGTCAGGCTAGCCAAAATGGTCCACCAAGAGACCCTGCCTCAACATACAAGGTGAAGAGAAATCTAGGAAAACATTCATCATTAACCTTGAGCCTCCACAAATTCACACAAGTGTGCGTGCGCGCGCGCGCGCGCGCGCGCGCACACACACACACACACACACACACATAAAACATACACACACACACCAGCAGAGACGTGTACCCCACACATGTGGACATGCATACATACATACATACACACACACACACACACACACACACAAATAATTTCTCCATTTTAATCTCCAACACAATGAATATAGTTATAACTCATAAAACTAAAGAATCTTTTAAAGGATCCTCAATAATTTTTAGCAGTGTGAAGTCTTGAGACCAGAGTTTAGGAATATTTTTCCCAATATATTTATGCTGTTGTTTTAGATAATTCAGATCAACCCACAAGTTTTCAGTCTATTTATGGAGTGAAGGGAGTGTTTTAATTTTATACATAAGTATTATAAAACACTACTACAGAAAAATATGTAAACTGAGAGAAATGTGAAAAGCAAAAAGCAAAACAAAACAGAAAAATCCCTTTAATTGCCAGGAGGATTTATTTTGATCCATTTGTTACTTAAACTTAGCCATTCTGCCCTTGGCTTGTTATCTTTCTTTTTTTAGAGACCTATTTTTATTTATGCATATGTGTGTCTGTGTGAGTGTATGGGGGTGTCCACGGAGGTCAGAAGAGGGCACCAGAGTCCCCAGAACTGGAGTTACAGGCAGCTGTGAGCTGTCTGATGTGAGTTCTGGGGACAGAACCCAGGAACTCTGGAAGAGCAACAAGTCATCTTAACCACTGGTCCATGTCTCCAGCCCCTGGGTTTTTATCTGATCAGAAATTCTTGGGGAAATGTACCCCAGTTCTCCTCAGTTGTTGATTCGTCCCGTATTTCTCCTGACCCCTCTCTCCCACCTCATAACCAATCCCCCAGGAAACCTAGCTCTACCTTCATATTACCCATCCAATTCCTTCTTCCCCACCTCCCCTGATATCTCGAGGGTCCAAACTCCCATCCTGGTCACCTGAACACTTGTATGGCCTCCCAACCGCCCTCCTCCTCTGTGCCCTTTCCCTTTCTGTCCACTAGCAATGAGGACTCCAAAGTGGACCCCAGACAGCTTCCAGTCTCATTCTGTACAAATTCTAGTCCTTCCTGACATGCAGGGCCTGTCCAACCTGCCCACTCGCTGTCACCCTCGCCTCTCAGCAGTGACCCCAAAAGCGCTGACCCCACTGCTCTCAGCAGCTCTGACGGCCTCCCCACCGCCCTCTACAGAAAAGGCATGCTCTGACTTCGCGGGGATCCTAGCCACTTCATTTTCCCCTTACACGCCTTGCTGACGGCCCCTCCACTGTGAAGGCGAGTTCTCGGTGAGGCCCGAACTCCTTTACCCCAAATCTCCCAGCCCTGTCCCTGGTGAGCCTTCTCCCCCTTAACACAGAACACAGTCTAACTGATGGGGTTGTCTTTCTTATTATCATCTCCTCCTGCCACTCCCAGAACAGAAGACCCAGGACTTTATTCACTGTTGTATCCTTAGCCCTGAGAACAGTGGCTCACAGTAGTAGCAGCACAGTAGATAATACATACCATAAAGTGACTGTTCTCACTGCAAAGCTGTTTTAAACAAGAGATGATTGGAAAAGACCAAATGTCACTAGGGCATTTTCTTATATAGAAAGTCAGGTTGGGTACGTGTTATCTGAAATACTTGAATGCTTCAGATTCACGTATATATATACACACATGGAACATGGACACATATACACACACCCAACTATGTGTGGAGAGGAAAAAAGAGAGGGAGAGAGAGAACTTGGGAGTGCAATCAAAGTCTAAACATGAAATTAATTTATGTTCTAAATATACTTACTATGTATGGACTGAAGCTAATTTATGCAGTGTTCTAGTAATTTCGTTCATGAAACAAAGCTGTATGGCATGTTAGCTCCTAGTTGGGGTTTCAAGCTGATGCTCAAAAGTTATAGGTTATGGAGCACGTTGGATTTCAGATAGATTTGGGAAACTTACCTGTCCCAAAAGAAGATGGGCTCTTGTATTTAACACTGAACGCAACCATGTGTTTAACACAGAATGAAATATAACCAACAAAGCAGGTCACAAAGAATTATCTGATGATATATTATTTTGGTGACAAATAAATAAAACTCCATCTGAAAACCCAGTCTTGGTCTCTCAACAATGCGACGATCTTTTCAGAATTCCCAACACTATTCCCTCAGCTTTCCTCATTCAAGGACTATGAGAGTAACCAGGGCTTTCCTAAGTACCTGCTACCTCTCCTGCTCCCATCAGCCTGAGCATACACACTGTCCACAAGGGTGGAGTCTTCCCTAACAGTCTTCAAAGTCCTGATAGCTGTTTTCTGCCTCGCTAAGACAAGCATCCTACCTGACGAAGTGTCGGTTTTATTCACAATGTAAATGAAAGTCCTTCCGAGGAAACTTTAATGTGGGTAAAACCTTAGGCCAAACCCAACAGTCTCCCCCCAAAACAATGCCAGACAATAATAACAAAAGGCCTTTAGAACATCACATTGCCTTACATGAAGCCAACACAAGCACCCTGCTTCTTTATGTATTCTAAACACAGCCCTCCCTTTTGAAGTTGAGCTATAACGTGCTATGATGTTGCATTCATATTAAAAGTATTCAGAAACAAAGGTATAGCCAAATGCTGCACTGTTGTAACATATAGTGACCACTAGAGGGCAGAGTTTAACAGCAAACAACTCCAGGGCTGAAATCCTGGCCTCTAGTGTATCTAAGTGCCCCGATATTGCGAGAATAAGATCTCTTAAGCAGACAGATCTAAGTCACAGAAGGTGCCGGAACTCCATCTCTAAAAACTTAGGACACCTCTTCCTAAATATGTGAGTAATTAGGGAAATAAGTGACTCCAGTTTCCATCTGGTATAGCAGGTTTACAGGGCAGACCAAGGCTACAATTAGGAACCTCTGGAGGGTCTTCAGACACACCGACGAAATTCTGAAAATTTCTTACAGATGTAAGCTGTACTTGCATTGAGAAACATAAAGATCTTCGGAGTGTTGGGATTAGGGGTACACACCTATAATCCCAGCGTGTGAGAAACTGAGGCAGAAGGATGAGGGATTCAGGTAACCTCGGGCTACCTGGGAAGACCCTGTTTCAGTCTTCACGCAGACGCCCCGTCTTCCGCTGCATGTCACTCAGGTGCCAGCTGTTTATTAAGATGACAAGCAGAGTCCCTGGCCTCAGAGCTGGGTTGTCTAAAGTGCACAACATTGAAGAATGAGTCCCAGAGGGTGACCCCAAAGTGACCTCATGGTTGCTTTCAGGAGTTGGGAGAGGTCTGAGGCATGAAGTCAGAGTCAGGGGTGAGCCCTGTGCACAGGGGGCTGGAGCAGCGGCTGCTACCATGTGTTTGTGGGGTACCAATCACACCCCAGGTTCTGTACTAAGAACTCGCCATGTATGAACTCATTAACTCTCGGATTCCTCCACTGACTGTGGAGGAAACCTGGCTCCTGAGGATTTCCAGTGAGTGCCCAAGAATCGGCGCTGATGATACACCGGCGTGGCATGTGTGTCTGTTTGCCAGCATCGCCCTGACCAGTCAGCACAAACTCTGTGGCTTTAGAAGAAAGCTGGGTGTGGTGGTGGATGCTTGTAATTCCAACACTCAGGAGCTGAAGGGCAAAGATCTCTGCAAGTCTGAGGCTAGCCTCAGCTACATACTGAGTTCAAAGCCAGCCTTGAGTACACAGCAAAATCCTGCTTTAAAAGAAAAAGGTATTCTTTCAGTCACAGCAGTCAGTAAATCCCAAGTAAAATGGAAGAAGAAACCATCTTCTTGATCATGGTCTACCCCTACCAGGGAAGCACTCCATTTTGTGTTTGTGTGTGTATGTGTGTGTGTGTGTGTGTGTGTGTGTGTGTGTGTGTATGTGTGTGTGAGATTTATCTATTTATTATGTATACAGTGTTCTGCCTGCATGTCAGAAGAGGGCACCAGATCTCATTACAGATGGTTGTGAGTCACCATGTGGTTGCTGGGAATTGAACTCGGGACCTCTGGAAGAGCAGTCAGTGCTCTTAACCGCTGAGCCGTCTCTCCAGCCTCCACTGTGTTTTTGAGACAGGGATTCTCCCTGAACCTGGAGCTCACTGACTTGGTTAGGCTGGCTGGCCAGTGAGCTCCAGCAATCCGCCTGTCTCTGCCTCCCCAAGGCTAAGATTACAGACATGCTGCTGTACCCAGTGGCGGCTAAGGACCCAAGCTCGGATCCTCACACTTGGGTAGCAAGCGCTTTTCTGACTGAGCCATCTCCCCAGCCTGTAATTTGGTCACTTGATCTGAAAAGAAAAGATTATTTCCTAAGTAAGGGGTCACTCACGAATACTGAGGTTAGAATTTCAATCTTTTTTTTTTCTTATATCTGCAAAACTTTATTTGTAAATAAGGTCATATGCTTAGATACTAGAAGCTACATTTTATATATTATCAGTGGACACAGTTTAGCTGACAATGAAATCATAGCATCGGCTTCATGCCACTCAGCTGTCCTGCCTCAGAACCTTCTAGGCCAAGGGAAAGGTGTGTAGTCCCAGGGCAGTGCCAAGGTCAGGATGGTGGAGTTTAGACACCATGGGGCTTGGTAGGACATGAGGTTAGAAGCGAACAGGTTCCCTAGGATTTTAGGTCCAACCGTGGAGCTGATTCTAAAAGAAGCCACATTTCTGATTCATGTTTGCTCATCAGTTTTCTCGTGACTTCTCTTTCGCAGGGCCTACATCAGCAGTTCTCAACCTGTGGGTCACGACCCAGTGGCCTGAGCGACCCTGTCACAGGGGTCACCTAAGACCATAGGAAAATACAGATATTTACATTATGATTCATAACAGTAGCAAAAATTACAGTTATGAAGTAGCAATGGAATGATTTTATGGTTGGGGGGGTCACCACAGCATGAGGAACTGTACTAAAGGGTTGCAGCGTTAGGAAGGTTGAGAACCACTGCTCTAGGTAGCCTGAGAAAAGCCTCCCTACGCCTAGGATGGCTGCGTCTTCGTCAAGGCTGAAGCTTGCAACATGAAATATAAATTTCCAGGGAATCCACGTTTGCCTTATTCTACTCACTGGTCAAACCGGACTCTGGGGCTGCCCCATGGAGTCATCCTGACAAGTCCCAGTCCCAGTCCCAGCCGCCAGGCTTCAAACACCAGGATGTCCCCACACATCTCTTTATCATGACGGAGCTGACCAGCAAAGTGATGCCGCTCGAAGCCGGTATGTCTACGCCATGAGACGCCTCCCAAAGCTGCGTGGTGTTGCAATGGTACTGCGTTTGTGATGGTGTGAGATCACAGGCCTTGCCCAAGGACTGGCAGCTGGGTCATAAGGCAAGATAAGGGTGATGTCAGCGATCCAGAGTTGCGCAATGGTAATGGCAGCATGAGCTGACAGAACTTTCTGTTGGAGGCCTGCAAGACGTCATCAGAGAGGAGGAAGAGGGAGAGAGAGGGAACAAGCCATCTACCGTGTAGGGGGAAAGGGTGTCAGCAAGCCTTCCCGTGAAGGGTTCTCCTAGGCTCTGCTGCCACACCATGACAGCACAGAAGCAGGTAATTCATAATATAGGCCTGGCTGTGCCCCCCATACAATTTCATAACTATACACTGGCGTGTGAATTTTGTATAATTTTTATCCACTCTTTTTAAATGAAGAAATAAAGACAGTTAAATGATAACATCCATGTTTTGCCAATGAAAACCAGGGGACGGGCCAGATACGGCCCTGCGTGGGAGTTTCCTCGCCCCCAGTTTTAAACCTATCCCCAAATGCTCGTGGGTTGATTTATCGCGGTGGTAGCAAGGTTTCCGTGTGGGACTCGCTTCCTTCTCAAGAAGCTGCCTGGCCTCTGGCACAATCCCAGGCCTCGAGTGAATTTGAGCTGCCCCCAGCTTCCTCTCCCTCACCTGCTCCATTCAAGCCCTGCCAGGATCTGTTGGCTCGCTTCATAAACTGGCGTCTAATTCTCCCTCGAAACGGCCTCCGTCAACAGCTGGCCTTGCCCTGTCCACCGCCACTCTCTCAGGTAAGTACACTTCCTGTCACTTCCCCTCACCTGGTCCCTCTCGACTAGCATTGTGACTCTGCAGTAAAGGCTGAGAAAACACCTGCTGAAGGAGCCTCCATGGTGAAAACAAATCTCTAAGGGCTGCCTCCACCTGCTGATGGGGGGGTGCGGGGAGGGGGTCTGTCCCTACTGAATCAGCCCATCTCACACTGGAAATTCACCCTCCTCCCGAGGTGGCAGTCCCCAGAGGCTAAAAGGGGATTTTCACTTCCCTTCTGTTCAAAAGCCAGGCTTATTAGGTCTAATTTGCATCCAGTGAGTGTTACCCTTTTTAGTGCAATTCTGTGAGCTTTGACAAATGACCAGTTGGGTGATTATTTCCACAATCAAAGACTTCTTCCCCCTGACATTTCCCCCAAAGTTCCCTTTTAAAGATGCCCTCCCTCATCCCTTGTCAACCATGAACCCGTTTTCTGTCACCACGGATACGGTTCCAGCTGGCAGACTTTGAAAGACGAAAAAAGGTTTGCTTTTTGAAAACTATGGACACGTATGTGTCTGTGCGTGTGTGTGTGTGTGCGTGTGTGTGTGTGTGTGTGTGTGTGTGTGTGTGTGTGTGTGCGTGTGAGCACAGGCACCCGTGGAGGACCACATGTATCAGATCCTCTGAAGGAAGCTGGAGTTACAGGCGGTTATGGACCACCCAACATGGGTGCTGGGACTAGAGAACCCCTCTAAGAAGCTATGCATGCCCTTCATTTCTGAGCCATCTCTCCAGCCCTGCTGGTAGCCTTTGAGACCATCTTTCCACAAAGCATACGGCCCTTTCGGTACACCAATGGCTTTGTGTGTCCTTTTCTTTCTCTAGCTGAAGAGTGGGCCATTGTATGGGTCACAACTGAAGCAGACATTCAGGTTGTTTTCAGGTTTTGTCAATGGTGAATAATGTCAAATAACCTCATATATAAGCATGTACACAGAGACTTTCCTATGGACATACGTTCTTGTTATAAGTTTTAACCTTTTTTTTATTTTTTAAAGGGGCTCTATTTCTGTAAACCTGAAGGATACGATTCTGCTGGGTGAGGGACTGTTTTCTAGCCTATTCGTCTGTCCTCCGACCCGGCTGCTACAATCTTCTAAACCGTAGTAACACTAAACTTCCTAAGAATAGCAACAGAGCATGCGTTGGGGGCAGAGTGGGCGGTGTTGAACGCCGGCCCAGAGTGAGCCTGGGCTGTTTCCCATTCGCCGCTGGCACCCATTCGATCTGGTCCCACGGGGACAAGGCGGGCTCTGTGGATGTGCACACTCAGGCAAAAACCTGCCGCGCCAGCCCGTTGGGCCATTATCTGGTTCGTATAACTTGTTAAAGTCTCACGGAATGTACAGCGCGCCATTGTTTCTGTAAGTCCCTTTCATGACTTTGTGAGCTGGCTAATTCAGAGCAGACCCGCCTGTTTTCCTGCTACAAGAAAAGACTTCCCTCAAAGACAGCTATTTAGCCGTGACCATGGCTGCAGCCACAGTGAGCACAAAAGGGGAGCAGCGGAGGCCCTCCTGCCCCCTCTTCTACGGAGGCCTCCCACAGCCACACCGCTTATTCTTGGTGCTGGAATTCGCATAATTATTTCTCTTTTCATCTGCTGGGTGACCTAAGGTATCCCAAGCCAACTGTGGGAAATGGCCTCACAGAGATCTGAGCCCCTGGCAGACGAACGTCTACAGACTTAGAAGACCCTCTGGGAACGAGCATTAACCCCACAAAGGATGGCTTTCTAAGCCTCTTAGGACTCCTCTAAGCTCCAGAGGAGGAAGTGGAGGGCTCTGGTCCCCATTCAGCACACCAGCTCCAGGGTGGTGACCTTTCTTCTAACCTGCACAGCAGGCTTAGAGACTGCAAGTTTTATTAATGCTCACAAGTGGGCCACAAGAAGCCACCAGGGCTGATGACTAGGAACCCGGCCAGGAACAAAGGCCGCATCCACTCCTGACACTTCCTTTATGTGATCTCTGGAGAGCAGGCCTTTGTCTACTGGCCACACTGTGCTGCCCACATCCCACCCACCGGAGGACACTTGCCTCTCCACTCCTAACTTGAAAATGCAGGCAGCCCACGTTTCCTGATCCACTAGGCAGGGCTTATCTTTCTTAAAAGCAATTTATTTCAAGATGGAAAACCTATAGTAAACATTTTCTTTTCTTTTTTTTTCTTTTTATTTTATGTGTGTTGGTGTTTTGCCTACATGTAGATCTGTATAAGGGTACCGGGTAAACTAGAATCTGAATTCTAGACAGTTGTGAGCTGCCATGTGGGTGCTGGGAATTGAACCTAGGTCCTTTGGAAGAGCAGCCAGTGCTCTTAACCTCTGAGCCATCTCTCCGGCCCACATTTTTTTTTTCTAGAAGAAAATCACCTAGCCATGATGTCCTTGCCAATCGCATCCCTCCTCAACTTTAAAACATGCCCAGGAAATAGACTTTCACTAAAGTAACACCTGTGTGAAGAAGCCAGCGAGCATCCGTGGCATGAGGAAGATGAACTGACATCTACAGCTCAGGGAGCATCTTGGAAGAGAGGACTGAAGTTTGTTAGGAGCCGGAGGACCAGGACGGCTGCTGTGAGATTGTCTCCTGGAGATGACAGGAACACTCGTCCAGGATAATTCCTCAACATAGATGCCTAAACACGACCCAAGCAGTGATAACAGCAACAGACATGCAAATGAGCAGAGAAAGGGAGAATCAGCCTCTCCCAGGGATGAGCCCCCTGACTGGTTAGCCAATACCAAGTGGTCAGCCCCGAAACCATGTACACACAGGCCATGCTAAACAAACCCAGCAGGCTGTATTTATAGATTTATGCCTGTGCGTGGGTCTAGCAATAACAATCAAAAAGAAGCCATCCGTTTAAGAGGGAGTTGGGGGAGGGGTGGGAAGGCTGGAAAGAGACTAGGAAAGGAAGTGATGTAATTCTATATCAATTAAAATTTGAATTAGAAAAAGGAAGATGAACTGAAGAGACAGGAAATAATGGACGCCTATGGAATTTAGTGAAAGGAGGAGATGGGCAACTGTTGAAGCTTCACCACGTAGGCCCGGAAACATCGCAAAGATTGACAAAAAGTGAAAGTAAAAGCAAGTTTATAAAGGGGTCACAGAAGTGAGACATGGGGCCCCGGCGTGGCTTAGCCAGCGAGGGTGATTGCTGCCAAGCCCCACAGCCTGAGTTCCATCCCCCCGTAAGGGTGGGAGGAGAAATCTGACTCCAGCACCTTACCCTGCTCTTCCCACATGCGTGCGCACACACGAAGTAAACAGATAGACTGGAACTCTAGGGCTGGCAGGAATGGCTTTTTAAAAGGTGCGGCATAATGGGTCATAAAGCAAATATAGGGGTAGATCTCCGTTCTTCAGAAGGAACAGAACCAGTAAGGGATCACTGTCCGTCACGGCCTTGGCCCCTAGTGTCTGAGATACAACTTGAAATGCTCCCTGGGGTCCAAACAGCATGGCAACTTTATAATCACGAGGGCCAGCGCAGTTGGCAGGTGGTGTCTATAACACAGGCTCTCGGGAGGCTGAGGCAAGGGGATTACAGGCTCCGAGCTAGCCAGCCCAGGCTCCATAGTGAGTTTGTGGCTAGCCTCAGCTACTAAATCTGCCTCAAACAACAACAAAAACGAACCACAGTGACAATGTAAGAACTCCTGCCATTTGGGGGGGGGGGGGGGGGAGACGACACAAATGTCTTTCTGTCTCTGGTCTGTCGTAGACATAAAGATCCCTAACATGTTAAAATTAGAAGAACAGAAACTCTTCCCAATCTTCCTAGTGATGAGGAAGACAGAACCCACAGAGAAAGTGCTAAGTTCCAGGGCACCCTGGGTTTGTTGTTGCTGTTTGTTTTTAACTTTTATTGACTCTTTGTGGATTACACATCATGCATTCTGATCCCACTTATCTCCCTGTCCCCTCTCGTCCACCCTCTGCCCTTGCAACCTCCTGCCCAAACCCAAACCAAATTTAAAAGAAAAACCAAAAACCAAACAAAAACAAAAACAAAGCAGAAATAGGAGAACCCTGTCGTGGAAGCTGTGGTGTGGACTCATGAGTCACACAGTTTACCTTTAGTCCATTCATCTTTACTTGCAAGTGTTCACTGCCTGGAGTCACTGGTCTGGCTCGAGGCCTCTGGTCTCTGCCACACCACCGATAATGGGTCCTCACTGGGGCTCCTCTTGGACACCCTGTTGTTGTCCTGTGTCGTGGAGATCCTGCCGATTTGGATCTGTAGGTTCGTCCCCTTCACATGCTCCAACAGTTCATTGATTCGGTGGATATTGGGGTGGACCCTCAAGGTCACACTGTTAACTAAAACTCGGGTGTGGACCAAACTCCCCACAGGACACGGGACTCAGCTTCCGTTGGAAGAGCAACACACTGAACTACTACCAATGATTTTAGTATCAAATTTCCTAAGCAATCACCTGACATGTCTAAGAAACTGGACACAGAGTAAATATGTCTTGATAGGCCTGCGCATATGACAAGACCAGGCAGGAAGGAGGTGGACACAAAAATCTACCACAGCTATGCTCAGGGCAAACCACCTCTAACTTCTGACCTCCAACCACGCTGCTTACTTCTACAAAAAAAAAAAAAAGTTGGTTTTATCTAGCATCAGGTATGCCAGATATGCGGAGGAAAATTCCAGAACAGTTCAGTTCTAAGCCAGTCAGTAACTACACAGTAGGCAGCAACAGGGAGGTGGCCAGGTAGCACGGAGCCGTCCCCATTCCGGTCTCACTGACATGTAGTGAGAAGCAGTTATATCTGACTACAGAAAAGGCTCTGGGATTACATAAAACAGCTCAAGTCCGACCTTCAAGATGACAGCCTTCTGAGAGTGTAGGAGGGGGGAAAAAAAACTGTGAGGGGAGAATTCATGAACCGAGGACAGTAGAAAAAGAAGAAAACAGACCCAATACTCTCCAAAGGCAGACGAAAGACAAAAATCCGTAAGGAAGGCGATGCCAGCGCCACCCTCCTCTCCGCCGTAGGGGGGGGGGGCTACTTCAGATCTGCTATTAATTCTCCTGTCCCATCCATACCTCAAATGCAACCTTTAGGGTCTAGGTAGGAGGTTCGGCAGGAGGTCAGTTCAGCCCTGTGGACAAAGTGAAAGAACGCATCAACCACCCTGGGGCTTCTCAGCCTGGTGATTTCCTTCCATTCCATATGCAAAGAGCTTAGGTAACTAAGCAACGGGCTCTTCAGTGCCACACTAATGCGCTGTGAATACAAACCCTCAGGTGTGAGGACAGAGAACTCAAACTGGGCAGAGCCAGGTCCCGATCCTCTCTCCTCCAGCACTGTCTTGCCCGACACTGCAGTCCAAGCTATGGGGACAGCCTCAGGGCCTTGTTTCCCTCAGGCCTGGGAGGCGAAGGGCAGCTTCACAACTGGGAAGGGAGGGAGACTGTCTCGCCACAGTTGGGTGCTTCTGTTCAGACGGGGCTTGGCCACAGAGCAGACCACTCCTGTTCTAGGGCAACCTTAAACCCTTAAGCATCTGACCCCTCCACTCTAGCTCATTAGGCCAATGGTGACCCTACCAGAAGGGCCCTTCATGGCACAACAGACTTAGTGGAGAATTTTTTTTTCCTTGATGCCCCAAAGACTTGAATGCACCAGGAGGTTGTAGGGAAGAAACAGCTCAAAGTCTAGGGGCTAGACTGCCCCTCCCTTAACCCCTGCCTCTCATCTGCCTTGATCTCTCCTCAGCCATCCCAGGCACCAGTGACCCTGACTCGGGTCTTTCTGACACCATCTGCCTGGCTCTGAGGGACAGTTCCATCAGAGGTGCTGTGATGGGCAGAACTCACCCAAGAAGACTGACAGGTAGGGTCCTTGGGACGTGGTGCTCAGAAGCCTCTCCTGATGTTATTTTGGAGCATTCTGAACCATTGAGGCCATGAAATATTCCACACTGGCCCAACCCTCTTCCAGCCTTTGCTTTAGACCAGTGGATCTCAACCTGTCGGTTGAGACCCCTTGGGGAGCCAATGACCCTTTCACAGGGGTTGCCTAAGACCATCAGAAAACACGGATATTTACGTTACAGTTCATTACAGTAGCAAAATTACAGTTATGAAGTAGCAGCGAAAATAACTATGGTTGGGGGGTCACCACAACATGAGGAACTGCATTAAAGGGTCCCAGCATTAGGAAGGTTGAGAACCACCACTGTAGAGCAAGGACGAAGCAAAGAAATAAAAGCTGAGGCCTGGAGAGATGGCTCAGTGATCAAGAGCACCTGTTGCTCTTCTAGAGGACCCATGTTTGGTTCCCACCACCCACATGGTGGCTCAAACCATCTATATCGCCTGTCCCAGGGGATCCAATGCTCTCTTCGGGCCTCCTTGGGACACACACACACACACACACACACACACACACACACACACACACACACGGGTGGGGGTGGGGGAGGGAAAAAAACAACTTTGTTCTACAGTCAAGAAGGATGCAGCCACAGTTTAAAGCTCTGACCGGTTTCAGATCAGGGAAGGGAGAAAACGCATACCACAGAAGAGCAGAATCCCCTCATCCCATCCCCCACAAACAATCCCTTGAAAACAAGACTCTCCAAGACTCCAAAGGGCAGCTCTATCTCTCAGCCTTGCCATTGGCAGGAGAAGGTGGGGAAAGCCGGGGTAGACGGAGGACAATGAAATTCACTACACCACTTCGACATGGTCTACACAGTTCAACTCACCATGGCTGACACTCATGAATGAGTCGCAATAACCCAGATAACACAATAGTCCTTCCCTTATCCTCAGGGATATATTCCAGGACCCTCAGTGGAAGACTGAAATCACAGGTCATATCACAGTCTGCGGATGCCACACTACGTTTTATCCTATGTGCCCTGCAGGCTGCCACGTGGAAACAGTCAACGTTTGACGCCCTAGCGACGCTGCCTTCACATCCCTCGCCTGTGCTTTGGAACCAGTAAGTAAATTGAGAGTTACTTGACACAAGCCCTGCAATTCAGTGGCAGCCAGTCTACTACTGTGTGACGGACGGACGGACGGACGGACGGACGGACGGACGGACGGATGGACGGACGAAACGGCAGCATATACAGTGCGGACACACTGAAAGGATGAGCGGGACCCAGCAAGATTTCAAGATGCTACTCAGAAACATGCACAACTTAAAACCTATGAGCTCCTTGCTTCTGGAATTTCTGATTTAGTATTTTTGAATCATGGTTGCTTGTAGGCAGGTAAAACCAGAGAGAAGTGAGGGCTGCTGTACTAAAACAGACCGCTCTAACATGGCCCATCTTTAGCAGATTCGTCAAGGGATTCTTGTAAAAGAGGTTTCGAGTTTTGTAAAAGGGGGAAATGAGTTGCTGGAGCAAGGATCAGGGCTACAGTTGGTGAATACGGAGGGTCTGAGCCTCTGGCGGGAGACAGCCAGCCTCTGAACCGTGGAACGGAGTGACTTTTAAAGAGTGACCTGCATCGTTGTAGCGCACACTGTCCCCTTGCTATCATCGAGTCAAAACACACCCCGTGTGGGTACTATCAACGCCCGGCGGCGGCAGCACACAACCCGGGTGGAAACAGATGTGGTGAGTGCAGTGCAGGAGGGGTGCAGACACAGTGACTAGAGGCGGTGTGGTGACCCTGCTGGCTTTGGCTCACACATGTGCCACAGTCCCAAAGCTCACACGTTATTCAGGATTAAGAAAGGGGAAGAAGGCCCATGGTGGTGGCGCCCGCCTCTAATCCCAGCACTCAGGAGGCAGAAGAAGGATCTCTATGAGTTCAAGGCCAGCCTGGGCTACAGAGCAAGTTCCAGGACAGTCAGGGCTACACAGAGAAACCACCCACCAGAAAGAGAGAGAGAGAGAGAGAGAGAGAGAGAGAGAGAGAGAGAGAAGAAGAAGAAGAAGAGGAGGAGGAGGAGGAGGAGGAGGAGGAGGAGGAGGAGGAGGAGAAGAGAGAAGGAGGGAGAGAGAGAGAGGGAGAGAGAGGGAGAAAATGAAAGGGGAAGAAATAATCCCTTCCTCCATCACCACTGCTCCACACGACCAGGCAATTTGACTGGAACTTTCCCCACCTCCCATCTACCCTCTGGTCAGAAGGGAGGGAATATCGGAACTACACGAGCAGCAGGTTTATATGCTCTCAATACAGAGTGAAGAAGACAGGCCATGGGTCCTCAGGAGGAGATCAGACAACCTAACTCCTGCCCTGATTCCAACAGCAAGAGCCTCTGTCGCAAATCCAGGTGTGACCGACCATGCCTCTGCTCTGTAGGAAGGGGGGAGAAGGGACAGGCGGACAGTCTGGAAGGACTGGGTAGCCAGACAGCACTGACTGGGAGCCCCACAGAGGGGCAGTGTTGCTGCTTGGCCCCAAGTTAGTTCCTGAGGAGAGAGGGGGCTATTGCAACAGCAAAGACCAGAAACTCTAAAACCCAGGGCCTTCATCCTCCCACCCAAGATAAAGCTTGGTCCACAATGCCTCTCTACGCCCTGCCCAAATCCTCCAAATCTGAAAACTAAGAGATCAAAAAAAAAAAAAAAAAAAAAAAAAAAAGAATCCACTCAACAACAGAACAGAATGACTTCACTCGGTGGCAAAATGTGATGTGGACACACAAAATCCTCTGCTAGCTGTTTATCCAGTGTGAATATTATATGAGTGCCACAGTAATGAGGATGATTACATGGTGCTGACTCCAGACCTCCTTGGAGGTATTACTGACTGTAAGCCAGAACTTATAAAACAGAAACGAAAACAAACCCGTGACTCCGAATTTTAAGACATGGGGGAGAGACCAAAGACTCTTCACAGAACAAGAGAGACCCTTCCCAAGCTCACCAAAGGCTCATGAGAACCACTTTTCCTCGGGTTGTCTCGGGGGGTGTGGCCAGCTCTCTACATAAGCCAGCCTGCAGGCAGCATTTGGCAGGGTGTTAGAGCGGGAAGTCTGTTACCCACAGTCATAACTACATGCTAAGCTCTGCTTTCCTACCTTCACATATTCCAGAGTTGGGTCCAGAAGATATGGATCCCTGAAAGGAGAACAGAGGGAAAGATATGAGACAGTTAGAACAATGCACATTGATGCTGAGTGAAAAACATCCAACATTATTTCCTCTCTTCAATTAAGTTAGTGAGCTGCCCCCAATTCCCAGGTGGTATGCCCATCACACAAGGAAGTCAGGAAGAAACCAGATTCTTCTCATGAGAGAGAGAGCAGCCATGAGCTTAGTCCAGATGTGCCATCCTTTCCAGCCAAATCCAGGTCTCAGGAAGCTACAGTGTTTTGTATGTGGTGACTCTAAGTGCACACAAACATTTAAAAGTAGCCTCAAGTGTGAAAGCAGAGCCCCAAAGGAGCAGAGGAGAGGGGGGGCAGCATCGGATGCTCAAACATGCAGCCCTTTCCAGCATTGAGGTCCCCTAGGTTAATGCCCACTCAACCACAGCAGACCACTGTGCTGCCTGGCTTGGACAGTAAGAAAACGGAGGTTCTGGCAGGCGGGCAGCTGGCCAGCCCCTGGGTCCTCGTGCACAGCTCTGCTTCTCAAGAACATCTTTCTCTTCTTCTTATCACTAATCGTTCCCACCCACTTGTGTAAACCTGAGTGACTCGGCCGCTTTATCTTTTAGTGCCCTAGTACGTCACTCGATCTAATGTCCGCTTTGTGTCTGCCAAAACCCTCCATAAGGGCTGAGCAGATATCAGAAGTAGACGGCAGGGGTGGTGCAGGGGAGGATGGGGAGATACAGGAGAAGAAAGGGGAGACACCAGATCTAGCCCGTTCTGAGCTCGTGTGGTTTTAGTGAGACGTACAATGTGGAAAGGATAACTGCTTCACAGACTTCAGGTTCAACAGAGCAACACGTTTGGACAGATGGGAGATCACTTAGGAAGAACCGGAAGGCTCTGCAGTCTGCAGGGCCAGTCTCTGAAGAGCAGGCAGGTTTCTTAGCAGAGACAGAGAGACCGCCCTAGGAACGCAGGGAAACCCACGGGCAGCTGCTGCCTTGGGAGGGTGAGCCTACCCCTGAGGCCCAGGACATGAATGATCCTCCCACTGCTGGGGACACAGTGTTCCATCCTACAGGTTGAGGATGTGATGACCCTGCTGTGACGATGGACCTACTCCTCACGCTGCTGTGACTGTTCAGAGCATGTGGCACAGGGACAGGCTGGTGGTCAAGGGCTGCTGGGCAGGCAAAGGTTCGGACACGAGTCCTTTGTGGGGTCAAAGGATCCACGCAGGGCCTAAGCTTTCAGTAACGGGGTGTGTTCCCACTGAAGACAGGCGTGAACCCAAACGTCTCCAAGCTTTCAGCAGAGGAACACAGTCTGCGGAGGGGGCGGGGCAGGGGGCTCTTGCCAGGCATCTGGAGTCTACCTGCTGTGACATCACTACCTCCTTCTGCAGGTCGCTGAGAAGTCGGGGCCAGACTCACTCTGGAAAGTGTCATGCTCTGGAGTGTGGTCATGTCATCAAGCCTTGCTTCCACGGGAACGCCCTGCCAGTGACCAGGACTGTCAGCAGCCTTTTGCCTGCACTCCCCCATTTAAGTTCTTAAAACTTGGGGTTCACTCACTTGACGTCTGGAGCTTACAGGCCCAGTGGCCCAACTCTGGGAGTTGGTAACTACAATGCTAACTTCCATCCTCTCCATCTTTCTAGTCCATGTACATTTTAAAACTTACTGCATACACACACATGCTCTAACACATGGATTAAAACACGAAAAACAATGATATGTCCTGTTCAGATGAATGGCTTTCAAACTTTTTATTATCTATTAATTATTGATATTAGAAATTAAAACTGAGAAACTTCAAAATATCTCATGAAATTGAGAAAACTCATCCAGGACAGCCAGGGCTATGTAGAGAGACTCTCTCTCAAAAAAAAAAAAAAAAAGGAAAAGAGAGAGAGAGAGAGAGAGAAAGGAAGAAAGAAAGAAAGAAAGGAAAGGAAGGAAGAGAAAAGAGAAAGTCCGTCATAGGGCCGGTGAGCTAGGGGATGTTATAAAGGGGAAAGGTGCTTGTAGCACAGGCCTAAAGACCTGAGACGTGAGTTCAAGGCCAGGAACCCATAAAAAGGTGAAAGGACAGAACTGACTCTACAGAGCTGACTCTGACTTCTGCATGTGCACTGTGGTGTGCATACACACGCGCCATAATAAAATAAATGCAAATTTAAAAGCTACTCTATTTACATTAAAAATAGGCATGTTTACACAGTAAAGATTTAGTGAGGATGACGTCATTTAGTTTTGTGGATCTTTTCATGGGCTTTGTAGGATTCAGCTGAATTCAAGTCTACTGCATTCCATGGATGATGTGATATGTGCTGTTTTAAATGAAGGGAGAAGAGCCAGACAGACAGATATGTAAGCAGCAAAGGGAAGGTCACTTTAACAGACCCCCAAGAAATTAGATATTACATAATTACAGTTACAGATAGTATAATTACAGATATCTGCTCTGATACCCAAAGTCAGGCAGCTGAAGCCGGAGGGTGACCACAGGTTCATAGCCAGCCTGGGCACCTTAGTGAGGCCCTGTCTTAGAAAATACAACAAAATCAAAACCCGTCGGTGAGTGGTAGCTACCACTACAGCTTTTCTCCTCCTCTTGGCGTTTTAGATAGTCTCACTTTGCATCCCAGGCAGGCCTTGAACTCATGACAGGCTAGCTAGTGGTATTTTTGTATGGGTTAGGTGTAAGTATGGAACCAAAAATTTAGTGTCTTACTCTCATGCTTTGAGTATCCTTTATCTAGTATGTGTGATTCTGTGACCAATAACTGTGGGAAGCACTGGCTAACGAATTTTGAAGATCTCCCAAATCTTGACTCAAATATTCCAGCAAAACCACCACCACCACCACACACATACACACACACACACACACACACACACACACACACACACACACACTACATTTGTTTGTTACCATCACCACTGACCTCACTGGGGAAGTTATTAAGTACCAGGGACTGTCAGTTTCATAGTAAAAGATACAAGTTTTCAAAACTCCTAATTTTCACTCAAAGATTAAGTTCTTGTTTTTGTTTCTTTCTCCCCTCCACCACCCCCATGATTGGCAATGAACGGTATCAAATATTTTCCTTGGGTGTCATTCATTTTCAGGAAAGTATCTGTCAAACACCAAGGCCATAATGTCATGATTTGTGACTTCAACTTTTTTTTTTTTTAAGCAGTGCTGTGACAATGGAAATGTTTTAGGCTCCAAGTCTCGATTTCATAATTTTGCTTAGAATTTTGTCTGGAATCGTTGCCCTTCTTACCTCCTTGGCTGCAACATGCCCTTACCCTTGAAAGCTACGGCATGTCTCTCTCTTTCTAAAGTGTGTGTGTGAACATTCACCTCACTCGCCAGTCAAGTCTCAGGCTAAACCTCGAACTCTATTGGAAGGGGCTGTCTGTGTGTCTGGGTGGTGTGTGGGGCCTCAGTGACCGCTGAGGCTCTGCTGGCTGCAGTGAGCACCCTCCCTCCCCGAGAAAAAGAGCCCCTCACATGCTACACACTTCCTGTCTCAGAAGTATGAAAAGGCTATTTAAGACCTGAGGTCTAGAGGCTGGGGTGATGGCCACGCTTCTCTTCCAGAGGACAGTTTTCTAGCACCTACATGGGGCAGCTCACAACCACCTGTACATTTGGCTTCAGGGGACTTGACAACCTTTGCTGGCCCCCAAAGGCACTGTACACAATGAGGCATGCATGTATGTGTGTGTGTGTGTGTGTGTGTGTGTGTGCACTCATGCACACAAATATGCACATATCAGCCAAGTGCTCAAAATTTAGATTTCTCTGCTCTAACACCAGGCCTACAGATAATAAAACTGGACTGTATCTGGGATTCATAGTAAATGAAGGGATTTTTTTTTCTTCTCTCCCCTTGAAAATAAAGAAAGAAGTTAAAGTAACTATATGAGATGATGATGTGTCAATTTGCCTGATTATAGTAACCTTTTAACTATCTGTATGTATCCCATCATAACATGCGGCATACCTTAGATGGCTGTTTTAAAAGTACCATCAGGACTCTGGAGACCCCACTCCCATGGTGCCCGTCAGTCTCCCTCAGCTCTCACTGGGCAGCAGTGCACAGACACGTCTTCCTCTGTCCTTCAAACCCTGCTGCTACTAAGTGATCTAACACAGCTCCAGCATTTCCGCGTCACCTTCGACTTCTTCTCACTCTACCTTACAGAACTCTCATCATCTATGACACATGTCACACACCACCTTCAGCGTGCAATGGAGCGTGTCAACGTCTCTACAACCTGCTAAAGGCAGACATCATGGAAGGGAGTATCATGATGGCCAAGGCCCAAGCCATCAACAAGTCCTGGATGGAGCCAAGCACAGCTTCATGGGCTTAGCAGAACGTCCTAAGCAAGAGGTCTTCTGTGCTTCTCATTCTGCGGTAACAAGCTGGCATTTAATCAGGCACCAAAAACACCTCAAACACCTTTAAAAATACAACTGTTGTGTGGTTAACACCATGCACAGTGATGCTTGTTCTTAGGAGACAAAATTCATCTATTCAAGATTTATTTTTATTTTATGTGTATGAATGTTTGCCTGCATGTATGTATGCACACCATGTGCATGCAGTACCCATGGAGGTCAGAAGAGGGCACTAGATCCACTGGAATTGGAGTTGCAGATGGTTGTGAGCCACCATGTGGGTGCTGGGAATTGAACCTGGGTCCTCTGGAAGAACAGTTAGTGTTTTAAACCACTGAGCCACCTCTCTGGCCCACTAAATTCATCTATTTCATATAAATTTCTTTCTTTTCTCTCTCTTCCTTACTTTTTTTCTTCCCTTTTTTCCTGCCATGTCTATTTTCATGGTGTCGGGAACTGAACTCAGGATTGGGTTTACTAAGCAAGAGCTCACACCAGTGCACTATGATGCACTCCACATCACAGTTCAGTGACCTCCTTCTAAAGCTTCGCTATTCAATGCGGTTGTCACTAGTCCCAGTGACCATTTCAAGTTAAGTAAAATGTCCAAGTGCTCAGTGCCTTGTGTGGTCAATAGCTCTCATCCTACACATCCTAATTACAGATCGTTTCTGCCACCACATATCTCTGCCTCACTACAGAGAGTCCCAAAGGCTCTTCCTTAATGACCAAGGCTTCAAGTGGAGGAGACAAAGAAAAGGAAAATCCAAGCATTTTCCCATGAGATAGCTAAACAGCTTGGAGGTTTCCTCTCATCTCTGACGCGTCAGTGAGCACTTGCTTTAATTTCCTCCACACCAGTGACTAAAATTCCTAATTCCTAACAGAATCTCCAGTGTCTCAGGGGCAGAGCCAAGGATCAACTATTTGGAAGCCCCAAATTACTTAAGGAACCCCATCTTCCTCTCCTTCCTGAGGAAGGCGGTCATTATTCTGGCCAAGGCTGCTCTTTCCCAGGCGTGGTTCATCTGGGAACGGCCCCTTCTGAGACCTTCCTCCAGGACGCTGGCTCTAGTGGAGCCTGGCCCCAGGGCACCCTAGTCCACAGCACTGCTGTGCGCTGTTCCAAGTGGCCGGTCAAGCTTCCCCCTGCGACATTAAAAAGGCACTCTCACTGAGGCCTACCTGAGGGAGAGCAGAGACTACCCAGCACCTGGGTGACCCCGTTTCTTGGGGGACCCTGCAGCTGGCACTGGCTCAGGAGCCACGGGGCATAGCACCTGGTAGAGAGAGTACTGGTGATGTACGCCCTTTCCCAAGGTGTGAGGTTTGAAATGCAGTGAATATCAACACGCATAGCGGGAGACCAAAGAACGTTCCGGCTCAAAGGGGGTAAAGGGAGGAATTTTATACCCAGATATGGTGGGGAGAGCAGATCTAGATTACAGAAAGTTCCGTCTAAAATAAGAGGCTCCAATCACAGCGCATGACTGTACTTCCTCTTGCGATATGCCAAACAGCTGAGCTGGTCTGAGGAATGCAGTAGCTACATTTTATCTGGATTTCAGTACGAGAACTGAGAGGTCATGATATTGCTACGGCAAAACAACTTACAAGAAGTCAGTAAAGCAGTTTAGTTTTAAACTGAACCAACATCACCCCATCAAAGCCAAAGCAACCCTGATGACCTAGAAAGGCCCTGATGAAGCGCTCCAGCCCAGCCGCCATGCTGCTGACACTGTTACTGTGGCTTGACAGCACAGTGATCAGTGGACACGTGAAGGAAACCTGTGGTGATAGATTGTGCACCCTAATAAACTTCACCTGAAGATCAGAGAACAGAACAAGCCACTAGATTAAACATAGTGGCCAGGCAGTGGTGGCACACACCTTTAATCCTAGCACTTGAAGGCAGAGGTCCATGTGGATCTCTGTGAGTTCAAAGCCACCCTGGACTACATGAGATTGATCCAGTCTAAGAGAGAAACAGAGCCAGGCAGTGGTGAAACACACCTTTAATCCTAGTATTGGGGAGTCAGGCACCTTTAATCCCAGCAATAGGAAATAAGTCATATGGTGGGTGGAAAAAGGTATATAAGGCGTGAGGAGACAGGAACTAAGGCTTTTGGGCTGAGGAAGCTCATTCGGCTGGAAGCCTATCAGCTGAGGCGCTTTCAGGCTGAGGAGAGGTGATGGCTGTGGCTTGTTCTGCTTCTCTGATCTTGCAGCTTTCACCCCAATATCTGGTCCGGGTTGTTTTTTTTGTTTTTTTTTTTTTGTTTTTTTTTTTTTTTTATTAAAAGATCATTTAACATTTGAGTTACAGAAACCCAGCAAGGCTAGTTCATGGGGCAGACAGCCATGATAACGGATTCCATGCACAAGCTATGAACCGTGAGAACCTGGGCCCAATTTGCCATGTGAACGAAATCTCTCCGTGTCTTAGTTTTGTCGTCTGTAATGTGGGAATAATAATAGCTCCTAGATCATAGGAGTTGTGAATACCAAATAAGGATGACATTAATTTATCAAAATATTTTTAAACAGTGCCTGATACACAAATTTATATATAGTACAAGTCTGAGCAGTGCATCAGATAACATTAATTAGGTTGCCTGTCTTCTCCCCAAATAGTCCACGTGAAGGATAAAAAAACTAACCAAATAAAATGAATGGATACAATTTTAACCTGTAATTTTAAAAATGTACTTACATAAATAGATGGTGGGAAAGGTGGAAAGTTTATGATCATCAGATTTAGATGATCATATTTACATCATGAAATAGAGAGATGAGATCATTAAGGATCTGGAGGGATCCTAGGCCAGACGAAAAAGAGGTAGGAGCTGCTTGTTGGAACATGTCTGGAATACTTACTAATATACTAGAAGTGATAAGACGGTAATAAATGAAATGCTGGCTCACTGAGGCCAGCCAGAAAAAAATCAGGACTGAGTAGAAGGGGAAGAAGGTCTTGACACGTAAGATATTTAGCCTGTAAAGAATGTGCTTGAGGAGAGTGGACAAGATAGTCACCTCACAGCTCAATGTCTCTGTGCAAGAGAGATCAAATGTTCTGTTTAGACAAGAGGCCCACAGGAAGATGTCAGCCTCACTTAAGGGAGTGCTTTCCACCCATCAACACCATCTGAAGATGGGGAAAGCACCTTCCCGAGACACATGAGGGAAGGGTGGTGGTCATTTGTCAGAGTTGGGGGCTGGGCAGGTCTCTCCCAGGCAGAAGAGCTAGGGCATGAGGTGGGGGGGGGGCTGTCCTTCTATAAAACAACAAAACATTTAACGTGTGCTAAAATGTTTCAGGGGAGTCCGGCATAATGACGGACACTTTCATCTCAGCACTCTGCGAGACAGAGGCCAGCAGATCTCTGAGAATTTGAGGTCAGCCTCGTCTACATAGGGAGTCCCGGGGCTGGCCAAGGCAACAGTGAAACCCTGTCAACAAAAAAAAAAGAAGGAAAGAAACTGTAATATTTAATCCTACTCCTGGGAAGCAAGTGGTATTTCCCCCAACTTACAGATTAATAGAGAGATGGGGGAGGACTAGTGTTTGAACCTCTAACTGGTAATCTCATGGCATCTAGCAAGTGATCATGTACAACCCCCACTCTCAAAAGCGTCAGCTGTGCAGCCGTCTGGACAAACTGACAAGCAGAGGCCAAAAGACAATCGGAACTGTCTGCCACTCCCGCTTCCCCGATTCTCCTACAAAAGGTAAAGCCAAGAGAAGACACGTGGTGTTCAGGGAATCAGAACCCATCTCCCCAGCCCTTGTCAGCACGGCTCTGATTGGCACACGGAAGACATCAACACGGAGCATGTCAGCTCACGCTTCTCTGCGTGGAGGGACGGGAAGGCACTCTGAGCAGGACGGGAAGGAAATCAACCCTGGCAAGCTGCTTGGGGGACCTTCCAGGGGGTGATTTGGCAGTCCCTCCGATTATTCTGTTTTCCTCATTTGAAAGGCCTTGAGAGCAGAGCGAGAACACAACCAAAGTCCCCCTTGGCCACATCCTCAAATGAACCCAGCGAGGACGATGTCCCGTCCTGGGAGGGGACCACAGCAGCTCATACAGTCAATCAAGCATCGAGACGCCTTAACTAGTCTCCTAGTTAGACACAGATGGGGTGGGGGATAATTGAGGATAGAAACAGAAAACCAGGCTGGTTGGGGATGGCACTATAACTCGGAGGCAGTATGTACAAGACCCTGGGTTCAGTCCCCCATCCAGATACTTTAAAAACTAGCACTCCAAAGGAAACTAAAACAGTTTTTTAAAAGATACTTATTTAGACACAGAAGATTGTGTCTACTCCCTTCTCAGCCGGCCACTTGCACTTAGCTTACCAGAAAGGAGCGAACATTCTCCTACACAAATACCCTTCCCGATGGGCCAGAGAGCATAGCAGTTGGCCTTAGAGACGTGCCTCTAAGTTGAAACAGAATACCCAATTATTCACATGAGGCTGCGGCCAGAAGTCTCCAATCACAGATTTATATTCTCCAAGCGAGATCACTAGAAAACAAACAGAGGGTCTTGGCAATCTAAGCGAAGGGGGCAGGGGCAAAAATAATATTTCTGGCTTATGCTAATTATGACTCCTCACTCCATGAGACCATGCTGTGGCATCTCTGGTTACAAGTGGGGGGTCTGGCAGGCGCCACAGCCCTTCCTGGTGGGTGGGCAGGCTGGTGTACCAAGAAGGCCCACAGTGATGACAGGAGGTGAGACCAGGCTCTCGGTATTTTATTTTTAAGTTTATTAAACCATGGATAACGTCACTCTCTGCTCAAGCTAAGTTATTGAAAAAGCATCTCACTTTTTACAGTTTCAGCTTCAGGAATGTCTGAGTCACGGAAATGATACACTTACAATTTACTTTCTCATTAGGAACCAGACTGATTATTTCCTTCCTCTTCATAGGGCACTTGATCTGAGTGTTTGCTGTCTTGAGTTAGGCCTCTTAAGCGGTATTTCACCGAAAGAGGCCTCCCCATTCTTCTGGAGTGGTTAGAATACAAACTGAGAAGTGCTCTGCCCTAAATCACAGAATGTCTTTTGTTTGTTTGTTTGTTTTAAAGCTGGGGTCTCACTATGTAGCCTTGGCTAGCCGGGAACTTGCTATGTAAACCAGGCTAGCCCTGAACTCACAGAACTCTGCCTGTCTACAAAATGTCTTAAGGATTGCTTTTTTTTAAAAAAATAATGTATAATTAATTAGTGGTTATCAGTGTCACTAGAAATCTTTTGAAATGTAACATCATCAACAACAAAACAAGTCACTTTTATTGGGATCATTATTTTTATATCATAGAAGAGTGTGAGAAATCAGACCCACCTGTTCCAGACTGAGATAACGCCACATGCACTCAAAATCTACAGAGCCAGCACCCCATCCTGCACAGGTCACTGTATACTCCTCCATTCCCTGCATATATCCATTTGTATGCTTTCTTCCCCCTCCACATGACCAACCCCTAAGAGGAATGCCATACCTGCTTCCTGCTCAGCATCTCCCACACGTCTTGAATCCACCCCACAAATGTCCTTTGCACCTTCCTACGGTGTGCCACACACAGGACGGCACACAAAGTCCTCGCTTTCAGGGAGGTCTCTGGCAGAAGGGAAGGACCGATCAAGAGGTCCAGCTCAGCTTCAGTAGGTGAGAGAGTGTGGGTGGGTGGGTGGGTGGGTAGGGTACCCTGCAGAGCCTTCCAACAACACACAAGCTGTACTGAAGCCTGCGCAGTCTGGGGAGGTCACAGGATGAGCGGCCATGAGAAATGCTCCAGGCAAGAGAAGATGCATGCACAAAGCTGAGGGCATGGATGTCACAGCGTGTTTGGGGAACTACAAGCTGTGCAAGAGTTCACATGCCTTCGTCTAGGCCGCCAGCACCTCGTAATTTTGTTGGGCTCCGGCAGTGACCTCCCTGCATCCCCCCGGTTCTGCAACTTTCTCACCACACGGTAGCAGAGATCCTTCTCGACTCGGCATCCCGGACTGCTACTACCTCAAAGGAAGACCCTCCTCTGTCATACTCATGGCCTATAAACCTGTTTGTAATGACACCAGTCAGCTCAACAATCTCATACCAGCAGGCAGAATTCTAAAGACACCCACCCTTCCCACCAAGAATCCCATCCTATAGTGATTCAATCAAACACCGATCTGGGTACTTCTGTGAAGGGATTTTTGAGGACAGAATGGAGGTCCCAATTTGGTTTTCTTTAAAATATAGTCATTACTCAGGTGGGCTAGATGAGGCTGGAGAATGGGGCTATGTGAGGGACCCTGCTCTTGCTGTGAGATTATGATAGAGCCTATGAGGCCCATGGCACCACCATATGCCAGTAATGAAAATCCCTCTTTTCAGCTCTATATATACACAGCTCTATATATACTGAAAGCAAGATCTCAGGGAAATATTCATGTATTCATGTTCTTAGAAGCATCATTTACAAAAGCCAAGATGTGCAAAAGACTCTCAAGTACCAACAAAATAGGGCATAGACATCCAATGGGATATGATTTAGTCTCAAGAGGGCATTTCTGACATGTTACAGCATGGCTTAATCTTGAAAACATCATGTTGTATGAAAAAAGCCAGTAACAGAAGGACAAATAGCGTATGATTGTATGTACATGAGAGACCCAGGGCAGGCAAATTCAGAGAGACAGAAAGTAAAACTTTCTGTTCGATCATTCTGATCGGGGAGGAAAGCAGGCAGAGTTAAGAGTGTACAGCACACATACTGTAGGATGAAAAGTCTTAGAAAAAAATCATCCTGAGTGAGGTAACCCAAACCCAGGGAGACAAACATGGTATGTCCTCACTCATAAGTGAATATTAGATGTAAAGCAAAAGATAACCAGACTATACAATCCACAACCCCAGAGATGCTAGGTAACAAGGAGGACCCAAAGAGGGACATGCATGGATCGCCCTGGGAAGGGGAGATAGATAAAATCTCCTGGGCAAACTGGGACGGGGGCAGAGGGAAGGGGATGGGGGATAAGAACATGAGGGAACAGGATGGTAGAGTAGGGGGAGGTACAGAGAGGGGGAGAAACGAAAGAGATCTCTTGATAGAGGGAGCCATTATGGGGTTAGGGAGAAAACTGGTGCTAGGAAGATCCCCAGGAATCCACAAGGATGACCCCAGCTAAGACTCCTAGCAATGGTGGAGAGGATGCCTGCACTGGCCTTCCCATGTAATCAGATTGGTGACTACCCTAACTGTCATCATAGAGCCTCCATCCAGTGACTGATGGAAGCAGATGCAGAGATCCACAGCCAGGCACTGGGCCAAGCACCTGGAGTCCAGTCAGAGAGAGAGAGAGGAGGGATTGTACGAGCAGGGGGTGGGGGTCAAGATCAGGAAGGGGAAACCCACAGAGACAGCTGACCAGAGCTAGTGGGAGCTCACGGACTGAACCAATGGCTAAGCAACCTTCATGGGACCAAACTAGGCCTTCTGAATGTGGGTGACAGTTGTGTGGCTTGGGCAGTTTGTGAGGCCCCTGGCAGTGGGACCAGGATTTATCCTTAGTGCATGAACTGGCTTTCTGAAGCCCATTCCCTGTGGTGGGATACCTGCTCAGTCATGATACAGAGGGGAGGGGCTTGGTCCAGCCTCAACTTGATGTGCCAGGCTTAGGTGACTCCCATGGGAGGTCTTACCCTCTATGAGAGGTGAATGGGGAGACAGAGTAGGAGGGAGGTGAGGGGGAGCAGGAAGAGGGAATGAAAAGTAAACAGTGGTTGGCATGTAAAATGAAAAAATAAAATAAAATAAAAGAGATACAAAAACAAACAAACAAAAGAGAGGTAAAGCCATAATGAAAAAAAGAAAGAAAGAAAGAAAGAAAGAAAGAAAGAAAGAAAGAAAGAAAGAAAGAAAGAAAGAAAGAAAGAAAGAAAGAAAGAAAGAAAGAAAGACAGAAAGATGGCTGCCCAGCACTGTTAAGGCCCTTACTGACACACTTAGAAATGGCTAAGAACCAAGGCAGGCACAGAAAGACATGAACCACGGGACCTCACACGGACTCAAAACAGGGTGTTGTGGGAAAACTGAGAGCAGAGTGATGACTCTCCGAGGCTGGGGAGAGGAGGCTGGAGCAAGGGACGGGGCCAGGTTGATGAGCAGATACTAAATTACACTCTGAGAACAGCGGGATGGTCCAGGGAGGTAACTGCAGATGACAATAACCTGCTTTGTGTTTCAGAAAGCCGAAAGGACTAGACACTTCACTGCAAGGCAACGATAAATGGAGAGACGGCACCATTTAGCATGGTGTGTGTGTGTGTGTGTGTGTGTGTGTGTGTGGTGTGTGTGTGTGTGTGTGTGTGGTGTGCACGTGTGTGCAGGTGTCTGTGTGTGTGTATGTGTGTGTGTGTATGTGTGTGTGTGTGTGTGTGTATGTGTGTGTGTGTGTGTGTGGTGTGCACGTGTGTGCAGGTGTCTGTGTGTGTGTATGTGTATGTGTGTGTGTGTGTGTGGTGTGCACGTGTGTGCAGGTGTCTGTGCCTATGGAAGCTGTTAACGGCTTTCTCCACTCTGCTATACCACATTCCCCTAGCACAGTCTCTCACTGAACTTGAAACTCTTCTTTCTCATTGGCTGGCTGGCCACTGGGCTCCCATAATCCACCTGTCCACGGGCTCCCATAATCCACCTGTCCACGGGCTCCCATAATCCACCTGTCCACGGGCTCCCATAATCCACCTGTCCACGGGCTCCCATAATCCACCTGTCCACGGGCTCCCATAATCCACCTGTCCACGGGCTCCCATAATCCACCTGTCCAAGGGCTCCCATAATCCACCTGTCCATGGGCTCCCATAATCCACCTGTCCATGGGCTCCCATGATCCACCTGTCCAAGGGCTCCCATAATCCACCTGTCCATGGGCTCCCATAATCCACCTGTCCATGGGCTCCCATGATCCACCTGTCCAAGGGCTCCCATGATCCACCTGTCCAAGGGCTCCCATAATCCACCTGTCCATGGGCTCCCATAATCCACCGGTCTCCGCCTTCCCTGGTGCTGCAGCGCCAGGGACACACAGCCACACCTGGCTTTTCTTACCTGGGTGCTTACGGAGCAAGCATCTCACCACCACCTCCCGAGCCATCTCCCCAGCGTTAGGGTGAAATCAGATTCAAACACGACACACTGCATACATGTATCAAAACGCCACACTATGCAGTTCATATGTACGGTTCTTAAGTTTTCAATGTGTGCATTACAATAAACGCAATGCTATACGGAAATGCTGAATATGCTATGTTTTGCGTTGTATTTTCACATACTTTTTACAAATAAGAACTCCTAAGATACGGGACAACAATGATACAAAAGTTAAGAGGAAAGTGACCAGGGTTGGCATTTAAAGGCTCAAGACAAGTACAGGCATCGCTGCTGTTCCACGGTCTAATCCGAAGGTGTTTAAGGGTACCCTCTGAATGAACAGGAGTGGGATTTATTTGTTGTTTGTGTGGGGTTTTGTGGGGGTTTTTTGGTTTTGGTTTTGTTGAGGGGGTTGGTACAGGGTCTCACTGTGTAGCTCTGGCTGGTCCAGAACTCCCAGAGACCCACCTACCTCCTCCTCCCAAGTGTTGAGATTAAAGGCAGAAGTTACCATGCCCAGCCTTAGACTGTTTCTTTTAAAATTACAAAATAAAGCAGTAACAAAAATCCACGTTTTTAGTTCACAAATGTTATAGAATTCTAGAATAAGAGGCAGGTATAAACCCATTATATTATAAAACACAGACACTGGAACGAAGTTGAACTCACAATTACAAGGCATATTTCAGAACACACACAAACTGTGACCACTTTTCTATGCTGTTATAACCACAACTCAAAGAATTAGCAGCATCTCAGTTCACCTCTTTTACTAATTAGGAAGTTTTTAATCCTTTAGATTTATTTATTTTACGTGTATGAATGTTTGCTTCATGTATGTATGTACACCACATGCAAGCCTGGAGCCCACAGAGGCCGGAAGCAAACATCAGATCCCCTGGTATTGAAGCTACAGATGCTTGTGAGCCACCATGTGCATGCTGGGAATCAAACCTGTGTCCTCTGGGAGAGCAAGAGCTCTTCACCAGTGAGCCATCTCTACAGCCCCCAAGTCTGAAGTTTTAAGGCAAGAATAATTTAATGCACACTGTGTGCCCTGTCTCTTTTTCAGGACTATGAAAATGCTGAGCGCAGGCTCCATATTCTCGCCATCTTTGCATCTCCAGGGCAGGACTGCTCAATAAATGTTAGTTGGTTTGTATGAGTGTGGCCTGCATTACGCAGAAGACCAAGACCCCAAGGCTTTCATCACAGACCCGAGACTGAAGTGTGGCAGCCTCAGATAGCTCCTTCAGCAACAGAATACCCATCCCCAGTGCATGCCAGAGGACTGCCTCCCTCCCTACACCACAGACCAGATGCTTCTGAAGTGATGTCGACAGGCTGGCTGCTCCTGCCGAACAGGAAAATCTCTGGGCATGTTTGAAATGCCAGGGAGGAAGTTAACTGGGGCAATAACCCAGAGGACAGAGTTCACCGCGGGACAATTTCCCTCTGTTAGCTGGGAAAATAAGAAGAACCAGATGTTTCACAAAGGGCAGGTGCTGCATATGATGATGCACACACACTTGTAATCCCAGCACTCAGGAGGCTGAGGAAGAAGGACAGTGAGTTGAAGGCCAGCTTGAACGATAGAGCAACTCTCTCCAAAGAGAACAAACCCCAGCACTGATTCAGGGAGTGAAGTAATGACACCTTGCGGGGAAGTATTTATTAGCTGTGCCCAGGCTGACAAGGTTGTTTTTTGATTTTTTTGTTTGTTGTTTCTGATACTGAGATTAATTATACTGGGAAATATTAATGGTACCGGGAAATACTGGCTGAATTTGCCTTTGCTACCTTCAAAAGGGATGTGGCTGCTGGCACAAGGACTTGCACACTTTAGACACCTGACGTAGCGAGATACCTTTGTCACATCAGCTTGCACAAACAAATGAGAATCATTCTTCTGTATCTCAACATGCTTACTGATGATGTCACGGTGTGTCTCACCCGCTGTTGGCCACCACCACCCGGCCAAAGTGAGGACTTTTTAACATTCTCACAGGGTGAACACATGACAGCAGAATTACCTCGTGACTGATACAGAAGAATGTAAGGTCTGTTCCTTAAAGATTAAATTGACAGGTCTTCACACCAGAAAGGCGTGAAGCGCTGGGGCACAGGAATCATCACGCATTTCTGAGGTCAGAGTTAAAACCATCCACCATATGTGATCTGTGTGGTCATGTGTGACGACCTCCCTTGGTCTGAATACTGAGCTTCAACTAATGCCCCTAAAATCACAGTAATTTTCTCTGACAACCGTAGCATGCCCCTGACTCATTCTGAGGCTACCATGGTCCAACTCCTAGGATAGTTCTCAAGCAGTTACTCTGAACGTCATATTTTTACTTTGTAATGAGTGTTTTTGGACTTCTGGTGTAAGTCTTTGTCTCTCCCGATGGTCTTATTTAATTAAATTTGATGTGTTGTTTCAGCATCTGAACATCCTTTTCTGGGGTCAGGTCTGTCACTGGACATCCTTCTTATGCCTCCAAGGTTCACTGCAGGCACCCAGGGGATTGCTAGGCCAGTACTGTTGTCCAAACAGCTTTGTTTTAATTGATAAGAAGGGGGCTGAGGACACAGCCCCCTGCAGACTTCATATACCACCCCGGAGCCCGAATCTCTCACCCTAAGGATGGCACCAACAGCTGACATGTGCGTGCATGCTTCTCAACATTACTATAAACCTCATCCCAGCAAGCACAGGAAGCCAGGGATGGCTTGCTTTCATTAAAGCTCTGCTGCCTTTGTTAAAAGGAAGTCCCCTGAGACATGTGTGCATCTCCAACTTGTCACACCCCAAACATTAAGTCTTCATTCTCATAGACCAGACACCACCACCATCTCCCCCAAGGAACATCACCCGACAAAAACAATGACCTCTCCCTCTTTCCATTCTTCCCTTCTCAGTCCTGGGCCCACCCCCAGCTGCCAGAGCCACACCTGGAATGCTCCTCTCCTACACCCCACCATATCGAAGCCTTAGCATATTTTGTAGACTAGTTTTAACCCCTGCCTTCTTTATAAAATACAAAACAAAAAACTATCTGTAGATTCTTCCCGCAGTTTCGTAACCCCAATATTCCCTCCAGTGACAGTGCTTGTGGGTGCCCTCAGCACTGGTTCTCTCAGTCTCTGTGATCTCTGGGCCTCTTCTCCTGGCCTCGCCCACTCCAGGCCAGCAATTCTGCCTGTACCCTTCCCACCCACCCCCTTCCCAATGAGAGCAGTTTCTGTACCCACCCCGCCTCGAGTGAGCCGAACAGAAGCCCAACAATTTGGCTTCTCTGGAGCCCCCTCTTTGCCCTGGTTGTTCCAACCATAACTTCTGAAAGCCCCTTTGTTACCCGCGGCCTTTTTCACAGTCCCGCTTGCTCGGCACGCTGCTTCTTTCACAGACCGGTGACATCCCCGCTATGGCGCTCGGTTGCATGACCTGACCTTTCCCTGGGGTCTGTGCCATGGTGGCAGTGGGCAGTGGTAGCCCCGGAGAGGCGGGCCCCGAGGGAAAGATTACCTCCACACCATGTTGGGGGGTGCTCGTGTGATATATCTGGGCAGGTGTTAAGGCCAGAGGTCAGAAGGATTAACTGAGTGGAACAGAGGGCTACCTGGTGGTGGTGGGAAGTCAGGAGCGTGCAAAGAAGGAAAGAACAATGCTGGGAAGACCGGATGGTTCAAAGGGGCATCTCTCTCCATGACCTATGAACTCCTTAAGGACAAAGCCCGGCCTCTCTCTGAGTCTCCAGTGCCTGGCACAAAGCCTTGCACCTGAGGGTGGGTCAAAGTGCTGTGAATGAAAACATGGAGGGACTCTGGTTCTGTGTGTGTGTGTGTGTGTGTGTGTGTGTGTGTGTGTGTGTGTGTGTGTGTAGGGGAGGGGAGGGGATCCTTTAAACCAGTGTATGCGGGCTGGAAGCGGCCTTTTAGACAGATCCTCCAATGGAGGAACCGCCTGGAAGGTCGCGCACCTCCTCCCCCTCGATCTGGGTCAGATGACTCGATTTTAGTTTTCCTAAGTTTCCCATATGGACCCTGAGTCCATGGGGTCATATCTGCCATCACGTTCAACTTAGAGAGTCTTTCTTTCTATCGTCCAGAGAAGCTGGCGATGAGGACGCGGGTCCCTCCTTGGAGGGGTGAGAGGGCTGGGTATTTCTAAAACTGCTTCTTCCCCTCAAAGAGCCAATTCTTAACTCCAGACAGTCTCTAGCTCATCTGAAAACGACGCAAATGCCTGAGTTGAAAAGCAGAAAACAAAAACAGCCATCGGCATCACGTTTCAACAGCACCTTCTGTGTTTCAATTGACCCAGGGATCCAAGACTGACCGTAAGCAGGGGCTGGTTGGTACACCACCAAGCTGGGGTTAGCTTGTGCCCAGCAGAATCCCAGTGACAGCATTAAGCTAAAGGTCACTGCTGAAATTTTAACTTGGCGGTCTCCAGACTGAAGAGCGTTAGAAAAGAAAAGCCATATCAAGGCCAGCGTGTCTCTTGGCAGGCACACACCGTCTGGCATTGGGACCCGTGGGGCTGTCGAAGCCCAAACACAGCACCTTTGATGACAGCAGAGGCATTGTCTGGCTGGTATCTATGTGTCCTCCCTCTGTCCCGCCCTGGCCCATTCACCCTGCCCCCTCCTTCCCTCTTCCCCACCCCCTTCTCAAAGAGCATATTTTGCTAAGGTTTCTTCTCAAGTATCAAAGGCAGAATAAAAGTGCTAGGATTTTAAGGTGCTGTCGGGGCCTCTCAGAAAAAGAGTTCCATCTAACCAGATAGGAAGACATAATAAGACCTGCCTTCTGGGGTCCACAGCCATTCTCAAGGGGGCTGCCCGTCTAATATTTGGAAAAGCAGTTATCACTCTTCGGGTGGAAACCTGACTGCCAACACAGAGTTGTCTAACCTTAGACAATACATCATGATGCTGTTCATCTGCAAAGCTGATGCTTAACAACCACACAATCTAGTCACCAAAACAAACAGACCACAAAACAACCACCACCACCTCAGTGTTTTAAATAAGTTTATGACTTGATGTCAGGCCACACTCACAGTTGTCTTTGGCAGCAGTATAGACACATCTGGATCAGCCGGGGGGATAGCTGAAGCTTTCTTTAAAGCACAGTCCCTGAGATGCGGACACAGGTTCACAGGTGTGCTGGCCCCTGAAGGTACGTCCGCTTTAACCAAATAAAAAATGCTCATTGAAAAGGATCTATAAAAAAGTGTGTTTTGAGCTGGCCAGTAGTGGCACACGCCTTTAATCCCAGCACTTGGGAGGCAGGGCCAGGCAGATCTCTGTGAGTTCGAGGCCAGCCTGATCTACAGAGCGAGATCCAGGACAGGCACCAAAACTATACAGAGAAACCCTGTCTCAAAAAAACTAACAAACAAACAAACAAGTGTGTTTTGTTTTGTCAAAAGCTTATATGAGAAAGTCTTGAGCCAGGCATGGTGGCACATGCCTTTTATCCCAGCAGAAGCAGAGGCAGGCGGATCTCTGTGAGTTCGAGGCCAGCCTGATGTACACAGCAAGTTCCAGGATAGTCAGGGCTACATAACAGAAAAGATTTCATATTTTCCTACTAAAATTTTTCTAAAACATAAAAAGGTCTCCCTTTGAATGACCCTTTCCAGATTCAAATCCATTTCTCTGCCCACAAACTCAGCTTCCTTTGCTGATCCCAGAATGCACTATGCTGTGACTCCTCAGGGCTGGATCCCAGGATTTCTCCCCTTCATGAGGTCTTTCCCTTGGGGACAGCGTCTTCTCTCATGGCTTTAATTTCAGTTCAGTGCAGACTTTTTATTTTTCTAGACCAGACCCCTCTCCACAGCTCCAGGTTCATGATGCCAAGCGCCTGTCTCGTAAGGAAGTCCTCCATCTCCACACCTCCAACTTGGCACACCCCAAAAAAAAATTTTCATTCCCAGAGATCAGCCACCACCTCCCCCAAGAAAAAGCACCCAACCAAAATAATGACACCTCCCTCAGTCTCCTACTTTTACCATCATAGTAATGACCCCGCCCCTCCATTCCCACCTCCAACCCCCACTGCCAGAGCCACACCTGACCATCCCCCCCAACTCCACCACATTCAGCCCTCAGTACATCTGTCAGACTCTACAGACCATTTTTTTTTCTAGATAGATTTTTTTTTTTAACCCTCTAACTCATACTGTCTTTAAACTTGAGATCCTCCTGCTTCAGCCTCCCAAGTGCTGGATTACAGCCAAGTACCAGCTCTCCTGGCTTCCAAGTGAATCTTGAATCCACCTGCTTTGTCTCCTCTGTCGTCATTCAGGAGCAGAATGGGCTCCTGTCCCCCTCTCACCCCTCCGTCTCCCTAAGTCAGTCCTCCACAGAGAAACACGGCATCTTCTAAGACCCCGGTCTGATCGTGTACTCAAAGGCTCCCCTCTGCATACAGAGGAGATCTAACCTCCTTAAGCAAGGTCTAGACTGGCGCTGTCCAATGGGAACGCATCATGAGTCACTCAGGTGATTCAAAGTCTCCTAATAATAGTCAAGGGAAAAAAGGTCAACAGGTAGAGTTCATTTTAATATTATATTTTATTTAACACATTTCGAAGATATTACCCTTTCGGTACACAGTAATGTAAAAATTACTAGTGAAGTATTTCATGTTTTCTTTAAATGCTTTTAATCTGTGAGTGTTCCCAACCCTAGAGAAGCGGTCACCACCAATCTAAGTCAGGGTCCTCTGAGGCTATCTTCCCAATACTTCCTTTTGTATTAGCAATGCATTTATCTCAGGGTCCCTAAACTGGGTGTTCCCTAAAGATAGGGGCCACCTCTGTTCTCCACTGGTCCCTGGTATCTAACACGATACCTCAACTAAAAGCAGCTTAATAAAATGCACAGAAGAGTGAACAGCAGACTCACATTTGGCACAAGAACGATCAGGCAGGACTGCCTGTGTCCCCAGGGGACAGCCAGGCTCCGTTTAGCGCACAAAGAAGGGCAAAGGTGTGCTGGTATTTCACCACCACCCTGGATGATTGTTGTACCCCCAGACACTGAGTGTCGGCTGAGGCACATTGCTGTGGGGCAGACCTGGATAATGGAATCCGAGCCAAACTCCATCAACACGTGGGAACCTTTCTCCTACCTAGCTGCAGGCCTAGAACGTGATCTGGGCTTACACAAGGGGGATTAGGAGCCTCCCTGCTCTGCCTTCCTGGAGGAAGGAAGGAAATCTACCAGCCTGGGCCCCTCCTCCATACCTGCTTTGAGCTACCCTGTAAGAATGTGTTAATTCCAAAGAGTCAAATAATGGGCCTAATGTCACAAAGCTACCAGGTCTGGCTGTTGGAATCAGTGTTAAGATCCCTGGCAGCTTTGGTAGTCATGGCAACATGGACTTCCCAGTGATCCTCAGGTGGCCCAGGCTTAGCTGTGAAAGTTAGCGACACCTTCCTATTTGGGACCAGTTAACCAGCACAGCACTCCTTAGGAGAGGTTATTTTCAAACCAATTTTATAATTTAGAATTTCCTCCGGTCACTTGCCTGAGTAGCAGAAGCGGGCATCTGAACTGAGGCCTCTAGTTCATCTGTGTTAGGAGCTATTTTGACAAGAGTCGCCCTAATCTGATATCTATTTGTACGTGAATCTGGAACTATCGATGATACAAACCAGAGGGAGCCTCAGCCCTCCATAAAAACACATAAAAACACAATCCTTCAACAAGACAATATGAGCTTGTCTTGGGGCACCTATGGAGATGGTTTGATAATTCTGCTTTCAATTCTATAGGTGAGGCTGGATGATGACCATTACAACCCACAGAGTGGCTGTGCCCTGAGGGTGTGGAGGTCATCTAGTCCGCGTCCCCGGAAGACAACCTTTCCTTCCACTGAACAAAAGCAAACTACAGATTCTCCAGAGTGCATATCCTGGCCAGACTGGGATGGCTGGCGGATTCACTGGCGTAGCTGTGGATCTATTTACAGTGCGCCTTAGCAGCTACTGTGGGAGGTAAACAGCTAAGATTAAAGCACAGCCCTTCCCAAATAGCACGGGTGAGTCTGGAAGAAGCCTGAGTTAGAGCAGGTCTGCCCCGGAAGGGGTGGGGGGGAGTTGGGATTTAAGAAGTTCAGTTGACAAGGACTGGGTTGTGTCACTCTCTGGTCATTTTCTTGGTTGTGGTTTACAATCAGTGTTTTTGGTTTTGGTTTTGTTTTGGTTTTTTTTTTTTTTTTTTTTTTAATCTTTTCCTTTCTCCCAGAACAGCTGGGAATGCACAGACCCCAGCCCCCCAGCTCCTTGTCAGGACAGGATTTAGGGCTACCATCAGGCAGCTGGTAGACCTCTGGGCAGCTCATTCTCTGGTCTCCTTCAAGAAAGAAGCAGGATAAGCTGAGGGACAGGTTCACCTCTGACCCATCTGCTCCCAGCCTCAGCACACCAGGGACTACCAGGGCCAGGCCATACACCATTTCTGGGAAACAGTAGCCCATCCACAACAGCTGCATCTGAACATCACGGGGGCATTTCCAAACGTTAGGAAAACTCAACCCATGGGCTGTTATTTTCTAGAGACATTCTTATGCTCAGAGTTATTAAAAAGCCAACGTTACCCTAATCACCCAATAAGTGAACCTTTTATTAAACAGCATCTATTAATCTACTAGATACATTTTTAAAACTCAAAAGCCAGTCTTTCCTCTACATATGAAAAGTCGGCAACTGGTAGGTGGCAGGTGTGACATGCACAAACTGTAGACACCGAGGTGGCCCAGTGCACTGTGGATCTTCCAGTTATCTCTGAGAGGAAAGGGTGGTTTACTGGTGTGTCTGGGACAACATCTTGCTTGTCAAGGAGAAGGCCATAGTTGGAGAATTTTCCAGATGAGGGCGCTGACAGCCCAGAGCCATGTCTTTGAAATGATTTTCAGAGAAAAGTCTGCATGGATCGGGGGGCTTGATCCCCCAGCTCCACCTCCCTAAGGATCTGCTGTGGTGGTGTGGTAGGTTACTTACTGTCTGGGAAAGCAAGCCGGTTTTCACCAAGAATAATTGCACAGACTTTGCGGCCCACTGTCGGTTACAACACTTGTGCCCAGTCAGTCAGAACGCGTCGTGCAAACTAATGAAACCCCACATTGTCCCGCCACATGTGCCCACAGCACACGATGCGGAAGGAATTAGCCCCTCACAGCTGTTCCCGGGAATGCATGCCTCCACATACCCACAGGCAGGAAAAGGGCCCAAGCACTGATCGCTCAGTGATCCTGACAACACAGACATCCCAGCAGGAACTGGCCTGCCCTCAGCTCAAGGAGGGTTCTAGATTCAAACACAAATCCATCCCTGAAGATAAATGAATCAAAGGGACAGCGACCAATGACGCTAATATCAAGAGGAAATCCTGTCTGGAGGCCTCCTGGAGAAGCCTGGCTGTGCGTATGGAACAAAGGCTCCCCTGTGACATCAAGCAGCAGGCTTAAGAACTCTCTGGCTTCTGGCTCTGGCCACTTTTCAAAACCACAAGTACATCCAAGGGCGGCCAAGACAACAAGAAAGCTACGAGGTGTCTGAGGTGTTAGGGTGTTAGATGGGAGACTCCCCTCTTCCATTCAAGCAGACAGTTCGGGAGTGCCCACAGCTGTCACCATCGTTCTTGGAGGCTGTGGAGCACAGTGTCTGGGGAGCGGCCAACAAGCACCATCCCTTCCCACCACATTCAGTTATCCTCTAGGGTGTATGCTTAGGTGCCTCAAGAGCTCACAACCCATTCCACACTGATGATGATGGTGATGAAAAGGATGAGGAGGGGGAGGAAGAAGAGCAAGATGGGAAGGGAGAGGAGGAAGAGGGGGGAGGGGGAGGAGAGGGAGGAGGAGAAGGGGAAGGAAGAGGAGGAGGAGGGGAAGAAGGAGATCTGCCATGTCTTATACAGGTTTTGCTGTTCCAATAAGATATACCCTTTAAGATATATATATATTTTTTTTTTTTTTTGGTTTTGGTTTTGAGACAGGTTTTTTTCTGTGTATCTCTGACTGTCCTGGAACTCACTCTGTAGACCAGGCTGGCCTTGAATTCACAGAGATCTGCCTGCCTCTCCCTCCCAGGTGCTGGAATTAAAGGCGTTTGCCACCACCACCCAGCTCTTTAAGGTATTTTAAAGCTATAAAATGTAAGAATATTAATAGTACCCTTTTATATTGTATGACTTTCTTTGTGCATGGCTTACTTATAAAATGGAGCATATGATCTGTGTGGATATGTCAGCTTAAGAACTGTAAACATTTGGGACACAAGGGAGATTATCTACTTTGTTCAAGGCCTCCCGTGGGATGGATGTTCAATTCGTTTGCAATTACAATAACGGTCACAGTTTAATGATTAATAAACTAAGCATGTCCATTGTAAAAACAGCAAATCTGCAACAAGTCAGAATACAGTATAGTCCCTTATCTCCCAACGGTGCTAGAAGATGAGATAGTTCTGGACCCTGTGCATGCTGTTTTGTCCTAGACACACAGCTATGACCAAGTATAATTTATAAATCAGGCACAGTAAAATAACAACAGCAAAAGGAAACTATAACATGCATAATAATATTCTGTACATCTTGGCAACTTCAACATACTTTTTTTTTTTAGTTAAAACCTTTCAATTCTCACTTTTAAAACAGTTCTTTAGAGCTGCTCTTTGGCATATCTGAATTGCCAACATCACTACTCTTGTGATTTGGGGCCATTATGAAGTCAAACATGGCTATCTGAACACAAACAGTCAACACGGCTTCTAAGTGACTAATGGGAGCTACCATATATAGTTTGGGGACACTGCACCAGAACAAGATTCTTGTCCTGAGTGGAACAGAACAGAACATAGGGAGATTTTTTTTTCCATGCCACTTAGTGTGGTCCACACTGAAATTTTGTAAATTATTTCTAGAATTTTCATTTAATATTTTAGCTAACAGCTGGGTAACTGAAACTCCAGAAGTGCAGATGGAGATTTACAAAACAAAGAGGCACCTGTCTGGAGTGTTGGTGGGGTACACACAAAGAGGGTGTCTAGGATGTCCACGAGGACCTGCCATTGCCAGGTCAAGGCCAAATGTGATGGAACGTGTCCATCCTCTGCATCTGGCTGGGTCACTGCAAACTGAAACTAACTGTGGGTGGCTGCCGTTTGCCCGGCTGCCTTCAGCTGTAAGCCGGATCAGATGGAGATGTTCTACCGTTCACTGAGTTTCTGTTGTGACATTCTCCAGGACCTCAGGTTCTCATTTACACTCCTTATCTCTAACCACCCATGTACAGAGTCTTTCCTCAGACCATGGTTTATTACAAAAAGGAATGAGGTAGCTCATAATCTTGCTGGAATATTTTTAAAAGAAGAAAAAAACATCATGTACTCTGAACTCTTAAAAATCAAGGAGAGATTAAAAAAAAAAAAGACATGGAAAATGATTCTGTTGATAATGAATCTCAACGGGTCGGACTTCTAGGGCATTTCACACACAACCCATGGCCTTCCCACTCTCAGTGATTTGTGTGGGAGATGCACTTAGTACTTCTTGTATTTATCCTAAATAGTATGATTTTTTTTTTTTGAGTAAAGAAAAGAAGGTATGAATGTAGATTATTGGAGCTGTGAACAATACGCAAACCCTAAGTCGGCAGGACTTGCTAAATCTGCAGCCAGGACTTGAAACTCAGGACTTGTGTCCGCCCTCTGATAAGATCTTTTACAGAGCTCTGACCTCTGTCCAAGTCCGTTTTCAAATAAGAAAGCTTTGAACTCCAGGCAGGTTGGCAGTTTGGACCTTGGGTGTTTATTGAAGAACTTCCTGGAGGTAGGAGGCGACCCTATTACCACCTCCTCCCGAGCAGCCCCGCTCTCCGCTCCCCCACCCCCCACCCACTCCCACCACCCCTGAGCTGGCCTCAGGTCAGGGAGGACCTCACAGTTTTAAGGTGTGGCTCTGTGAACGGTCTGTGTCTGGTACATGGCAGATAGCTAGCTCCAGAAGAGATTAGGTAAGAAAACGTGCTCCCCAGTAAGCCAATCACAGCAGCCAGTTCTGCCTCTGCATCTTGATTAGACATTGATTGGAGCTTGTGTCTGGCGGTCCTTCTCCATCCTTGCCTACTGGATGCCAGCAGGGCCTTCTTAACAATAATGCACTCAGGTATTTGTTCATTTCAGCAGCAGGCTGCCTGCAGGCTCCCTCTGTTAGGAAACCACACATCTGGGTGCCCCAGAGGTGGCCATCGCTTTCCATTCTCCAGGAAACACTCCAGGGCTCTCTAACAACTGCCCATGGAGAATACCTGGGCTTCACCTACTTTCCTCCTACAAACATTATGAAACTGAAATTGATGCTCCACTCTTTTTGTTTGTTTGTTTTGTTTTTCGAGACAGGGTTTCTCTGTGTTGCTTTGGAGCCTGTCCTGGATCTCATTCTGTAGACCAGACTGGCCTCGAACTCACAGAGCTCTGCCTGGCTCTGCCTCCCAAGTGCTGGGATTAAAGGCATGTGCCACCACCGCCCGGCGATGCTCCAAGCTTGTCTGCCCATTCCCCAAACCCCAGTGTCCCAAATGTCCACCTCTCAACTTAACCCTCCAGTTACAGGCCACTCCAGCTTTCTCCAGGCTTTGCAAACACACCGAACTTGCTCTGAACTCCAGTTCTCTGCCTTTGGAAGAGCCTACACGTGTCAAAGTAAGTAGTCCTCTTAGATCTAAAATCGTGTCCTAATGGCCTTTACAAATACAAAGCAATGACTACCTATGTCCATCTGTGGCCAGCATGTCAACTTTTTCTTTCCACAGCGTTTAGTGTAATCCTGAGTTGCCTTATTTAATTACTTGTATCTGATCTCTCACTGAAATGCAGTTCAGAGAGGGCGTTGCTTCAGATGCAAGAGGACACAAGCACATTACTCCAAGACTGCGGCTGCTAGAGTGTCTGCAATGCTGAACCGACACTTTAAATACTCACTGGGCCTGGGGAGAACTTTCCTGATGAGACCCTGGGGCCTATAAGATCAATATACTCCAATATATAGATGGAACCAAAAAATGAGCAGGATCAGAGTAGCTTTCTTTGCTACAAGGGGGAACAAGAAAGATAAGGGAGGAAACTGCCCTCTCTTTACCCGATACCATCACAGGCCACTCATGTACCGGAAAAGAGCCCAGTTCCCGAACCGGCTCTCAGGAGCAGAAGGCAACCCAGCCCAGCCACCAGGAAGCCAGAGAAGCAGCATTCCCAGCTGTGAGGCTTCCTTAGCAGAGGCCTGGCCTCAGCAGGAGAAATCCATCCTTCCACAACACTGTCATGAGCGGATCCGGTAATGCAGCCACACAAATTTTAATTTTGGCGTAGTAGCAACTAAAGGAAATCTGGATCCTGACTTACATATACCTTGGCATTGCTACAGAATTAAATGTGGTTTAATCCAATGCTGTGATTTTTTTAAATGTGTTTTCTTTTAAGAGTTTTAATGTAGCAAGTTAGATTTTTAAATCCTTTAGATCTCAAATATTAGATGATATGAAGAAATGGTTTTTTTAAAGCTGTTATATTTAAGTTGCGGTTAGTTATACTTTAAATCAGAATCCTTATCCTTAAAAGGCACATTCGAAAATATACTTAGATAAAATAGGTTTATTCGAAAATGAGATTTGCTTCAACAGTAGCCGAGGAGGGGAGATAGGGAGAAATAAAGACAAAACAAGTCTGGTTGTATCAGTTGGTAACAGCTAAGGCGCAGTGAAGGCTGCAGAAGTTACACTAGTCACCCGGGTGAGGGATGGAGCTCAGGGAGAGCACTTCCTCACACGTCTAAGGCCCTGGGTCCTCTGACACCGGAAGGAAGGAGGAAGGAAGGAGAAAGGAAGAGAGATAGGGAAGGAGGGAGTCATACAGCTTTGCATACGGTTAACATAAAGCCCTCTAGACAAATAATTTTCACTCATAAAATGACAGGAGTTACCTGAAGGTGAAAGTTTCCCCTTTCCAGTCTTGCAGTGGGTTTTCCTGGATGATGTCCTGGGTCAGAGGTGAGCTCTGTCGTGGTGATTTGGAGTGGGGGAGGGTACCCATGTGGCTGGCACTGTCACAGGACCGTATGGGAGGAGGGCCTTTTTTCTTCCGTGGAAGAGTGCCGTGTATAGACACGTCTTGATAGGCATCTGTGCGATGCTCAGCCAGAGGGGACTTGCTGCTCAGAAGGTCCATGGACGAGGCCAAGGGGAACTGGTGATTCACAACCATGTTTCTGGGAAGGCTTGCAAATTTTCCCGCCGCCATGATTCTCAACTCTGCCGAGGGAAAATAGAGGGAAGGATCAAGCTAAGATAACCATCCACAAGAATCAACTTCAAGCGTATGGAAGAAACTGGAAAAAAAAAAAAAAAAAAAAAAAAAACCATGAAACATCAAAAGGTAAATAATGCCTGAAGGCATCACTAGTGGAACATTGTAAGCATGGATAGTTTGTTCATCTCTCTCTTTCAGGATTCTGTAGAGAAATTCAACTGGGTGGGCAGCAAATCCAAATAGATGAGCACATCTCAGAGCTGTTAGAGGCATGTGGGCCATCTTTATCATTATTGCAGTGGGGGGATGCAATTAAGGAAAAAGACTGATATGGAAGAACTGATAGGTTCAGTAATAAATACCAGGAGAAATACTATAAATTGTTAGGTGATGGCTACCCTGATTCCCACCACCCTGCAAATGATAAGACAGGCAGAGATGGCCGGAATTCTTTAGCTGCTGGGATTTTCTACCGTGCCAGACCAAAACTGTGCTACCCACAATGATAGGGCAGCTTTTCTGGCAAAGACTGGATGCTTTATAAATAAATCAGTGTACTCTAATTAACCAAGGCAGGGACAGGGGTCAGAGGTCAGGGGCGGCTCTTTCTTCCACACATCAGCATGCTCAGTTGTACCGGAAAGCCATCAGGTGGTAACACCCTGTCGATTCTTTCCAAGAGGAGTCAGGAACCTGCCGGCCACCAGCAGGGTTAAGCAGTGCCCACAGGTGCATGTAAAGTCAGGGAAGAAGAAAAAGGGAAGGCAGAGACCCTAAGAAAGGGGTGGGGGGCACAGAAAAAGAGGAAACTTTCCAGGGAGAAGGCAATACCAGCTCCAACTGTCCCCACGTATGGCCGGCAGTCTCACTGGCCTTGAACAGTGCTAAAGCTCCAAAGGATAGCTTTGACCTACGCCAAATTGTACAAGACCCATCTAGGCCAACATACAAATCCAATTGTAGCATTGCCCTGGATACCTAAAGTCCCAGAAGATGTCCTACATGGCCTATGACATCCTACCAGGATCTGCACGTCACCGCGGGACAGCTGGACTCCACGGCCCATTCTCAGGTCCCGGCACCTATTCCTCACTCACTAGCCTTGGCTCTCTACGGAACTGTCGACTTGGCCTCACCAGAGACCACTCTGTGAGCTCCCTGAGGTGGTAGCAGCGGGATGAAGGGAGTTTGCAAAGGAAACCCACTTTGTATGCGAAGCCACACGAATCCACTGCCCCGTGCAACAGAGAAAAGTCTGCCAGCGCTGGGACCTGGGTAGGATACACTCAAGGATACAGTCCTAACCCTGACCTCCGTCCTTTCTCATCCTTGCTAATTCAGAGGCTTGTCCGCGGCACGTGAGACCACATAGAAGGCTTGGCTCACAGGGATGGAGAAAAACAGGGCGGTGAGTCCTGGGAGGGAGGGCCCCTCCCGTCCTGTCCTGGCCAGTTCCTGGCACACTGTCAGCACTTACTCAGTGTTAATCATTGTTATTAAAAGAAAGAAATCGAAACTCCCTAGCCCTCTACCTGACCACCAGTGACGCACACCAAGCAGCAGGCCCCCACCCCTCACAGCAGTGAACTCACTCTGTTCAAGGCTCTTTCTTCTTCACGGACAGGCCTGCATCACCTCAGAGATAACTGGGGGGCGTGGGGGTGGAGAGAACCACAGCACACCCCATTAGCACCACACAAAACATCTTCATGTGTAAAGGCCACACACACGCTGTTGACCAAGTCTATTTCCATGAGCCAAGAAGAGCAAAAGTGACTTTAGCCCCAGTGACTCTGGTGCGTGGCCTCTCTGGACACCCAAGTTTGATTTGGAATTTGCCATCGCACTAAAAGGCTCTACCATGCCCTTGAGTACCCCACACCTCAAGACATCCTCTGGTCACAAAGTGTTAACATCTGCCTTTCCTATTTCTAATTCAACAGACACTTAAGTAGTACTCGACATAACATACAGGGAGCCCCAACCCAGAACTCACAAACAGCAACCCTCGAGCCGGAAGGAACAACAGTTAACTTTGACAGAAGTACTCCTAGAGAGCCAAAAGACGAGAGACAAAATTCTGAACGTCTCAGGAAAAGCCTTCTGAGAGGACACTGTGACACCAGGCCCATGCAATGGAAGCAACCCCACACACTGGGTCACGGCAGGCCAAGTGGAGAGGCTGAGAAACGTTTCCTGAAAGACCTACAGCTTAGGACAAGGCCATGGAGTCTCAAGGGTTCTGCCCAAGTGTCTGGACTTGACTGGCGAGCGCCAGGAAAGACCTGCAGAGGAGGGGCCCAGACTGCACCTGGGCAGGTGACTCTCGTGAGTCTGGAAAGGGACAAGGAAGCCAGGCTGTCGCTCAGGCAGGTGGCAGTAAGCCAGGAAGAACAATGAAGGATTCGGACCTCAGGAAGTGGCCAAGAGAAAGGACAGGACAGAGCAAAGGATTATTAGAAGCTCAAGGTCTCTGGTTGGAAGGAAGGGAGGCAAAGCCGTGGCCATGGGGGACGGCATGGTGCCTTAGCACAAGTGGTTTCAGAAGGGGTCCAGGCAGGAGGAAGATAAGGTCACCAACTGGAGCTGTGTGTGAGGCGCCAGGGGACAGTTCCGTGTAGGCCAGATTCTGTTATGTTAGACATGGAGTCATCAACACAAAGGGAAGAATCCAGAGCACTGAGTGTTGTCACCTGCTGTGAATATCGCTCTGTATAAATAAAACACTGATTGGCCAGTAGCCAGGCAGGAAGTCTAGGCGGGACAAGGAGAGAGGAGAATTCTGGGAAGTGGAAGGCTGAGGCAGAGACGCTGCCAGCCGCCACCATGACAAGCAAGATGTAAGGTACAGGTAAGCCACAAGCCACTTGGCAAAGTATAGACTAATAGAAATGGGTTAATTTAAGATAGAAGAACTAGATAACAAGAAGCCTGCCATGGCCATACAGTTTGTAAATAATATAAGTCTCTGTGTGTTTACTCGGTTGGGTCTAAGCGACTGTGGGACTGGTGGGTGAGAGAGATTTGTCCTGACCGTGGGCCAGGCAGGACCAGGAAAACTTCAGCTACAGTCACCTATGACAGAGGATGTGAAAGTATCTCCCACGCTACCAGGAATCATCAACAAGACATGAATGACAGCCCTACTTCTCACCATGGCTGCCTCAAGCCTATCGGGACCAAGGCAGAGGGTGAGCTCTAAAATATCAAAACCTAGGGCTCGGTCTGGCTGCATGTTAAGACTCCTATAGGGAATATTTACAGTGTGGCTCAACCACAAACCAGATTCTAAAATCAGAATCTCTGCGGGCAGGACACCAGCATCAGCATTTTTAAAGCTCTACAGCATTGCCCAATCTGAAGCCAGGATTGAGAAGCACTACCCTGGGGATTCTCCTTGGCAGAGAGTACCTGTCACTCAAACTGTCAACCTGGGCAACAGAATCAAACGCTGGAAAGCCTCAAATATGGCTGACACTGTGCATGGTCTTCAAGACAATAATAGTAATAGTATTGATAATATTAATAATAATAATGTAGAAATGATCCCTGACCTTGCCAGGTTAAAATTTATATAGGAAGCTGACAGTAAGTGTTGGTAGTTCAAGCTCATTTTCCCAGTTTGGAGGAATAACATTCATTCACTCAAAACATTTTCTGTGAGGGCTTAGAGTGTACCAGGGATGGGGCTATAATAACACTCTGCTCTCGAGACGCCTGAGCTGAGATGTAGGGAGTCCAACCACACCACATAAACAAGAAAATAAACCAGGCAATACCCAAGTTGTAAGCACTCCAAAGAATTCAAAACAGAACAGAGAAATGACAGAGGATGCTGGTTGGAGGAAAAGATAACTTGATGATGTGATGGTCTGGCAGGGCCTTTCTGAAGAGTTACCAATGGCATGAGATGTGAGGAAAAAAAGATAAGGGACCAGGCAAGAGAAGATCTAAGGCAGCCCCAGGCAGGAGAAGGGTTGCAGTCCCACACAGGCAGAAGCCTGGGACTAAGGGCTAGAACAGTAACTCGGACTCCCGTGTAGTCTCCACTTGCAGATGTTTCTGTGGGGATGCCATTAAACACTCTGGTGTACCATTTGGTCTTTGACAATCAAAACGGTATGACTCAGAACCTGGGTCTTGGAGCCAGTACTTAGTACTTCAAACCTCTACCCTGCCTCTGCCTTGGTAGCTATGAGGCTTTCGACAAGCCACACCCCTCTCTAACTGTCGGTGGTCATTTGTTAAATGTGTTAACAGCCATGGGTCGTTGTGGAAATTAAATGTGACCACGTATAATGAAGTCCTTGATGCACAGCAAGCAAGAATACATCTCCTCCAATCAGGGCAGGGGCCATGTCTGCATAGCTTAGTCACCGTTGTCCCCACTGAAGCTGGAGTTCACAAATGAAAGCACCCACCACCGCTGGGGAGGGTGAGGAGCGAGATGTTTCAACTTAGAACAGATGTAAACACACCAAGCCAAGGGACACAGACACAAAAGGGCACAGGCACCAAGTGAACCATACGCATGCTTTCAAACAAACACCAGCAGAGACTTTGACCATCGGCTTGACTGCCAGATCCTGAAATACACACAAAGGTCAGCTGCTCCATCTTGATAGGGAAAGTATGAGACTCTGGGAATGCTGAAAACATGAGTGAGCCTCACAACAAACTCCTAACTGCCTTGCTGCCTGCCTTCCTGGTCAGCCACGGAGCTTTGAAACGTTAATGAGCTGGGTCCAACTCACTTGCTCTAAAACAGAACAGGAAAACCTGATGATCTTGCCAGCTGAGGCAAAGATAAACAGCCCACTTGCTTAGATTTTTCTCTGGTTCTGAAACGGGGGATATTTTCAAGTTTGAACTCACATGGCAATCTGATGAAAGCGCCTCAAGAACGTTTACATCTCAAACTGGAAATGTCACTGCCCCAGCTGCCCTTACCATGACAGAGAAATTACAATTCAAATCAGTGACCCTGTCTTCTGCAAAGTCAGACAGCAAGGGGCAGATGATGGGACCACCCCACAGATGGGGCGACCCCACAGACAAAATTGGCTTCTCCACTTACAACTTTGGCTTGGCTTTAGGAGTCGGGGGTATCCTTTTCTTTCGAAATAAACTTATGAAGTCTAGCCAAATGACTGAAGTATGAATAATTCTTCCATGGATTGTATTTCAGGCAATACAGTGAAGGATTTACAGAGCAAGGTTCTTAAGATTAGCACCCATCTGACAAAGCAGTTCTTTCTTATCCATAGGAACTGCAGTCTTGGTTACTCATCTTTGAAATGCCAGGCTTTTTAACAGCACTTGTGAGGGAGTCGGTGCTGGGTGCCGCGGGAGCCTTTGGCATGGTAAACTGTTTTCTTTATCCTCAGGAGGCTTCCTGGCACACTCATGGGTGGGCAAACGGTTTAGCCAGTGGGCTTCCCCCACTCGGCCTTGCATTGCCTCCTTCAGGATCTCACCTCCACCAGGGGGAACACAGAGTGAGATAACCAGCTTTGAAACCGACCTTCCCTGGCCCAGTGGACTTGCCATGGAGAGGTCGGTGGAACCTTGGGAGATAAGAGTCAAGGTTTAAAAGAATCTCTGAAGTCGGGGCTCTGCTTTTCCTGCCTAACTGCGGTAGGCAAACACAGACTCGGGTGGCTCCCCTTTCCACCTCGCCTCAAGCGACAGTTAAACCCGAGTCCTGTGATGCGCGGTCCTCCAGCACTGGCTGCCCTCGAGGAGTGTCTACACCTGATCAAACTTCTTAAGTGGCAGGCAGTCGACTAGACGGGTAAAGGAAGATGGGCTGCGACCCGTCCCTCCCTCTTTTTGCCTTCCCCTCCCGGACTCAAGGGGAGCCACACAACCAACTATTCATTCTTTCTCAACAAAGGGAAGGCGAGGGGAGGGAGATGTTGTCAACGGTTACAGGGCAGGCTCCTTCACTTTCTTTTGCAAACTTCCCAAGAGATTAGCGGAGAAAGCCTCCGGCGTCCAGCAGAGTCCTCTTTGGCACCTCATCTCCCCAACTTAGACCGGCCTCGGGCGGGACGGGACGGGACTGGGAAGGGGTCCGGAGGGGGTCTGGAAGCCAGCGCCCGGGATGCTACCGTCCGGGAGCCCAAGAGTGGAGATGCTGGAAGCACATTACGGAGCTCCACTCCCGGGAGCTCAGGGATCCGACGACCCCGAGGGCACAAGTCCCATCCCTACTTTGGCCACCCCCACCCCCACGCCGAGTCAATGGGGACTCAAGGGGGCAAACACGCGGGCTGCGCCCTTCCCCGAGCCTAACTTTTCTCTAAAGAACTCCCCAGCCCCGTCTCAGGACGAGCGAGGGAGCCCGGGAGCCTGAGCAGGGTCGCACGGGGCACACTCACCTCCCGGCGCGGCGCTCGGGGTCCCGGGTGGCGGCTCAGCGCCGCTCTGCCCGCCCCGCCCCGCAGCTGCTCCGGGAGCGCGGGCGGCTCATGGTCCGCGGGCGTCCGCCGAGAGGCCGGCGCGGCTGCTCGGTGCGCACCGCGGCTCCGCTCCGGCTCCCGCCCGGCCCGGCGGCGGCAAGCACGGCTCTGAGCCCGCGGCGCGCTCTCTGGCCCTCAACTGGTGATTTGCGGCTTCGCGGCCCCACCCCGCCCAGCCGATTCGCCGGGCTGGGCCGAACCCCCCGCGACATTTACATGCGGTGACCTCGTCTGGCCCTCCTCCGCCTGGATTTGAGAGTTTTGACTCCCCCCGGTGTCTTCCCCGAGAAGCAAGACTTCAAGTGTAGGTCGAACTCTTCCTTACGGAACTCCACTCAACCGGCCGGCTTCGCCTCACCCACTCCTCCCCCTTCCCGGCGTTATTTAATTACCCAACAGATCTGCGGCTCTGCAGACACCTGGCTGGTTTTCAATTTAAAGGGCTTTGATGGGACAAAGACCGAGGTAACCACAGTGAACAAGCCTGGGAACAGGCAAATCAGTCACTCTCAACACGGAAGCTTGGAAAGCCAAGTTGGGGGAGGTGCACGCAGTACAGATGGATTCGTGGGGCTCCCCGTACTAGCAGTTATCAAACCTATTGATAAAGTCACAGAAACCACACAAACACACACACACACACACACACACACACACACACACACACACACACACACACACACACCATAGACTAAAGGAACAGTGGACCAGAATCCAGAGACACATCTGCACTATCTGGTGGCTTAACCTATGAGAGACAGTACACAGTCCAATAAATAATGCTAGGTCTTGGAGTCTTGATGCTGACCCCATACCACACCCCAAGTCAAATCCTGATAGATTTTAGATCTAAATATAAAAGGTAAAACGGTAGTAACACTAAAGAAATTATTAGAAAATACTTTGCTGTAAAGATTCCTTAAATATATGAAGTATTAACTATAACGGGACACACTGCTCAGTGACATAATTGACATTAAGATCTCCCATACCATGAATGAAAACGCAAATCACAGACAAAACCTAAGCAATACACACATCTAATAAAGGAAATGTATACAGGATATATAAAGAACACCTTCAGATCACATGAATAAGCCAGAAAGTTCAACTGAAAACAGGCGGGGTGTTTTATTTAGGAAGTGTCCTATTTCGCTTCTCTGTTACTGTGATGCATGCTGTGACCAAGGGCAACTCGGGAGAGAAAGGTGTTTGTTTGGCTTACAAGTTACAGTCCCTCGTCGTTGTCAAGGAAAGTGAAGCAGGAATTCCAGCAGAGACCCCGGAGGAATGGGACTCACTGGCTGGCTCTCCACGGTATGCTCAGCTTTCTTACGCCATCTAAGGCCCACCTGCCCAGGGGTGACACCACCCACATCAGTATTGATCAAGAAAACACCCCACAGGCATGCCTACAGGCCGATCTGACGGAGGTCATTCTTCAACTGATGCCCCCTCTTCCCAGGCGACTCTAGATTGTTCCAAATGGCAAAAACTAACCATCATAGATGGGCAACTGGATGGACCCAGGAAGGCACATCTTTAAAATGAGCCAAATGACTCTGCAGCTAAAGAATGGCTGGAGTGAAAAATGCCACAGTCAGCCTTCACAACAAACTCAAGAATAATAATTTAAAAAAAAAATCAGTGAACTTGAGGAATTTGGTGTTTTTTGAAAAAAAAGGAAAATCCTATTAGTTTATGCCATGCCAATCAAGTGAACCAATCTATGTATTGCATTGTGGGTATTCTTGTAGGAGCAGAGAAAGAGGCTGTGGAAGGACACGTCCTGAATCTGGACTGAGAAAGGAACATCCCGATCCATGGAGCCCAGAGCATGTTAACCAATCAAGTAGAAATATAAGCTGCCTTACCCTCCAACTTTACAGGCAGAGCCCCGACCTTTATTGGTATATGTATTACCTACACAATAACTCCTTTGAATACCGTGTCCCCCACCCACCCACCCCATGTCACTGCTGAAAGAGCCACTGGTTTGGTTTTGCTTTGAAGTAGCCTTTAAAAGGTGACCTGGTTCCAGAACATTAAGTTTGTTCCAATAGATTTTGAGGCCAAGTCAGCTGAAGGCTTTATAACACAACATTCAAAGGCTCTGGCCTTGTCTCTGAGTACAAGATCGTAAACAGCCACTTGTGAGAGTCATCACACTTCACTCTCCCAAGGTTGCCGTGAAGCAGTCAGAGTGCGCTATCAGCTGCCCAGAACGGGCAGAAACCCTGGTCAGGTCTACTGAACTCCGGGGTCCACTGGAGCAGAGACCCTTTATTTGTGAACTGTTTACCGCTTAATGCGAACTGCAAAAACATAGGGTGAGATGTAGACTCAAATGGCCACTGACTGCTGTGTCAAGGGGCAGTCCTCAAAGATGTGAAGACCATTTTGTATTACTTTACACAGGCCTCTTACCCTTCTTTGTCAAGTTTAATTTTCCCTTCAGACTGTGAAAACATATTATTGATGACATGCTTGTGGTGATATTGTGTCCCCCAATATATTGTGCACCTTAATAAACTCATCTGGGATCAGAGAACAGAACAGCCACTAGATAGACAAAGAGGCCAGAAAATGGTGGCACACACACCTTTAATCCTAGCTTTCTGCAGGCAAAGATCCGTCCGGATCTCTGTGAGTTCAAAGCCACACTGGAAACAGCCAGGCATGGTAACACACGCCTTTAATCCCAGGAAGTGATGGCAGGAAGCAGAAAGGTGTATAAGGCATGAGGACCAGGAACTAGAGTCTGTTAAGCTTTTAGACTTTTAGCAGCAGTTCAGCTGAGATCCATTCGGATAAGGACATAGAGGCTTCCAGTTTGAGGAAACAAGATCAGCTGAGGAATTGGCGAGGTGAGGTAGCTGTGGCTGGTTCTGTGTCTCTGATCTTCCAGCGTTCACCCCAATACCTGGCTCCAGATTTGTTTTTATTAACAAGACCTTCTAACAATTCATGCTACACATGCTTCCCATTTTCATCTAATGTGAATATGTGTGGATTACTACACTGTAATAGGAATTAATGAGAGTGCATTTTAATGGAGTAAAAGAATATTTAAATTTAATTTTTGGTTAGGTAATGGTCACATAATTCACAAGTTAAAACTCCGTAACACACACACACACACACACACACACACACACACACACACACACACACACATACACACACAGTTCCTCATTACCCATGTGAGGCTCAAAGAAAACCCACAAAACACCAAAATCCATAGATGCTCAAGTTCCTTATAGAAAATGGTATAGTGTTTACAAATATCTGTGTGTTCCAAGTTCTCTAGTTTGTAGTGCCTAATACAATACAAATGTTGTGTATATACTTGTTACATTGTATTGTTTAGAGGATAAGGACACATTCTCATTTATTTTATTAGTGCATATTAATTATATAAAGTGACTTCATTATGACATTTTCGTAGGTGAATATAAAAACCACATTTACCTTCCTCCTTTAATCCCCTACTTCCCACTTGTCCCTCCTACTTCCCAACTACAGATTCTTTTTTCTAAAGACAGGATCTCACCTAGTCCAGGCTAGCTTGGAATTTACTATATGATCCTCCTGCCTCCCAGTCAGTGCCGGGATTACAGACATGCAACCCCATGCTTGGTATATACAAGGCTAGGAATTGAGTGCAGGGCTTTGCACATGCTAGAGAAGAACTCCACCAACTGAGCATAACCCTAACTCCCTCAGATGCAGTTTTCTTACATTTTAAAGATGTATTTATTTTATGTAGATGAAGTCTTTGCCTGATTGGATGTATGTGCTTCGTGTTCATGCCTGGTGCTCCATGGGTCAAAAGAAGGCACTGGGTTTCCTGGACATCGATCTTGTTTCCAAGCCTTACCTGGTACAAGGAATACTACAATGAATGAAATATGCAAGTATAGCCATACAGCAAATGTCCACAATTAAAAATTACTGATTCAAAGAGTATATGCTTTTTTAATTGTGATAAATAATGGCAACTTGCTTTCCATAAGAATTATGCCAATTTACAAATGTCAGCCTGATCAGAGGATGTTATTAAACTCTGGAATTTCCATCAGCTTATCAAGTAAAATATAAATTCTAATTTGCATTCCTCTTTTAAGAAATGAGGATACATACATTTCATGTTTACTAGTCCTTTGTTTTTCTATTTTTGAGTTTATATTTCCTTTTTTAGAGTTATTTTACTTTATATGTATTGAGTGTTTTGTCTGCATATATATCTGTGCACTATGTGCATGCCTGGTACCCAAGGATGTTAGAAGAGGGTGTTTAAGCCCCTGGAACTAGAATTGGAAGCCACCATGTGGGTACGGGCAATCGAACCCAGGTCCTCTGCAAAAGCAACAAGTGCTCTTAGCTGCTGAGCCAAGAACTCTCTAGATCCCCAAGTTTCCATAAAAACAAAATCCATCTGTGGGTTCTATTCCTGTCAATTTTAGGGTCTCTTTCCATATTAGGAAGCTTAGTTTTTCACGGTAAGAGCTGTAAATGATTTTTCTATCATACCAATTTAAAGAGGGGACGGAGGCACAGCACTGTTCTTTCAGGAAAGCACTTGGAAAAGTAAGCCAAGTCGTGGATGCTGATTGGAAGGCTGTGGCAATAGTCATTGTCATATGACAAGTGCTTTCTCTTGGCTGGTGGCAGTGGGAATAGGATCGAAGGACCAAAGTCATTACCAGGAGCTAAGCTGGCAGGACTCAGTAATCTGTAGTGATAACAGATACAGTGGGCGTAGGAGTGAAGACATGTAGATGCTGTCCTGAGTGCTCCAGGAGCTTTGAGCTCTTCCCGACCCACTCAGGATTGCAAAGAGGTGAGTTTCATGGGTTAAATGAGTTGCTCAAAGTCACGTGAGAGGTACGTGGCAGAATAAGGCTAACCCCTGGTCCGTCCAGCCCTAGCTGCCAGGCAGGGTAAAGGAAAATGATCAAAGTCTTCAGTGAGTAATGCCTAGCTTGATGACAGATGCAGAGAAGCCTGAGAACAGCTGCCTCTGGCCGTGGAGACATATGCTCAGCTTTAGGAACACTGGGTGTTTTTCAAAGTCTGATCCGTGATCGTTCTCCCTACATCTCTGTGGGTCAGGAGGAGCGGCGTTGCCTCCTTGTTGCTGATGCAAAAGCAGGTTAAGCCGACTGGGCTCAGATGTCCTGCTGGGCAGAAAGCCTTCCTTTGCTCTTCCCATGGGTCAGGTTCTCCAGTTACACATGCACAGAGTTTCCTTCTCCTCCTTGTATTTGTTGCTGTTGCTAATTCTACGTTTGTTTTTGTTATTGCTGTTTAATATTTATTGCTCTATAGAATGTATGGTCTATGCGTGGGTTGGCCTTTGTTTTGTTCTTAGCAAGAGGCCTGGCATAGGATTACTACTCAGTACTTGTTAGATGAAGAGATGAACTGCAGACGTCCAGGTCCTTTGGCCGTTTATCTTTATACTCCATCCTAAAGCTCCCTGCAGGCTAAGTAAATGGAATGCTTTTGGGTTGTGCCATAAACAGTCTTAGTATTCATCATTCTTCAGGCTGTGTGCTAGCCTCTTCTTGAAATTTTAGACAGGGAAACCCTTAACTGCCTCGGTCCAGCAAATGTCTGAGAGGACAGCACTCAGATGACTTCAGGGCTCCGCGGGATGCTTGGTCAGGGAGTACTCAGCCTGGAGTTGACCCTCAACTTTGTGGATCCACAGGGGAATTTGTTGAGTCCTGTCCCATGACATCCTGTGCTGACTGGCAGCTGCAGCAGGCACCAGGGCAAACTGCACAGTAAGCTGGAGTGATCCCTGAGGTTTCAGCTCTGCAGAGTCCCAACCAGGGGGAAAAAAAGGGAGCAAGAGATACAGGCAGCTGTGATGAGGCCCAAATCGAAAACCCGACCTTGAACAACTGTAGAAAGAGGGACTGAGAAGTCCCTGAAGTTAGTATATAGCAAATCAGTGACACAGGGAACTGTCAGCTCCGATACTGACCATGGCAGCAAGGTTTGCAGTATTTTCCAGAGCATTCCCCTCTAGGTTCCTGCCATGGACTTGGTGCCATGGCAATCCCCAGTCTACTAAGCTGGGCAGTCGCTCTGCTTCCAAGAGGCTGGCAGAACAGCTGTTTACTCGTTGCCACATTGGCTAGAGAATTCGTGGCATGAGGGCTATGGCTTTAATGGGCCTCGCTCGGTGCTTACTGAATAGCGACAGGGCGAAAGAAATGTGCCCGGCAACGCAGGCTCACTTTCTCTCCAAGGTCCATTTAAACCTGCTTGTCCGCATTTGACCCGGCCACTTCAGGACTTGTCCTCATCGCCAAAGTCTGCATTCTGTTCTCTCCGTCTCTCTCCTTCTATCCCTCCCTGCCTCTCCTCCCCCTCATTACGGTTTGTTTGATTCTTGCTATGTAGCTCAGGATGCTCTAAACACACGGCACCCCCACACCGGGTCGTCATTTGCTTGCTTGGTCTCATCACTATCCGCTAATTTGCTTCTTAACTAATTTGACACTTAGAAGGGAAATAAAATAAAATGTCTCTGGGATCCGACGGAACTCCGAAAGCTTGAAACTTTCTCCTCTAGGCAGCCCTCCCTTTTCTTTCTTCTCTTCTAGCGAGCATTTGCATTTGAAACACTTCTTAAGAAGCACAATCATTGTTCTTCATCTTCCATCAGGAAGCATTTCTAATCTGGGAGATAGGAAGGCTAACACAGTACCAGGACTTCCTCTCTGGAAATAGCGCAGACCCAAAGTGAGCCAGAGCAGGGCTATAGCCGAGATAGCAGAGGGTCCCAGTACTGTGGGGCTGGGAGACGACATTGGAGAGGCTGCTGGTGCTCTGAAAATGAAGGGGGGACCGGAACTTCAAATATGCAGGTAACATATGTGTCTATGTCCACTTAACTACGGAAAGTCAGAGGAAACAAACGTGTGTAAAATCTAGTGGTGGCCACTTGGCCATTTGATGGGGAAGGGCTCAGTGTAAGTCCCGCATGCATTGCCCCCATGGAGAGACAGGGTGGCTAGCGGTGAGATGAGTGGCTTTGTCCCCCGGACAGAGGGACGTGGGGGTGTAGCTGGAGGAAGTGCAGCACCAGCACCCCTAATACAGGAGGGCCAGACTGACCTGTGCAGAGGCAGAGGTACTAAACAATTCTAGAGCAAAGTTGACTTCCGAGGTTTTTCACTCACCTGAACATACTAAGGTTTAAATGTAAAGACATTTATGGCCACTTCATTGGCAGGGCGTCAGGCATCATTAAATGACCGCTTGTCGGTATGACGGCGGCGCGGACTGCAGCTGACGACTCCAGCGGGGAGAGACAGCTGTGCAGCATCGAGGGAAAAGCCAACAAAACAGAATGGCATTGCCCTTCCAGACCTGGGACTTAGCCTGTAATCCCATCTACCCGGTAGGCACAGGCAGGGCGATAGCTCGAACCCAGCACTTTGAAGTACACCTCGGGAATACAGCAAGACTCTGTCTTATTTTTCTTAATGTCTTTGCAATATCTAAAAGCAAACTTCTGTATCAGTGTGCATGGGTGTTGGAGTGTGTAGAATACATGTATACAGTCACACAGTCTGGGAAGCCTTCCCATCAGTTAGTCTGAGAAGGCGAAGTTGATGAGTGAGCAAAAGGGACTTTCCTATTTCCTCCGTGTTTTTCTAAGCTGTCTGATTCCTCCCCACGACGGACACCCATTGCCTTCATAATTAAAAATAACGTACATAGCACTTACTATCTACAGCTACTGTTCCAAGAGCATTATGTAAATTAAGTCATTGGATTATGAAAATACCCACCAAGTTGGCTATCCAAGAGCTTTACAGAGCTCTTTTTTTTTTTTTTTCTAAATGATGTGGGGTCTCACCAAGTTGTCTTTGCTGACCACGAACTCTCTCTGTAACTGGAACAGACCTTGAACTTGTGATCCCCCCTTGCCTCGGCCTCTCTCTCAAGTATCTGGAATTACAAGCCTGCACCACCACTGGTCCTGGGGAGGCAGAACTATTCTTGTCCCCTTCTCTGGGTGGAGGACAATTTCTGTCCAGGTATCAGAGCAAAAGGCAAAGCAGCTTAACTTTGAACTGAGACCATCTGGCTCAGACTTTGTGCTCTTAGTGGCAAAGCTGTAACGCCTCCAGATAAGTAAATAGGCAACCCTGCTTTCAGAACTGGACACACCTGGTTTTGAATCCTAGTCTCTGCTTCTTAACTGTATAATCCTTAGCAACTGTCTCACTTTTCCTCAGTTTCCCCACCTATAAAGTGGTGATAATAGTCACATCCTTTATAACAAGGACACATGACATCTTCCGTGCTAGTTAGTGAGCATTTGACAGTCTATTTTCTCTGCTTAAATTGAATTATCGCCTCTTTAACACATTGTTTGTTGACTTTTTTTCTTGATGGACAGCCTGACAGCATCTGGTTCTTCAAGGATAAGTGGAAAGAGGGAGTCGAGAGGCAGCCACATGCCTGAGAAAACAGGAGACACAGAATTAACACCTTGCTGGGGGCTGGGAGTCCCAGAGTTTTCAGCCTTTTTTCCCCCTCAACAAAGCACGAATATCGTACATCTGACTCTGACTAAGAGCCACAGGATGTAGTCCCAGGACATGGCTATCATCCCACACCTTTGTCACTCACTCATAATGCCCTCTGATTGCTGAGATGTGGACCAAAGTCCACACCTATGAACATGCCTGTGGATGCTCCATCCATGTCCTGCCATGGAGGAAATTCAAGTAGATGTGGAGAGCTGAGGTTCCTGGCCACTCAGCACCCCTCCCCCAACACACACTGTGTTTGAAATGGTTAAAAAGGTGAATTTACAAAGACTGCTTTGGGTAAGAGGAATATGACAGAGAGAACAGAAATGTCAAATGAGCCCATTTCACAGTGTGATCTAAAACCAATCTGGTTAAGACAGTAATGTGAATACATAGTGAGTTCTAAAGTCATTCTGGGGACCTGGAGAGATAGCTTCACACTTCAGAGCATTTGCTGCCCTTTCAGAGGACCTGGGTTCCGTTCCCAGCACCCACGTGGTGGCTCACAACCACCTGTAACATAGTTCCAGGAGATAATATACCCTCTTCTGGACACTGCAGGAACCAGGCATTCGAATGATACACAGACATACGTGTAGACAAAAGACCCACAGACATGAATAAAATAGAGCCCTCCTGGGACAAAATGTTTGCCGAACTCTTTTTTTGAGTATGCTTTAAAAAAAAACACCACAATGAAAAGTTAACATCAATGTTTAAAAAGCCCTTAGGAATACAAGGAGTAAAAGCGGCATTGGGATGGAGATGAACTGTGTCCCCAAGCGCATTTTTTAAAATAACTCTTCGCTGTATACATGCACGGAATTCTCACAGGTTAGTGAGCTTTAAGCTGTGGGGCCGTGTGTAAGCGCCAATATTCCCATGCAAACACAGCTGGGAAAGCCAGTGGAAAGCCGGGGGAGGTTATCGGTTTGATATTCCCTCTCTGGCTCCTTCCACATAGGAATCCCTCCCTTCTCATCACAAGTGTGTAGGAGCGGGTGTGCGAGTTAGTTTGGGACACTCCTCTTGGGTGGTGGCCGTTTGGACAGGACTAAAGTTCCCAAAGGTTGACACAGTCCAATTCGAGGAGGGAGCCCCTGAGAACGCAACACTCTCCGTGTGTGCAACGAGGGGCTGAGCGTTCAATGTCCTGCGGGAGGAAACAGCCCGATTTTGAATAACAGCTATGTTTACCGTCAGTGGGCTCAGACCTTATCACGTATCACTCCGTGAATCTCTCCAGATATCCAGAGAAGGGCAAAGGAGGAGTTATGAAGCCAGTCTCAGAGTTGAGAAAACACAGGCACAAAAAAGGCAGCCTAACCAGCCACAACATAGTTGGGATTAGAAAGGCCTCAAATCTGCACTGCCCTGCTCTGTGCCCTGCACCCTCCCTCTGCGTGAACCCTTGCTCTCCAGAGGGAGCAGAGATGTTCTGGTTAAGCTGCCTGAGTAGCATGTAGCGTGGCAAAGTGAATCTTGCAAGAGGCTAGCAGAATGGGACACACACAGCTCAGAATGTGTGCCTCCCACACACAGTGACAAGATCCAATCCCAGCACTAAAGAATAAAAACAAGGGGAGTAAGAGAGCATTAGCAAGGTGTATAATGCTTGGAAAAGACTCAATATTTGCGAACAGAACCTTTCAAAGGAGCTTTAGACATGGCAGTAGGGTGGGGGCCAGGGGGAAAGGAATGCTCTCTCTGATGGTCAGAACCTCCCTCAAGCCTCCTCCGTGGCAGACACCACAGGTGCTGCCGTAGATGGTTCACAGAGGGGCCTTTCTTTTCCCCCAAGAGCAATGGAGCAGCTGCCTCACTGCCATCCCCCATCCCCCAGGAACCTGTCAGAAATGCCAAGCCTCAGCCCCACCCAGGGGCACTGCCCGAGAACCTGCACATTAGCAAGCAAGGTGAGTAATATTAAGAAGCACTGCCAGGGCTCGGCAATGTTCTGCTGGGTAAAGGAATGTCCCCGTCATCAGCGGGAGGGCAAGTCCTTCTTCCTGCACTTGGGGACTCCGAGTACCACTACCCTGGCCTCTGCCCCGTCACAGAACCCGTCCCCGTGAGTGTGGGAGGTAGACGTCTCAGTTGTCAGCTTTTCCAGGAAGACTGAGCCGTGTGCGATCTGCATGTGACCTTGTATGTCTCAGGTTCATGAACACAGAGGGAGTGAGTGCCCGGCTTCCTCACTGACAAATGGACGGAAATCGGCGAATAAATCCCCACACATTCTGCAGTGAGTCACAGAGGACTGGGTCGGATGATTAAATTTCTAGTTTCTGTTTCTTGATTCGGGTATCCAAGTCACAAACACTTGGAAGTGTCTCCCTGAATGAAGGGTGGTCTCTGACCTTGAAGCTCTCCATACAAAAATATACTGTTACCGCACTGCTCACAAAATCCAAACACAAGGACAGGCAACATGCCTCTGCGGACGTTGACATGGGCCCCACAACTCTCCTGCTGCCTTCCTGGCCCCCTCCCATTTACTCTGGGCTCCCAGGGCAGAGTGTGGGTAACGGTGACTCCGTGATCATGGCATTGCTTCAACACACATCACAGGCATCTCCATGTGCTTTGCCTACTCAGTCCTTGAGACGGCTCTTGAGCTGGCTATCACTATCTCTGTCTTCTAGACGAAAACTGGAGCTCTGAGAAGTTGTGTGTCTAAGCAGGGTGAGGTCAGAATGCTGATCAGACAAGGGTGCTACAACTCAGGTCTGTCCCTCCACACTTGGTCATTTCAAGTCCAGGATTTTAGGTATATGAGGGATTGTATATGGAGAGTAAAGGAATAGACGGGTTTCCTTGGTCACATCATCTCTGTCACATCACACTGGTGACTGTCCACTCCATGTGTGTGTCAGTCTACTGCCAGCTCTAGATTCCCGAGACACCCTCGTGAATCCCTAAGAGACAAAACTGAAGACTGAGGCACTGGCCGTTTGTTCGTGGGAACCATGAGCAGGAAGACACAGAAAAACAAGGCGCCCAAAGAAACAATGGCAATGGAGTTTGACCAAGCGTTAACTCCCCTGCTCACACATGAGACAGCGCATCAGAGAACAAAGGACCCAAAGCCACAAATAACTCAATGCTTACTTGCTCAGGGGCGTACAGGCAGCCCGCCCCACAAGAATACCATGCAAGTGAGTGGGCAGCAGGGTTTTCACGGCAGAACTCTCCAGGGACTGACGGTGTCTCTGTCATCATTGGAGCCTGGGCTGCCCTGATAGAGCCCAATCATGACCCCAGAGTGCCATCCTTGCTCCTGTCCTACAAGCTGGGCTTCTGAGCATGGGTGCCCTCTATAACCTACCCACAGCTCTCCTGTTCTCTTCTTCATCCTTCACTTCCATCCTGCTCTATCCATCCTTCTCGTGGCCCAGTTTTCCACGGAGGAGGCTTTCCTCTTTCTCAGAGAAATATTCTCAAACTTGCCTGATCATGGCAGCCAGTGGGGAGCTTGAATATGCAGATTCCAGGGTTCCTCTTCTAGATATCTAAACTGAGAGATCCAACCGGAGACCCTACTGGACTGATCTCCTGTTGTTACCCACTGAACAACTGCTATTATCAGTCACCTGGAGGAGGCTGTAGTCTTCAAAGGCATCTCCTCCCTGCCGGTAACAATATTCCCCAAAGTTCCAGTCTTCAAATAAACTCACTCCCAACTCCAGTGACCTCCACCTGTGTCCCCTTCCCCAGGCCCCACCTGGACCTTGCTATCACCTGGCTCCAGCATGACATTCCAGTCGCCTCCTTCTGCCCTCATGACACCCCCTTTTTGACATTCTTATCCCCTCCCCTCTACATGTTGTCCTTTCATGCATGGGCATCTTCATGCTCTATCAGTCCCTTCATGCGCTTCCTTATTCCTTTCCCGGCCATTTGGAACTCATGGTTGGTCACATGAACTAGTCTGTTGCCAGTCTGAGTCCATCCACATCCTTCTCTTCATGTCTCCAATGGCCTCAGATTCCTTCATCTTCTCCCGAACTTTAAAATCTTCCGAGATGCTTCACAGTCCTACAGGCTTAGTCCACCATGAACCCATGATCTCCAAGCTCGGCTGAACTCTACTTCATCTAGAAGTTGAGTCCAGCCAGCCTTCGACTCTTCATCCTCCCTTCACCTACCCTAGGACCCAACAGCTCAGTCATCCTCACCACAAGCTCCTCCCACTTTAGAGGACCAGGCCGGCATCCTCCTGTTGCACATCCATGCGTCCACCTTATATGTCCTACCTCCCCCTATCAATCTCTCCCTCTCTCTTTTCTGTGTCTATGGCTTCTCCTCAGCTAGCTAGCCCAGCTCAGCCGGGTGTGCTGCGCAGGCCCCCCATACCCTAAGTGTCTAGCTCTTGTCGCTGTTCCCCCTCTGCCTACTGTGTCTCCTTCCCATCTTCTTCTTTCTGCTAGAGGCCCTGAGACTCTCAGCTCTTGGTGAGTCGATTAGTGCAGTGCAGACCGGTACCACCTGGTCTTTCAGCTTCACTGGACACCGCTACTCACTTCCTCCCTTGTGAATCCTCCTGATCTTGTGACCTCTGAGACACCGTTTACTCAGGACACTCAGGAGTTTCCAGTCCGGTTTCCTCGTGAGTCTTCTTTCCACAACCGTTTTTGCGAACGAGCCTATCTGATCCTGAGCTCAGCCCGCTGTCTCTGGTCACCACATACGTGACCACAGTGTTAATGAAAATTGCTTTCTGAGCTTTAGGTTTTAACATTCAAATCATTTGGGGGATGTTGATTATGGCATGGACATTTCAAACTCAGCACCTCCTAAGCCCAGCTCACCCCAAACTAGCTGTATTTCCCTGTGCCGGGATGGCTCCTCCATCCAGCTGGTTCCAAGGTGGAACCCCAGGAACTGCCCTAGACCCTGCTTTCTCTCTGTCTCTGCATGCAAGCACACGAACGCACGCACGCACGTGCACACACACACTCCACATGTCCCCGTGTGCTCCCCCAAAGCCTCCCATATATACACATACACTCACACCACACATGTCCCCCACTGCCCCCCCACACTCCACAATGCCCTCCACTGCCCCCACACACATACGCATGCCCCTCCCACACACACTGTTGACTGAAAGCCTGGGTATTTTATCCTAATTAGCCCTTGAAATGGGGGGTCTCTCCCCTTTTTCCTATTTCTCTTCCAGGCCGAGTGTTCATCTTCTCCCACCTCGCCGTCCATGGCTTCCCAGCTCGTCTCCTTCTCTCCTGTCCTGTCTTTCTTCAGTCTATCTTTCATTTAGTCGCCTGAGCGATGTTCTGAAATGCAAGCCCAGTCTCCACCTCTGTACTATATGTAAAGCCCGTCAAGTGCTCCTAACCCCCCACTGCCCCCCCCACCCCCGCTCCATGTCATGGATGCCAGTGTTTCTTCTGTGCCTCCTCCCTCAGCTGGCAACACGCACCCCAGTTCCTTTTCTGGCTCCGTGTATCTGGGTTTGTGTTCCTCAGAGGTGTTTTGTAACTATGTCCTATGACCGGGTCCTAGTGGAAAATTCAGCATGAACTGAAGTCGGTGGATTTTTTCGTCGTTACATTTTCTGCCAGTCCAGGTTGCTATCTGGGTCTAGAGCTGCCTCCTCCTTGCTCCTATGGAGACGGTGTCTGACACCAAACCTCTCCTCCCTGGGCCTCTCATAGCGGCAGGACCACCCAGGAATCAGCCCAGCTCTAGCTCTGCTCCTTGGGGGAGTGGCCCCCCTGGTTATTGGCAAAGCTGCCAGAAACTTGGCTTCAGATCGTTCAGGTCTAAACAGGTGGTCTGGATATTCTGACAGGAACTGTGAATTTCAAAGCGGGAAGAGATAGAATCACACAAATGTCATGTTTTCAGACCACCCTGTGCCCCAGGAGCCAGGCCATTGGTGAAGGAACCATCTGGGTGGGAGGAAGAGCACTAATCTACTTAGCCACCTACCTTAGGAATCCTGAGCAGGACTGGGGGGGGGGGGCAAGTTACAAACCACCTCAAAAGCTCCTAAGATGAAGACCTTAGGACAGATGGCGGCACCGCCATGACTCTGGGACACACTTATGCCCACTATAGAGGGGATGCTGCTCTTGGCCTCTGGGTAAGCAGAGGACTCTCAGGGGGCCTTCCTATAGGAGTCCAAGGGGACCTTTATCTGGCCTGGAGTACTGACTGATGTCAGAAAGAATATTGTTGAGTTACATTCTATGGGGCCCTTCAGATGCCCTTTGACCAACTCCTGGAACGGATCACCAGCCACTTCAAAAGCAGGCTTGGAAACTGGCAGTGTGGGGCTAACTTTGCAACCTATAAAGCTGGCCCTGCTGATAGGAAGGATCAGTGGGGTCAGGAGCAGGGAATTCTGGGAAGGCAGCTCGAGAGCAGTGTGCATAAATCACAGAGTGGGAAGCAGAGTTGTGAGTGCTGCTGACTGGATGTGGGTGCCCATCCAAGGGAGCAACTGGGACTGAAACCCAACCTGTGCACCCAGTTGGCAAGCAGGGCAAGATGCATTTCGAGGAAAAGAGGTAAAGGTACTATTTGAGACCGTCACAACTTTAATGGAGAAGATATTGGCGTCAGCAATGAGGAGAGCGCCAGAGGAACCCAGTAGCTGGCAGAAGGTAGCCAGGGCCTTGGGGTCCCTGGGGACTCCACCAGATGTGCCTCATGATCTTAGCCTGTTGAGATACCAAATAGACTATTTTATACCCACCTCCATTTATCCTCTCCACTCCATCCTAGCACCCGCCCCCAGCCCTGAGGCCTCTGTGACCAGAGGAAAGAAAGGAACTATTCATGACGCTGGCCCTGGCCACCCCAAATCTAATGACCCATTTCTGAAGAGGGTGAAGATGCCTGTGTGGAGAAGAGTCATCCTGTCTGCCTGTGACCACTTCTGTTGTTCATTCCCTAGCCAAGACCTTAGCCAAGCTAAGCTACCACAGTGCGGCTGAAGCCACGTGAGAAGGGTCTGTTGAGTTCTCTCCATTGGGCTCTTTCCTATTTATAGCTTCTCTTCAGCAGCGTCCACTGCTGGTGGCCGCACACAGGTTCTAACCTGCCCGAAACCTCTAGGAAGACTCCAGCCTTGTCTGAAAGAGAGCAGCGTCCTACAGGAGGAATCCTTGCTTCCTGCCTCTACGGCTTGGTGCAGAAGGCAGACAGGGAAGCAGAGCACCCTCTCCAGCTCAGGCACAGGGGGAGGACTGTCCTGTGCTGGATGTGGGGATGGTCAGCCCACAGCAACCCTGGGAGAGTCTCCTATCTCCATTCTGCAGACGAAGACACCGCACTTTGCTGGGAAGCAACGTCCTTGGCCAGTTTGCGAGCCTGAGGGACTCTCCATCTGAATCCCTGGATGGCTGGCTCACCGGTGGTTTCTGGGTTGTTTGTTATCTGTTTGTTTGTTTTTTACCCAGACTGTCAGATACAAAGTGTCTTCTTTGGGGAGAAAGAGACTGAGAACAGTTACAAAGAGCAGAAAACATCTGTGGAGTTCTGTCTGAGGAACTGAAGCTCATCTTCCTACAAACTTTCCCCTTCCTGATCACTGTTTCAGGCTCTAGGAAATTAGACTCCCTGCCTCTGACCCGGTCCCCGAGGACTCCCATACAGGTGAAATCACAGCGCTAAAGGTGTGCCATGGGAGGGTGAGAAAGGTGGGCAAAAGACGCCCGTGAACAGATGACCTATGAGCCTCACTCATTCTTAGCCCTCCCCTCTCCATTTTTAAATCCCAGGAAGAACCTTTTTTTTTTTCTTTCTCCATCCAATTTCTCAACCCATTGTTCAAACAAAGCATCATCCTTGTAAGAATGACTGCCAAGGTCTGAACTGCAGTCCATAAAATGTAAGAATGGGAAGGGCCATGATAACAGCCCCTGTTCACAGAATTCTTGTTTCATAGCCAGACACCACTTTCGAGACATCACACACACACACACACACACACACACACACACACACACACACACACACACATGCACACGCACAAATGCAAAGATGGACAGTGAAGCCCATAATGGGTCTTTCATCTCTTATGAAGGGGAACTTAAACAACCAGGCTCCTAGAAGCTTCTCTGCCACTCAAAGATCATCCCTCCTGCTGCCCCCTCCCCATTCCACAGGCTAGGTAGGATACAAGCTCAGGTCAAGGGCAGAACCAGTAGAAGTGTCAGAACTCAGGGCTCTTCACTGTATCTGGGGTCTCAGTGCCTAAGACTCCAGGAATATGCTAATTACCACACTCGGGGTTTGATCCCATCTAACGCTTCAAAGGAGACAACTCCTAAATGCATATTTATCTGGATGTGCCAGTGGCAGACATCTGCACTGCACTGGAGCATCCCTAATGGGCTCAGAGGATAAATATAGCTCCCACCTATGGGTTAAATATAGTCTTCACTCCTCGCCTCCTCAGCAGGCGGATGCAGACAGAAGCCAGGAGGAACCACGGCGCCGCTCACATCCAGCAGAGCCCCAGCAACCACAGCAAATGCTCCCTGCAAGGATGGCAAATATTTTGATAATCTTTCCCCCAACAGGATTCTCCCGGGCTGAACAACTGGACGCAGTCGGGAACCTCCTCTCAGAATTCCACAGGAAGAAACATTACATCAGGGGAGGGATCCGAGTCTCTTGACTGTGGAGGAGGGAAATGGACTACTCTCAGGTACACACAGAAGACAGCAGAGGACTGCCCAGAGGTCCTGATGCAGGGTGGGGAGGTGAGGAGCCTTCAGGGGATGACAGCATCCGGAGAAAGGTGACATCAGGGTCACTGAGAGCATAGCCTTAGGGCGGCTCCACCCCGGCTGTGAGGTCTGCTTCAGACAGCGTGATCTCAGCCACATGCTTTGGCTTTCTGCCATCTCAGGACCAGGTTCCTCTCCAGCCCCCAAACCCCTTCAGGGATGGCAGGAAGAGGCCTACATGACCTGTGCTCCACGACACAAGTCTCCCCGGTTGCCACTGGAATTAGGGTTCATTCTAACCAGATGAGGATGCTGAGGACACCCCTTTACAGGTCTGTCTACTGGGGGGGGAGCCCCAGATTCCTTCCTCAAGACATATGTTCACAAAGACAGATTATTGTTTTTGAAAAAGACACAGACAAGTCAGAAAGCATTTGCAAAAAGTAGAAATAGTACAAAGCCACTGGGGTGGGGGGGGGTGGAGTACAGGTGAGGGAACGTGGCAGAGTGCTGGGTTCCAGGGCCACTGAAGAGTTCTCTGTCCCCACTTTATGGACTTTCAGGCCCCGGCCCCAGGGCTGACAGATAGACATGATTTTGTCTTTGGCCATGGCGCCTACAGTCCTTGTTAGACAGGCTTGCCCTGGGGCCCAACATTCTCTAAGTGACTCACCAGTGAGGCAGCAGGTGCCTGCAACATAGGAGCCATTTCCTGTGAGCAGTCAGGCATCCTAGAGGACCTCACCTTCATTTTTTTCTAAAAGGACCTGAGGGTCAGGGTAGAACCTGGACTAAGTCTGTAGACGGCGGCCTGGGTGCAGGCAGCTGATGAACGCATGCTATGCACAGTCCCATAGACAGTCAGAGTGGGCACAATGGTCCTGACACTTTATCCAGGAAAGCGGTCTCACTTTCTTAAATTAGGCATGGACCATCCCACCGGCCCCCAAGGAGAGAAATTCTAGCAAAGATATCCACCCACAACGTGACATTGTCATCGACAAAGTTTACGCTCAAAAAACTCCGTAATTGAGTTACAGAAAGAGCTCATGTTTTATATAAGATTTTGTTTGGGGCCATATTCTCAGCTATCTTTAGGTGCATGTGGTCCCTGGGCTGCAGGTTGTACACACCTGGAAGAGCTAATATACTAACCTTACACACGCCCCTGTTCTCAGACAATTTCACCACAGACCAGTTCCTGACGCTGCCCCCCCCCCCCCCGCCGCCCCCCCCTACCCTCCCCCTTCAACTTTCCCAGGATTCCATCTCCGGTTTACTGTTATGGGGGAAAAGCCTGTGTCTAGAGGTGGAGGTGGGGTAGGAGGCACAGGAAGAGGAATGTTGACAAGACATTCCAGCACACTGACCACAGAGGACTCTTAAAAGCCATCTCAACCAGTCTGTACCAATGACTTACCAGCTTAGGCGCAGCACAGCTGGGCACAGCAGCCTGATCCAGACCCAACACCCACATTTCATCAGGGGAAGTAGCTCTGCTGGCCGCAGGTCCTGTTCCTGGTGTGGCTGTGCTCGGGCTGAGAATCTGCATAGAGGGGTGATCTGCTGCGCGGTGGGCATACCCTTTGGGTCTGACTTGATTCCACCGCTCTGGCACTAAAACAGACGTGAACCCAAAGTGTGTCATTAAGACAGGAGGTCAGGTCACAACTAAGCCCCCTCTAAAAACCACGCACCACCCTGTGACTGGGAATTAGCAGGTGCCAGCCCTCCCCGGAGCTCCAGCCTTGTGTTTCAGGACAACTGTGTTGACATTTTGTTTGTGCTCTAACAAAGTTTGCCTGGAGATCAGAGTGCGGAGCTAGCCACTAGTTAACCATAGAGGCCAGGCAGTGGTGGCACACATCTTTAATCCCAGCACTTGGGAGGAGGAAGCAGAAAGGTCAAAAGTTCAAGGCCTCCCTGGGCTACATGAGACTGATCCAGTCTAAAAGAAACAGAGCCAGGTGAGGGAAGCTCATGCCTTTAATCCCAGCACTAGGGAGGTGGAGACAGTAATACACGGTGGGAGGAGACAGGAATTCAGCCCCTTTTCCATCTGAGGAGTGGTGGAGCTAAGAGGTGACTTTGCTCTTTTACTGATCTTTCAGCACTCACCCCATATCTGGCTCCGGGTTTTTATTATTTAGACCAATTAGAATTCGCACTACACGCAACTCTACTTCGCTGTTCCTACAGGACCGAGAGCCACCCTGTTTCTTAATTCCACAGTACTGCATTAGAAACACTCACGTCATCACGGTAGTCTGAGAGGCGGCTCCCCACACAGTACTGCATTAGAAACACTCATGTCATCATGGTAGTCTGAGAGGCGGCTCCCCACACACTGCAGGCTTAGGACCTGACTCTGGCCAGGCCCCTTGCTGTACTCTCTAGGCAGCAGATAAGTAGGTCGAGACCAGAGAAGGCGGCTGCCCTTTGCCGTCTGATCTCGGGGGTGTTGCCTCAGTGAGAAGGTGGGCTGCTTAGAGCTACCTGGAAATGGAACTGTGGCCAGGCCAGGCCCAGGCCCCTTTAAGATCCTGGAGGGGAGGAGGTAGGTTGCATGTAAAGTTTGTAAAGTGTGGAGTCTTATTGGGAAGAAATGAAAAAAAATGCATTCATAAACAGGAAAAATTAGAGGAGCTTTTTATATTTTATTTTTTATAATTATAATTTTATAATTAGTGAACTTTCTCGTGTAGAGAAAGGGGATGCCTGTGGTGGTATTGTATTCCCCAAAATATGGTGTACCCTAATAAACTTATCTGGGGTCAGAGAACAGAAAAGCCACTAGATACTTAGGACAGGCAGTGGTAGCACCCGCCTTTAATCCTAGCATTCCAGAGGCAGAAATCCATGTGTTCAAGGATACAGCCAAGCATGGTGACTCATCACGCCTTTAATCCCAGAAAGCAAGCCTTTAATCCCAGGGAGTGGTGGTAGAAAGCAGAAAGGTATATAAGGCGTGAGGATCAGAAACTAGCAGCATTTGGCCTGGTTAAGCATTTGGCTGGTTAAGCTTTTAGGTTTTGAGCAGCACAGTTCAGCTGAGATTCATTCTGTATGAGGACACAGAGGCTTCCAGTCTGAGGAAACAAAATCAGCTGAGAAGTTGGCCAGGTGAGGGTAGCTGTGGCTTGTTCTCTCTCTCTGATCTTCCAGTGTTCACTCCAATAACTGGCTCAGGTTTGATTTTATTAGTAAGACCTTTTAAGATTCATGCTACAGATGCCCACATGGCACAGTGCACTTGTGGAGGTCAGAGGACAGCTTGCTCTAGTCCAGAGGATCTCAATCTTCCTAATGCTGCGGCCCTTTAATATAGTTCCCCATGTGGTAGGGACCCCCAATCATACAATTACTTTCATTGCTAATTCATAACTGTAATTTTGCTACTGAATTATGAATTATAATATAAATATCTGATCTACAAGATATCTGATATGTGGCCCCCTGTGAAAGGGTTGTTCAAACCCCCAAAGGGGTCACAACCCACACATTGAGAACCACTGCTGTAGCAGATTTTTTTTTTTTTTCTTTCCACCATGTGAATCCCAGGGAATCAAAATTAGATTGTCATTCAGACTTGGCAGCAAGCATCGTTACCAGCTAAGAATTTCTAAATACTCAAAAAAATTGACGTTTAACAACCAGTGTGTGTGTGTGTGATTTATTATTATAAAAATCAAAACTCCTCTGTGAGCTTTCTAATTATACATATGTAAGATGAAAACAAATAATGCAGGTATGTTCTTTGATTTTCTAAAGTGCTTCTACAGATGCATTCGTTTATTGACAAAGATCCAGACATTATTCCAGCTCTAGGAGATCATAGCTATGAGCAACAAAGGTAAGATGACAGCCCCCCCCCCTGCAAACACACACACACACACACACACACACACACACACATACACACTTCTGTTGGCTAGGGTGGATAGACTGTATTTATCAGATGATGAGTTCAGACAGTGGTAAGTGTCATGAGGACCACAAAGTCAGGCAAGGACCAGCGTGGTGGCTGTGCTGTCCTCCAAGACAGCCAGCCACAGGAGCTCACTTAAACTGAAGTCTAAATTATTGAAATGAAACGAGACAAGAATGCTGCTCTTGAGTTCACTCCATCTGCATGCCCAGTGCTAACAACCACACGAGGCTAGTGGCTGGTGGCATGGGTACAGGACACTTGCACCCTTGCAGAATTAATGGCAAAGAACTAAGAGAAACAGGGCCAATGCAAACCGGGTGGCCGGAAGGCCTGTCTGAGGAGGAGCCTTGAGTAGGAGTCTGAAAATGAGAAGAAACCAGCAGCTGACTGGCAGGGGGCGGAGTCTGGGTGAAGGGGGTGGTTTGGATAAGAACGGTCCCCATTGGCTCATATATTTGAGTGCCGGGTCATCTGGATGTGACACTACTTGAGAGGGATTAAGAGGTGTGGCCTCATTGGAGGAAGTGTGTCACTGGAGGTGGGCTCTGGGCTTTCAAAAGCCCAAGGTAGTGCCAGTGTCTCCCTCTCTTCTTGCTGCCTGTGGATCCAGATGGAGAACGCCCAGCTCCTTCTCCAGCACCATGTCTGTCTGCCTGCACCGTGCTCCCTGCCAGGATGATGATGGACTAAACCTTTGAGACTGTAAGCCAGCCCCAATTTAATGCTTTCCTTTGTAATCACAACAGTGGAACACTGACTGAGACAAGGGGGCAGCGACGACAGGCAGGCACGTCCAGACTCTGCACAGAGAAATGTAAGAATACGTTTGGCAAAGTTGAGGAAGAGAAATATTGGCATGTGTTGAAGTGTGACCTTGGGGTAAGAGGGGCGACAGCAGCAAAAGTACTAAGTAGAGGTGACAGCCGTGCTCACTATGAGACAGCGGGACTATCCAGGTGGGTACTACTATCAGGTAAACGAGAGCCAGCAGACCCAGAGGACAGACTACCAAAGCTGCACAGCCAGTGAGGGAACAGACTGGAATCCAGAGAGGGGTAGAACCACGTCAGTCAGGGACTACCTGTCTATCTGAGGCAATGCCTACCCTGGCTCTAGCTAGCAGTTCCTCAGTCTGTTTTCCTTTTCAACTTTTGGCTTATTGCTTTGTTTATGAAAGGGTGTCTGTCACTCAGCAGCCCCAACTGGCCTCAGACTTACAGTCCAGTATTGGTGAAATTATTAAGGCAACTCCACATAGTTAAAAGGGAGGTTTATTTTGTGGGGTAACTCACAAATGGAGGGATAAGTAACAGGGTCTGGGAAAGGTGTAGGGCAGTCCGGTGGTGTTCTCTGGAGAACTCTGCTCGTTCTACCTCCAGCGTCCAGGGTCCAGGAACCAAGAGAGCTGGTGCATCCGCATCTTGGGTCTTCAGGGCCCTCTCTCGGCCCCGCCTTGTAGGAGTGACAGTTACCAAAGCCTCAATAGGGGTTGGAACTTCCAGATCAAAGCTGGAATGGCTACCCACTACAGTCCAGACATTGAACTTTTGTTTTTCATCATTTACTTATCTTCAAAGACTACGGAAAAATAAACAATTTATAACTTCTACGAAAGCACATGCACATACCTCTAAGAGTTGGTTACTCCAAACTCAATGCCTACAACCCGACTTTCCAGTCATTGCACAGGACCATTTCAACCCAGTCTTACCTTGTTTGGATTTAAAGCACCATTCTTACAGTCTTTAAATGGCTATGAAATCGAGCCAAGTGTCTCCCGGCTGAGAAGTCTGACTTGAGTTGGTTCTGGCGCTACCCAAGGTTGTTTCAGTTTCTGTGAGGAGAGGGTAGACTCAGGAGAGAACCCGAGGAGTGGGTTTCTGTGAGGAGAGGGTAGACTCAGGAGAGAACCCGAGGAGTGGGTTTCTGTGAGGAGAGGGTAGACTCAGGAGAGAACCCGAGGAGTGGGTTTCTGTGAGGAGAGGGTAGACTCAGGAGAGAACCCGAGGAGTGGGTTTCTGTGAGGAGAGGGTAGACTCAGGAGAGAACCCGAGGAGTGGGTTTCTGTGAGGAGAGGGTAGACTCAGGAGAGAACCCAAGGAGTGGGTTTCTGTGAGGAGAGGGTAGACTCAGGAGAGAACCCGAGGAGTGGGTTTCTGTGAGGAGAGGGTAGACTCAGGAGAGAACCCAAGGAGTGGGTTTCTGTGTGGAAGAGGGTAGACTCAGGAGAGAACCCAAGGAGTGGGTTTCTGTGAGGAAGAGGGTAGACTCAGGAGAGAACCCGAGGAGTGGGTTTCTGTGTGGAAGAAGGCCTCCTGAGCTGCATGGAACTTCCACATCCTGTTCTTGAGCATTCTGTGGGGCGGGTGCCAAGACTGCAGGGATAATCACGTCTCCTCAGGCCAGCTCACCCTACAACACTCCCTTTGCATGCAGGGTCTGAGTGTTCAGGCTCCCTTGTAAAAGAAGAAATGAGGTAATGAAATTGACAGACCTCCTGGAAGGAAAACCGGAATGGTGTTTTATATTACTCTACTCCCGGTCTCTACACATAACTGACTTAGTTGCTTAAATAAAAGGTAACTTCTAGTTGGGCTTAGTGGTGCAAGCCTGTAATCCCAGACTTGGAAGGTAGAAGGATGATTAAGAGTTTGAAGCCAGCCTTAGGTACATAGAATCCAAAGCCAGACTGAGTTACATGAGACCCTGTCTCAACAACTCAACCTCTAACCCTCTCTAGCCTGTAACACTTTCCCCTACTAAGTCCAAGTGGTTCGTTAGCTCTCTTCTAGTAGTGATGGGCAGGCAGTTCAACCGTCGTTTCCCTCCAGCCATAGCTGCTTTCTGTGGTGGCCTGCTTCTGGGTACAGGCTTACATCAAGGTTATAACTCCTCAATATTGCCCATACAGGGTACTGCTTTTCCTATTGTTTGATTGTTTGGTTGGTGTTTCTTGAGACAGGGTATCACTATGTAGGCCCAGGTTGACCTTAATCCTCTGTAATCTTGCTCCTTTGGCCTCGTGAATGTTCACCCTTCCCTGTTTACGTCAGAATATTTAGCCTCTCTAGGGTGGCCTTTCTTTATTGCTAAAATGAGGATAATTGCTGATAAATGCTATTCAGTTTCTTGGCACTGTTATGGGAATTAAGGAGGTTAAGGTAGAATTAATGAGGTCAAACAACCATTATCACTGTCAACAATGATGTCATATGATCAGTACAGAAGAGGATAGGAAGGGAGGTGGCCATATCCCCAACCCAGTCTCAAGGCCAGGATGAGTAAGGATTTATGTACTCCCCCAGGTCTCCCCAGATTAGCCAGAGGGTTCCCATAAGCTCCAGATGCTGCACCAAAGTCACCCATAGACTGATCGAGCACTACCACGAGCCCTGCCAAAGTTCCTGCTGGCTCAGCAAAGGAGCAGCCAGCCAGGTACTTCCTATCTGTCTCCCTGGCATCCAGCCAGCTGGCTGGGTCAGAGGCAGCAGCTCCTGGGCAAAATGTAAAAGAAAATCTCTGTGCCAGGAAGTCACCCTCTGTCGGGGGAAGCTATACTCTCTCCAGTTCTGCCTGGGGAGTGGATAACCTGGGGGTCAAGCTGCTTGGGTCCCACACTGAGGCCTTCCTTAGGCTCGCCTTCTCGACACCCATCCTGGCCAGCCGCTTCTTTGCCTGCTGATGATTTCACAGGCAGTGACTCATAACCGTTTTCTTATTTTCCAGGGAAGTCTTGTGTCCAGCAAGCAATATCCAGGTAAGGGGAGCCTTCACTTCTCACCACGGTGAAGAGACGTGGAGTATGTTCGGAGCACAGATGTAGAGCCACGTTATCTGGGTTTGAATCTGGAGCTGCCACTCTTAACGTTAGGTATGATGGGAACACGCTATTTAACCCTCTGTGACTCGGTGTCCTCGTTTGCAAAAGGCTGCAGTCGTAGGAGTTACATGGTAGGTATTGATGAGGGTTGACTGAGTTGGTATCTATATGTATCTGGAACATAGAAGGTACACATATCAGTGCTTGATTAATAAATTCCGATAGTGGAGAATTGGCCATATAAACTCCACGTAGTCATTAAAATCTTCATAGGAGCATGGAAATACATTCATGATCTATTATAAGTGAAACTGATTTTTTTTTTTGTTGTTGTTGTTGTTGTTTTGTTTTTCGAGACAGGGTTTCTCTGTGTAGCTTTGTGCCTTTCCTGGAACTCACTCTGTAGCCTAGGCTGGCCTCAAACTCACAGAGATTCACCTGCCTCTGCCTCCCAAGTGCTGGGATTAAAGGAGTGCACCACCACCGCCTGTAGAAGGAATCTTAAAAGTTCTTATTAATAAAATCAAACCCGAGGCCAGTTATTGGGGTGAGCACTGGTAGGTCAGAGAGACAGAACAAGCCACAGCTATCTCACCTCACCGGATCCTCAGCTGATCCTGTTTCCTCAGACTGGAAGCCTCTGAGTCCTCATCCGGAATGGGTCTCAGCTGAATTACTGCTCAAAAGCCTGAATGCTTAACCAGCCAAATGCTTAACCAGCTAAATGCTTAACCAGCCAAATGCTTCTAGTTTCTGGTCCTCACGCCTTATATACCTTTCTGCCTTCTACCATCACTCCCTGGGATTAAAGGCTTGCTTTCTGGGATTAAAGGCATGTGTCACCATGCCTGGCTGTTTCCAATGTGGCCTTGAACTCACAGAGATCCCAGATGGATTTCTGCCTCTGCAATGCTAGGATTAAAGGTGTGTGCTATCACTGCCTAACTAGTGGCTTTTCTGTTCTCTGACCCCAGATAGGTTTATTAAGGTACACAATATTTTGGGGAACACAATACCACCACAACCGCCTGGCCTGTGAAACTGATTTTTTAAAAAACTTAACAGTATATATTATTTAAGAAAGACAATAAAGCCGGGCAGTGGTGGCGCACACCTTTAATCCCAGCACTCAAGAGGCAGAGCCAGGCGGATCTCTGTGAGTTCGAGGCCAGCCTGGTTTACAGAGCGAGATCCAGGACAGGCACCAAAACTACACAGAGAAACCCTGTCTCCTCCCCACCCCCAGGCCCCCCCCCCCCCGCAAGAAAGACAATAAATCTAGGGCAGAAGAGGGGGCTCAGCAGTTAAGAATGCTAACCATTCTAATAGAGGACCAGAGTTCAGATTCCAGCACCGACACCAGGTGGCTCATAAACACCTCTAACTCCAGCTCCAAAGGAATCACTACCCCTCTGGCCTTCAGGAACACTTGCACACACATGTGTGCATACACACAGGGTCACAATACATCTTTAAATAAAGAAAGAAATCTATATAAATGAAAATATTAAAGTATATACTTTTATTCTATAGTAAAAAGGATCTTTCTGCTTTCCAAATCCCTGTAGTCTATGTATATTACTTAAGTAATTAAAAAAACAATAAAAATTATTCAGAAAGAGATCAAATGCAACGGATGTGCAGAATTCAGATGAAATGATCATGTTTTAAAGTCCTAACAACACGATCCCCATGGTCCACAATCCTGAGAGGCTAAGTCACGATCAACATCACATGCCATAGAGAAGTCAAGCATTACCATAAAAACATCCCATAGTATTAAATGTTCTTGTGAATGTGTTGCACCATCTGCTTTCTGGGAGTAATCAAAAGCCAATTGCACCTCCAGAGTCAGACCTGGATCTTACCTAAACAACAGCTGACCCACATATGTCAAATCACCAGACAGCCCACCCACCATGTAAAGCAATGGGCTGAGCAAGGTGGTGAGTGGGGGCGGGGGTCACAAGAGTTCTGAGTACAGACGGGACAGGACAGGACCGGGCCAGGTGACATTCCTCTAGCCACTGAGTCAGAGGTTTCAAGGAGGAAATGGAACCTTGGGGGCTAGAGAAATAAAGGAAGGAGATAAGCATCCCATCTCGATACTCATTTGTGGAGAATGTAACTGGGGGCCAGTAAGACAAGAGCTACCCCTGAACCAAGAGCTTCAGCAAATCACTTCCCAACCTTGCAAAACAATTACAACTTCCAAGTACCCCGAATCTGGAAAGAGCACCCAAATCCTAACCACTGGATACCAGGGATGCTAGTACACAGCATCTGGAGCCCACTTGCAAATAAATAAGACCCCACATACCCTGCATCTGGATTTCAGATGGATGAGACTAGCGTTGGACGGAAGCCTGTGTGTACCAGAGAACAGGCATAGGATGGATCCGGAAACCATGTCGCACATGCCAACGTGCCTCCTTTGGCTTGGCCTCCTCTAATACCTGTCATTTTAGCCAAACCATGGTGGGTCCTTTGAAAAATGTCATAATCCTTTTCTTCTCTGCATGTTTATTTAGCTCATAAATTCTTTCCCTGGCATCCATCACACCCCATAGATGGGAGGTGATTTGGAAGAAAATTAAATGCTACTAGCAAATTCTGAGGGTGGGTGGCTTTGGTAGACTTGGGGCTGACAGAAACTGGGTTTCATTTCCTTCTTCAAGCTTTTCAAATGTCAGGGCCATAGGGCTCCACCCTTACAGTTTAGCCTATTCTCAAACTGCATCAGTAACTGTACAAAAAAGACCGTCCTGATACTCTCCAAAACACACGAATTGGCCGGAGTTGCCGCTTCCTTCCCAAAGAATAATGGTGTCTGGGGTGGCCTTTGCTCTACAGGGGACAGCCCAAGGCTCAGGCTGTTCTGTGTCTCCATGAAAGGTGACAGGGATGACAACATCCAGACATTTCCATTCGTGCCTGTCAGCATCTGCGTCTGAAGCTCCAGGCTAGCAAAAGCAGAGGACACACATTTTCTATCAGGAGAATGGATTGTGTCTTTGAAGAAGGTATTTCTTCTTAAATACTGATAATTTTCTTTTGGAAAGCGGGGGGTGGGGGGGGGGGTGGGGGGGGGTGGGGGGGGTGGGGGGGATAGGGGGGTAGGGGGTGGGCCGTGATGAGAGAGTTATTTCTCGTCATGACATGCGGTTCATGCCACAGAGAAAAGAACAAGGGGTCTACAGAGGCCGAAATAGAACGCCTGGTAACACTCGGGCACCAGTGGTGAGCCCGGGCCTGTGAAGTGGGCCGAATGACCCTTCATGTGACCTCCAGTGTTCAAGGGCCACACTGCTCTCTGTCACATTGCCTGTCTTTCCCTCTGGTTCCTCCCAGTCTGTGGTCTGTTCAAAGCGTACCCAGCAGGGAAGTGCGACCAAGGAGTCTGCCCGGCCAGGAAGTGGTTTTGAGCAAATGCTAAGTTCTGAACTCTTTCTGAAAATGGCTCCCTCACGCTTCAGTGGGGTGGGGGTGTGGTCTACACAGGGGGTTGCCAGCGGCTCCCCGAACATGGGAGCTGTCGCTCTCAGAATCGCTCACCGCGTGCTATGGTTTGAAGGTGTCCACCCAAACACGGGCTTGGGAAGTTAAGCCTGTTTGTTAAGGGTATTTGGATAAGGGGTCTGTGAGCGTAGTTAGTATCAGATACATTCATGAGGGACAGGACTTGTGCGATGGCATCAGGGACTTCAGAAGAAGAGGAAGAGAGACCTGTGCCAGCACACTTGGCCTCCCACCACGGGATGCCTCCTGCCCTGTCATGGCACAGCAAGAAGGTGTGGCCTCAGGCTCTTACACCTCCCTCCTTCAGAGCTGTGAGACAAGGGAGCCTCCATTCTTTGTAAATTGCTGGCCCTCAGGGTATTCAGAGGTAGTAACAGAAAGTGGAAGGAAGCATCCTGCGTGTGGACGTCTTGAATTGTGTCATTGAATTAAGACTAATGGATTCAACAGTCAACCCTTCCCGCCTTCCTTTTTCAAGGACGAAGGAAGAAGGAGTTATTTTCTGGACTAGAGAAAAGGGAAGGCTGTTTGACGCAAATCCTTTTGTGTTGTCTTAAATTTTTCTATTTCTAATTTATGGGAACATAGATGAAAGAAACTCTTCCATCCGATCAGCCTGATTCTCCTCTATTATGACCAGGGTTTCACTTCTCCTGTGACATCACAGGAGAATCTTTTTCCTTGATGGTTCATTGTGTAACTAACTCACATATCCACTTTAAATAAGTAATGCAGTTTTAAGAAAAGGAGTTATATATAAATTATCTTCCTATAATCAAGTCCCAAAATGAGTAAACCTACTCGATTCTGTGTTTCCTTTGCTTTTCATATGGTTTGGGGGTGGCAGGGGTCAGGGGGAGACATACTCATAGCTTTAGATACTTTTTTTTTTTTTTTTTTTTTTTTTTTTTTTTTTTTTTTGGTTTTTTCGAGACAGGGTTTCTCTGTGTAGCTTTGCACCTTTCCTGGAACTCACTTGGTAGCCCAGGCTGGCCTCGAACTCACAGAGATCCGCCTGCCTCTGCCTCCCGAGTGCTGGGATTAAAGGCGTGCGCCACCACCGCCCGGCCTACTTTAGATACTTTTTAAATAGAAAAGGAAAGTTAGACCAACTTAACTGATAGCAGTCTAAGTGTCTCCAGATTCAGGAAGCAGTACGTGCTTTCCCCGTGGGATAGGGATTGGGGGGTGGGAAGTTAAGAACCAAGTGAGGCTGACCAAGAGCAGGCTTTCCCAATCAAGTGGCCTTTTCCTTCTGCCTTTGCACCTGCTGGAGGCCGCGGCCCTGGAAAGTCTGGCGAGCACGATTGTCCCGGCACAGCTGGGGCTGGAGAAGTCTCTCTCCTGCTGCATCCCCCACCTCTCTTTGTCTCTTCCCTTAGAGACCTTGAAGGACACCCCTGAGAAGGGACCCCGAGAACTCAGCACTTGGGGTCTGGAACACTAGCAGGGGAGGCCGTGTCTTCCTCCAGAGTGATCCGCGAACTCAGAGACCCTGCTGAGCATTTCCCCAAGCCCAGCACCTCCCCAGCATCCTGCCCCGTCAACCCCACCATTCCTCCCCAAGGCTCACTGTCATGACTGAGAAGTCCCTAAGGCTGCAAGCTCAGAGTGGCCTCCGTGGTGGCTTGTGAGCATCAGGCCTGGCGCACAGAGACCATTCAGTCCCAAGAGTTATGAGTGCTGTCCAGTTCTGACCTCAATGCTCCTCCAACCCCACTTACTGCTTGTTTTCAGCCTTTCTATTTTCCAACCAAGTGACTGGACTAGTTCTCCACCTCGATCACAAACGCCGGAGATGAGGTGAATTCTGGTGATCCGTATCAGAGATGTTGACCCATGGGTTGGTTGGCATTATTGTTTTAGCTTTGTGGCAGCACTCTGTAGTGGAAATAGAAGGTAGAACGCAGTCACTCACCCCACAGCCAGGAAGCAAAAGGACAGAGAAAGAAACCAGAGCCCCAGAGTCTCACAGTCCGTCCAAGAGCAAGTCCCTGGTGACAGAAAGAACGCCCGGGGGGGAGAGGGTCTCACCTACTGTGTCACCATCTCCCAATAGTGTCCAGCTGGGGACCAAACTTTTTTCTAAAAAGTTATAACACTTTCACTAATTATTTGAGACTTTCATACGACATACCTTGATTGAAGACCAAACTCAACACGCAGAACTCCAAGGAACACTTATCCAAAATACAGCAATGACTACCCCACCCCACAAACTTTTTCTTCTTTTATTGAAAATAGGGTGTTTTTTTCATGCAATATATTTTGATTATGGTTTCCCCTCCCTTTACTCCCCCGATTTCCTTCCTATCTCTCCTCCATCCAGAACCACCCCCTTTCTGCCTCTCTCTCTAGAAAACAAACAGGCATCTAAGGGATAATAACAAAGTAAGATTCCATGAGTGTGATGGCCATTTTTGGTTGTTAGCTTGACTACCTCTGGAACTAACTAAAACCCAAGTGTCTGGGTGCACCTCTGAAGGGTTTTTCTTAATTAAATCATTTGAAGTGGGAAGACCCACTTTTAATCCAGATCTTTTGAGGTGAGAGGATCCACCTTTAATCCGGGTCATACCTTCTGGTGGCAGCCTACATAAACGACATGGGAGAAAGAAACTGGGTCTCTCTGGCAAGTCCATTCCTTCATTGGCATTAGAGCCCACTCCTTTGGAATTCTGGTTTAAACTGAAGACTATCTGAGACATCCAGCTTCGTGGACTGAACAACTATTGGATTCTTGGACCTTCCATTGCTAACAGTCATTGTTGGACTAGCAGGACCACAGCCTGTCAGCCCTTGTAATAAAGCCCATATGTGGTCACTCTTTTCCTCTAGAGGATCCTGACCAATACAAAAAGACAAAACCAAACAATTAAAACAGGACAAAGCAAACAAGGAAAAGAGCCCAAGGAAAGGCACAAGAAACAGCTACAGATGCAGACTCACTCATTCTCACACTCGGTAACTCCACAAAAATACAAAACCAGGAGCCATAATGTATATGGAAAACCTGTAAGATAGACCGTTGTAAAATTAAATTAAAATAAAAGGGCCTGATGCGACATTATGAGACAAGATGACGTTGAGTTTGCTTTCTGTTGGCCATCTGCTGCTGACATGCGGGCTACCCTTGAGAGTAGGTTCCCCCGTAAGATTCCCTTGGAGAAGAAGAAATTCGCAAGTGGTTATCAGTTGGAGACAGGTTGGGAGTTAAGGATGGGACATGTCTTCACTTTCCCTTTCAGCTCTAGGACCCCATCTGGTGCAGACCCATGCAGGCCCTGTGCATGCTGCCTCAGCCTCTGAGAGTTCAGATGTGCATCCGTCCTGCTGTGTTTAGAGGGCCTTGGTCCTTGTCCCACCCCCTCTGGCTCTTATTCTTTCTGCCTTGTCTTCCTTGAGCCCTGAGAGGAGGGATCTGATGGCGACATCTCGTGTAGGGCTGAGTGTTCCTAGGTCTCTCAATGCATATTGTCTGGCTGTGAGTCTCGACGTTTGTACCCATCTCTGATGGTGGCCGAGCAAGGCACTGATCTGTTTCACCGGCCTACTTGCTTCTCTGGCAGGCTGGCTGGCAGGTTCCCAGGGTGTGCCTGCTGCAGTTGGGGGCTGCTTCCCTACTGTGTGCCCTTGGACTCTTAACACTTTGTCCTGGCTGCTTTTGTGTGTCACCTTAACACAAGCTAGAGCCATCAGAGGAAGGAGCCTCGGTTGAGGAAATGCCTCGATGAGATCCTGCTATAAGGCATTTTTTTCAGTTAGTGATCAATGAGAGAGGGCCCAGCCATGGTGGGTGGTGCCATCCCTGAGCTGCTGGTCCTGGGTTCTGTAAGAAAGTGGGCTGAGCGAGCCATGGAAGCAAGCCAGTAAGTGGCTCCCCTCCATGGTCTCTGCATCAACTCCTGCCTCCAAGATCCTGCCCTGTGTGAGTTCCTGTCCTGACTTCTTCAGCGATGGACAGCAATGCTGAAGTGTAAGCCAAATAAACCCTTTCCTCCCCAACTTGCTTTTCGACCATGGTGTTTTGTCACAGCAATAGAAACCCTAACTGAGATACACCTGCTGTTTTGTGATTCTTGTTCTCAGGTTTTTAGATCTCCAGTGTCTCCAAGATCCTCATTTCTCTGTCTCCAATGTTCTTCAAGTGACCATTTCACAGTCTCTCTAGGCTTCCGCATGCACCTGCTCCTTGCTCATTCTCCATCCTGGCCACCCCCAACTCCCCTGCGTCTCTTTCTTCCTTCACCCATTGTCTGTTTTCTTGCCAGCTCCTCTGTCCTTATCTCCTGCTCATGCTTTCTTTATGGTTTCCTTTCTTTGATGTCCACGCATTGCTGCTTCCAGGCCCCCAGATGTGCACCACAGGGGGAGGAGAACGGTCGGTCTCCACTGAGGACAGCCGTCCCTCTCCTATTACAACCTATGAGTAAGGCCAAAAGGGAACAATTCTGTCTGGAACTGGGCTCTGCTCTCCTCTCTTCACTAGACTGAGAAGCAGAGCATCCTCAGATCCTTCTCTCCATGCTGGACCCTTAATTATCTGCTGTTCTTATTCCCGAATACAAACTTCTTAATAACACGTACGAGGCCACACCTATCAGGCCTGGTGCCCTTTGAGCGCTCAGCCTCATGTGGTACTGTTTGTCCTCTGAGCTCCTGGCACATGGTTCTCTCATGCTATCACCCGCTCCTTCTGAGTACCTTTGCTCTAGCTGTTCCTTCTGCATGGAACACTCCACCCCTTTCCACGCCCTTTGCCTGTTTGTGAGTTATCTGGTCCAAACATAACCACTTAAAACAAAGACACTGTTCTCTCACATTTCCTTTGGGTTAAGAGTCTGGGAACAGCTTAACTAGGTGGTTTCAGTTCAAGGTCTCATAGGAGGCCACATCCATGCTGCCAGCCAGGCTTCAGGCATTTGGAGCGAAAGGCTCTCTCTCCAACCTCCCTCGAATGGGTGGTGGTAGACTTCAGGGAGTTGACTCAGCCTGATGGTGGAGACCTCAGATCCTTGCTGCATGGCTCTCAGTGGTCTGCCTGAGCATCCTCAGCTGCAGATCTGGCTTCTCCCTGAATGAATGGATGCAGATGTTGATGCTGACAAAGGCAAGAGTTGGCAGCACCAGTCTCTTGTAATCTCCTCTCAGAAATAGCACACCCCTTCTGTCGTATGCCGCAAAAACTAAACCCCACACGGGGTGGGAGAAGAGGTCACGCAGTGCGTGTAGAAGGAGGTGCAGATCCCTGGGGGCCATCTTAAGGCTGGGTTCATTATCAATTCCTTTTCCTTATTATATGTTTCTGGGGTTTTCTGATGAAAGCTGGTCTTCTCCACTAGACCATTAAGATTCTCAGGAAGCAATGTTTGTGCTACTCACATGTCTGTTAGCTTTGGCTGGAAAACATACCAATGGAAACTTAGTGGCTCAAAAAAAAGGGGGGGCAAAAAAAGCATCCATCTATTATTTCCATGCATCTGCGGGTGAGCTGGAGTTCTCCTGACCTGGAGCAGGCTCCGCTGATTAGGCTGTGCTAACTCATGCATCTGGCATCACTCTTAGGTAAGATGGGACTGACGGGTCTAAGATCACTTCCTTTATTTCTCCGGCAGGCGGCTGATGGTTGGTCAAAGCAAAGGAAGTGAACAGCCCTTGCATCTTTCTCCATCTGGGCAGAGAGCCTGGGTGTGTCCACCTGGCAGCTAGAGAGTTCCAAGAGTTCCAAGGAATGGAAGGGCATAAGGTCTCTTGAGACCGATTTTCAAGAGGTATAATCTTACTTCTATTATAGACCACGGGCAAGCTCCTTTGCCTGATGAGGACAATTACTTCGCCCACACAAACTGTGGGTGACCACCGAGTGCTTCTGAAGGGCTGCTGTGTGGTTGCATGTGCTGCGTTAAACACATATAGGTCATTGCTTTTCCTTTACCCTAAGGTCCTGTATCATCTTGACCTTGATCTGACCTACCTAGGGTGCCTAAACTCTAATTAATGCACAATTAATTCTTGGGGCCACAGTGGGTGGGTGGGTTCTGTGTTATTGACCATAGGCACAGCTTCTCTAGGCCCGAGGCCAGAGACTTGCCCTCCTCGGGGGTCTGGACTCCTGGTCCCCTGTCCTGCTGCTTGCCCTCTGGCCATCAGGATAGCACTCACTGCTCAAGTCCACTTACCCTCTAGACATGCCTTCTTCCCAGGCTAGTGGTCTCATATCTAGCTTCTTCCCTCTCTTTTTCCACAGCTTCATCCCTTCCCATCCCCCACTCGCTACTCTGACCTTTGTTTGTATGCCAGGAAGGTTGCTAAGAAATTACACAATTGTCTGATTCATCCTGACATCAATCCTGTGGCACAGGAATTACTCTCATCACCATTTTCCTGATGAAAAGATTGAGATGTGCAGAGTTCACATGCCTCCTCAAGACCACAAACTATGTGAGTGGGAGAACCAAAATTAAACTCGAGTTCTACTCCAAAACTCATCCTTTGTTGCTCAGTTGTGTGTTCTGTGGCAACTTCCTGCTAGAATGTTTCTCCTCTCTATCTGGATGGTCTACATGTTCTCAGCATTTTCTCAGAACTACCATCACCCCCATCTCTTGCTTTGACTTTTATCTAGGACAATAGACCCTTCTATAAGGATATTGTTCTGTGATGTCTGTCATGATTGTTGATAGACACATGTGGCTTTAGAGCACTTGATAGATTGTTAGTATGAAGATACATAAACACACATATACAATCATATAAGTATATATATGTATATGTATACATACACACACACACACACACACACACACACACACACATATATATATATGAATGAGACCGGGTCTAATGTAGCCTAGACAAGTTGGCCTTGAACTCATTATGTGGCTCAGGATGACGTTGCATTGAACTGCTGGTTGTCCTGGCTCTACTTCCAAATCTGGGGATTACCAGAATATGCCACTATGCCCAGCTTATGCCACAAAAGGGTTCAAACCCAGAGCTTTGCATATGCTAGGCAAGCGCTCTACAAACTGAACTGTGTTTCCAGCTCAAACAACTGAACTTGAAGTTGACCTCCTGCACTGTGAAGTACTACTCTGTGGTCTTTTGGTACAGTTTGTGATGAGAAGGAGGATGGGAGATGGGGGCCAGGCATGAGTACATGGGAGGCAAGCAACAGGAAGAAGATGCAGAACTGTTTCTCGTGAATCCCGATGGACTCAAGATTAAACTTCTCATAAGGAAAATATGTCCAACAATGTCCAGATTCCCGGTCAAAGATTCTTTCAGAATCTATGCTTTCCACAAACCAAATCATTAACAGTGGTACCAAGAATGCCAGGCCCTACCCATGATATTGAGACTCTCCAGAGACAGCCCTCCTTAGCAATGTGTGGGATGAAATATGTTCGTTCCAGCATAAAGATAAAAGGAAAGCACTCCAGTAAGGCTGCCTTTATCAGTGTACGCTGCTAAAATCAGTACATAGTCCATATGACCTTTGACCTGCAGCTTAGAATTCCACAGAGCTGTACTTCGGGTTTTCTGGACATGCATATTTAAAGTCCACAGCAATAATTTCAGAAACTTAAAAATGCTCTACTTTTTTATCGGCTCAAGACAGCCTCCAGGACTTTTCTGCAAAGAGATATCAGAAATGGCTACCTGATAAATTTGGTTCTAGTGAGCCTTCAAAGATTTCTATTCTATTTCTATTCCTCAAAAACATTTACTAAAGGAGTCTGACCTGTTGTACAAATAAATAATTCATTCTTTTGCTTATTTTTAAATCCAGCCAACCATGCATCCACACATCTACCCACCTGCCCACCTGTATTTTCTGAGCACATGGGGCGTTCTCAAATACAGCTGGCAAAGAGGGGCTGAAAAATTAGAAATGCACCTTTTACCAATCTGATTTTTTAAGATTTTGTTTAAGATTTATTATTTTGTGTCTGAGTAATTGGCCTGCATTTATGTGTGTGCACTACAGGTGTGTCCCACGCCCACAGAGGTCAGAAGCCCCCTTATTTTTATTGATGAGCATGTGTGTTTGCCTGTGTGTATCTATGTGCATATGCATGCAGATACTCAAGGAGGCCAAAAGAGGGCACCAGATCCCCTGGGAGCTCCTGATACAGGTAGTGTGAAGCCCCCTGACATGGATGCTGGGGGTCCTCTGAAAGAGCAGCAAGCATCTTGACTGCTGAGCCATCTCTTTGCCCCAATTTGAATTTTTTTAACTTTCCAGATTTTATAATAGTCCAAATAACATATAGCTTTGATCCCCCAATCTCAATAGCACCTTCTACCAGGTACGGATTATGCATTTATTTGCTTGCCAGATTTTCTTGTCTCTAATACTTAGACCTTTAGAGACTAGAATTTTTGAGGTCATAAAGGACTTTGGTCATATGTTACGAAGCTTAACTTGATAAAATGCAATTTATCTCTTCACTTATATGCTTCTGTCTGTATTCTTGGGATTCTTGAAAGCTGGGTTACTGTCTTATTTACTACTATGTTCTTGGTCCCAGAAGCAATGTCCAGAAAAAAAATGAGAACTCAGTAAGCATTTCTTCTCTATAGGAAATGGCCCAGTGTATGGTGGGTGCTTACAAGACATTCTCTGAAGAAACGTAAAGCCACAGGAAATAGGCTATATCCACAGTCTCCACAGCCTATGAGTCAACATGGAGTCCTCAGTGTGTAACCCCTGAAGAATCTGAGGTGACTGACTCTGAGATAAGCTTTCATGAATTCATCAACTCCTTCTTAGTTATATTCGCAACCTCTAATGTCTCAAAATAGAAACATTCTCCAACTGCGCTAGTCCATACATGGACTCCTTTCATGTGTTCTTTTTTGTTTTGTTTCTAGATGTTTGAAACATCATTAAATTCAAGGTTTGTCCCTCATCCACTTCTGGCAGTACAATATGGGATGGTGGATTACCCCCTTCCTGTGCTGGAGATGCACACAGAGTCTCACAAATACCAGACAAATACTCTATCACTGAGCTGTATCACCCCTGTGGAGATTTATAATCATCTAGTCTAAAAACAAAAGAAGATGGCTATACCGTGGCACGCATGTGGAGCTCAGAGGACAACTTTCAGGGGCTGTTTCCCTCCTCCAACCATGGGTCCTGGGGACCGGTCTCAGGTCACCCAGGCTGGGTGGCAGGCACCTTTCCCCACTCGTCATTTCTCAAGCCTGAGGAAAATATTTTTAAAATATGAAAGCTATTTATTCTGTTTGTGACTTCTGCATCTTGTTCTCTTGGAAAGGCTTCATAGGATTTAATGACAAAAAATGTATAAACTATTCATCCATTTATTAGTTTACTTGAGCACTCGTTCTGACAAATATCTGTTGAATGTTACTGCTGAGGGAGATTTGTTTGTGTTTTCACTCGGGAATCGCCTGTGAAGTAAACCATAGAGTTTTCTGGCCAACTCAGAAGAGACAGAAAGACACAGAGAATAAGAAGGGGCTAAAAAGATGTGTGGGCTTTTCAAGTGGAGAGGTGGAGAAGAGGGTGAAGTGGTCTTTACCTATAGGTTTATTCTATCATATTTGACTTCCAAGCTTTATTGAATAATAAAACATTAAAAGAAGCCACAATATCTAGCATTCAACATGGGGTGAAATCATGTGGTAGCTTTTAAAGTCTCAACTTCCCTGCCACCAGGGGTCACTGGCTTGTCCCATCAGGGGCTTCTTCTCATTGCAATCATCCCAGCTGTGCACCCTGAGGCCCCCAAAAGTGCAGTCACAGCCACCCTCCCACCCCCGGCCCTAAAGCTGCCTGAATCAACCCTCATCTCCAGCCCTGGCATTCAGGTAGTTCTTCCACAAGGGATGCTAAACAGCCACACCTTGTGTCAATATTTTCTACAACAGCCATTGGAAACAATTCCTAGAGTTTCCTCAATCTATAATTTACCATTATATGGATGATGCCTTACTAGCTGATTCTGATGCAGATACCTTAGAGAAAAATGTTTGAAGAAGTAAAGAAGAATTTTGCCTTGTTGTGGACTACAAATTGCTCCTGAAATAAATACAAAGATGAGAGTCTTTTAATTACCTAGAATATAAGATAAATTTACAAAAAAAATTGAACCACAAAAAGTTCAAATCAGGAGAGATCAATTACAAACTCTAAATGATTTTCAAAAATTGCTGGGAGACATTAACTGGCTATGGCCCGCAATTGAATTAACAACTCATGAACTAAGTAATTTATTTCAAAACTTACCAGGTGATACAGACTTAAAACAGCCAAGAAAATTATCATCTGAGGCTGAGAGAGAATTAGCTTTGGTAGAAAAGAAATTACAGGATGCATATGTGGATTGTTTGGATCCAGAGCTTGATTGTATTCTGGTTATTTTACCTTCTATGCATTCACCCACAGGAATTCTTATGCAGAGAGAAGATAATATTTTAGAATGGATATTTTTGCCACAGAAGCAGAGTAAAAAGTTAAAGACCTGTGTAGAAGAGGTTTCAGAGCTGGGTGATGGTGGCCCACACCTTTAATCCCAGCACTCAGAAGGCAGAGCCAGGCCGATCTCTGTGAGTTCGAGGCCAGCCTGGTCTACAGAGTGAGTTCCAAGACAGGCACCAAAACTACACAGAGAAACCCTGTCTTGAAAAACAAACAAACAAACAAACAAAACCAAAAACAAAAGAAGGAGGAGGAGGAGGAGGAGGAGGAGGAGGAGGAGGAGGAGGAGGAGGAGAAGAAGAAGAAGAAGAAGAAGAAGAAGAAGAAGAAGAAGAAGAAGAAGAAGAAGAAGAAGAAGAAGAAAAGGTTTCAGAATTGATCTTGAAAGGAAAATTGAGACTCCATCAATTAGCAGGAATAGACTCAGCAGAAATTGTGGTACCTTTTACTAATGCTGACATTTCTTCACGATGGACAGAAAAAGAACAATGGCAAAGAACTTGCACTAATTTTTTTGGTAGAGATGAGAAAAAATACCCCAAAACAAGAGACTTCAGTTTATAAAAAGAAGTAACTGAGTTCTTCCTCATATTGTACAGAGAACACCAATTTCTGGAGGCCCTACATTCTATACTGATGCAAATAAATCAGGAAAGGCAAGTTATAAGTCAAGAAATTTAAGTAAAGTGGCTCAAAGCCCTTATGATTCTGTTCAAAAGTCAGAATTATATGCTATTCTCATGGTATTATTAGATTTTCCTGAACCTCTTAATATAGTTACTGACTCAATATGCAGAAAGAGTTGTTTTACATATGATTCAGAAATAACTTTGCTATTTATTCAATTACAAGAAATAATCAGAAATAGAAATCATCTTTTTTATGTAACATGTTATCAGTTCCCATACAGGTCTACCAGGCTCCCTAGCACATGATAATAATGAAACCAATCAGCTATTGGTAGGAAATGTTCTAGAAGTCTCAAAATTTCATAAGAAACACCATATTAATAGAAAAAGTTTAAAGAAAAAATTTTATCACTTGGCAATAAGCCAACAAAATTATAAGGAACTGTCTTATTTGTTCTTTGTATAACTAAACTCCACTATCTGCAGGAAGTAACCCAAAAGGTACTCAAAGAAATGAAATTTGGTAAATGGATGTTTCATTTTTGCAAAGTTTGTAAAATTAAAGTATGTGCACCATACTATAGATATTCAGGATTTCAATAGGCAACTACTTTCAGTTCTGAAAAGGCTGATTCTGTAATTACACATTTGTTAGAAGTTATGGCCATCATGGGTATACCTGTACAAATTAAGACTGACAATGATCCAGCATATGTCTCTAATAAAAGTAAATGGTTTTTTGCATGTTATAACATAAAGCATATTACAGGTATACCACAAATACTACAGGACAAAAAGGTATAAAAAGACCTAATCATACTTTAAAAGATATGCTTAGTAATCAGAAAGGGACAATAAAGGCTCCCAGAGATAGATTATACAATGCTCTATTAATTTTAAATTTTTTGAATGCTATTGAGAAAGGAATGACAGCTATAGAGAGACATTGGATAGTAGAAAAAACTGCTCTATACTTCAGATGTGTTGAACTCAGAATGGAAACCAGGATATGTGTTACTTTGGGGAAGAGGTTTTGCTTTTGTTTCACAGGAGAAGAAAAGCAATGGATACCATCAAGATTGATAAAGATTAGATTCAAACTGGAGAGACCTCTTGATTAGGAGAGGCAATAGTTCATCAAACAGCTTGGTCATTCAATCCAAACTAACTTATAAGGCTAGCAAACACTTCTCATTTGATCATATATAACCTGCCCAAAAGGGAAACTCCCCAAAGCTAAGATTGGGACAGGGTTTTGTTTTTGTCTTTCCAGGAAAATAAAAGCATCAAACTAAGGAATCTGAATACTACTGGACAAATGAGACGTCTGAAAAGGGAGAATCATCCAGAGAAAATGTCCTGAGAAAAAGAGAAAACTGGTCTAATGGTATAGCACACTTCCAATAGGATAAAAATCTCATAAATCTCTTAGATGTGTGTTTCTGCTGTTCTCTATAGCCATATAAGGCAAATGGTCCTTTTGTAGTCCCAATTCAATTAAAAATTAAAGCTGGTTTTGGAGTTGGAGTATGGCTCTCTCCTTCTCTAAACTCAAGCATGCTTGTTAAAGGAAAATCAAAAATTCTGTCTCATGTCAGAAGAGCCACCTAGTATGGGACAGAAGAAAAACCAAAATTAAGAGACTATTCTATTGCCACTAATCTCAATTATTATCTAAAAATTTATAAGATTTTTAAATATACATATATATATATATATATATTTAAACTTTCTGTTGTGATATTAATGGTCATATAGAGTACTAACTAATTCTAGAAATAGGTTTCATCTAGTTCTTGTATGTGATTTCAGGCTTGAGTCTGAATCAGGTAACTAGGAGCTAAGCTTGTGTACCCCAAATGTATTTAATAGATTGTGGTTCTTTAATCTCTTTAAGATCTGCTGTATATGATATTTAAAATGTTTAAGTTTTCTGCAGTGAACTGTAACCATTCCTAACAGTGATCTTTGAAGTCTCCGAAAGGATGATGGAGCCCCACAATGATAATTCCACTGGATTGTAGTAACATCACTAAAGCTGACAATCACCACCCAATGACCAACTTTGAACTACAAACTACTCAGGACAATTTCAAGGCAGTTAATTAAGATGATCCAGCCTCATAGACTACCCCAGCCAGGATGTCAGACAAGCCCTGTACTTTCCCATCACACCAAGACTGGACAACAGCTAGCTGTCTCAGGACTTGACCATTATCTCAATTTTCTCAGGGTCCCCTAAAGATGCTGTTGCCCTCAGACAACAGGAAGTAATTTTAAGAACATGACACCCAAACTCAAAAAAGGTGGGGTGGGTAGTTTATGGTTGTTTGGTAGATTATGGATGTTTATCATCATTTGGAGGGGTTGGTTACAAGTTGTTGTGGTCAGGGAGGAAACTAAGCAAAGGAGATTAGATTTTAGGATCTTATTTTGAAAAGAAATAGGGGGATATAGAAATGATAGAATAAAAGGGTAGATTATTGAATCTACTTTCAAACTAATCTCAAATATTTTACACTGGTATGGATTTTTGTATAGTAATACAAATTTAAGGTTATTTTTGTTATACTGTATATATGTTCCTGTTCTTGTTTAAGGTATTGTACCTATGCATCTCATTTAAACATATAATGTAAAGTTTTAGTCCTTGAAAGCTATTTAGGATAATAAAGAAAGACAGGTTGGTAGTTAGTCATCTATAACAATCAAACTTATAATCATGTTAGATATGTATTCAAAGTCAAACAGAAATGTATTTTAAATAGATAGATGGTCTTCAAACACTTCAGAGACCTTCAGAATATGGCATTTAAAATGTTATAATAACCTAAGCCTTTTCCTGACAATGAGACACATCTGCTTCTGGCAGCACCAATTTACTTCAAAAAAGGATGATGGGCATCAAAGAACCTCCATATGGAGTTTGCTTTCAATGTGGCAAAGCTAGATACTTGGAAAAGAAACTGTTCTTGCCTCAACTGCTGACAGTCTGCTACCCAAATTGGACAAGCAGGACACAAAAGAAAGTGACTGCTGAACTTTGCCAAGACAAGGTAGGACAGTCCTTCAAATTCCTGCATCATAGAAAAGTCTGCCAGATAGTCGACGACTGTAGGCCAAAGATGGATGCCCCAATATTGCAGAGGAACCTTGGAGTGATTGTCCAGGCAGCCGGATGTCTCTAGTTTGGAAGTTGCTTGCTCTGTACTTCCTGTTTACTTGGGTAATATTATTTCCTTTTTGGGTCTCTGATGGAGTTGAAGATTAGATAGGTATGGTTACAGTTTTCCTTAGTAATGACAGAAAGTAAATTAGGTACAAAACTTCAGACTCACCAAGATAGGATGCATAGTGGAGTATTTTCTCCGAACTTGCCAAATACTAATGGACTGGACATTGTGAATGTATTTCTTACTTAATAATTGTTCTTACTGTATATAATTTTATTTTGCTAGAGCTAATACCTTTTTTATTCTTATTATATAAGTTTTTCTATGTTAGAGTTAAAACTTTTCCTTTTTATTTAGACAAAAAGTGGGAAATGTTTTGAAACATCCGTTTGTGTTTTCACTCCCAGACTGCCCATGGAGTGAACCATAGAGTTTTCTGGAGGACTCAGAGGACTTAGAAGGACACAGATAAAAAGGGACTGAAAAGATGTGCAGTTTTTTTGAGCAGAGAGGTGGAGAAGAGGGTGAAGTGACCTTTGCTTCATCACTCTGTGAATCAATCAGGTTTATTCCCTAATATTTGACTCCTGAGCTTAGCTTACTGGATAGTAAAACATTAAAAGAAACTCCAATAACCTACTGTGTGGCAGACACTGGTATGTGGTTGGGTCTACTTCCATTCCTGCTTCTTTTTGAATTTTGAAGTATTTATGTCATAGAGATGTTTTTGTTTTGCAAAGCAAAAGAATCTTCTTTCCCTGGCTAGATGGTAAGTGTCTGGAAAGCAGGAGGGAGGTGAGGTCCCCCCACCTTTGGAATTTTCCTGTGTCCCTTTGTCACAGGCAAGGCCCTTGAAGGTAAGACAATTTCTAGAGAAGATCCGACCAGCCATCCAAGATCTCTCAGCTTGTCAAGGATGAGGCTGGAATCCTCACTAGAGACGCCTGGCTCCAAAGTTGTCTGGTTGTCAACTTCATTGGCCTGTTTTGTGAGTGCCAGAGCTGGCGGCTCAGGCTTCCATGAATGTGCCAGAGAGGTGAGCTCAGAGCCGGCCTCCATCAGGCCCTCCAAAGTGGTTAGGACTTGATGTAAATGGATGCAGATGGTTTGGCGGATCCAAGGCAATTAACCTGACAGCACTTATTCCCTCGCGTTCTGGACAGATGGCGGCTCCGCGGGAGAAGCCTACAGACCCGCGTGTGATGAATCATTACCTCTGCTCTCCAGCTCATCAAGATAAAAGCTGCAAGCTTGGCCTTGAGTATACACTTTGTAGATATCTGTCAGAACAAGCCACAAACTTTAATGTACTGGGGTAACGTTCAGCCAACTTGTAGCTGTTTGTGATGACATGCAGCAAAGGATGGCACCTGCCAACCCCACTGAGTCCCTCTGGACCAAGAATGTCAGCATCCTTCTCCAGTGAAAGGATGCTAGGTCCACCTCCGGTAGCTGCCTGTGGCCTGCTGCACCCCGAGAGAGCCCTGTGTAGGCTGACACGGAGTATAGAGAGATAAAAGCAAGACACAGAGCTGGGGCCTTCTCAGGGGGTCAAAGGGAGCTCTCCTGCCTTTTAAATCTCTGAAACAATATTCCTGTGTGTGCTAGAAACAGAACCTAGGGCTACTGATAGGTAAGCACCCTACCACTGAGCCACACCGCCAGCCCTCTGCCTTGTTTAAAAGAATGAAACACCTTTAAAACAATAGCCATGTAAGTGTTCCTTCAGTGGTGGGAATGATTACAAAAACAGATCTTTTGTCCTTTCCTACTTTTACAAGATACGTATTCCTTGTCACTTGAAAGAGAAATGAAATTTGAAAAAGTCCACAGATCTCACATCTGAAAGTTGAAATAGCTGCATGGATTTAACAGCCCTGGCCGGAAGCCAGCAGACCTGGGGATTAGGCCCAATTCTGCTACTCATTTTGTTTTGAAAGCATAAATTTCTTTTGCTCAAGGCCCTCAAGAGAATAAATTCAAGGGTGTTCGCTTGGCCTGGGAGACAGACATGAACACACTGCTGTCTACATGTGTTCATACAATCGTCCCCCAAAGCAGATCCCAAGACACAGATTTGATCACAAATAGGGCTGGATTTCTTGAGGAAGATGGTTCTGGAGAATGAGACGGTAACAGACACCACGTGAGAAATGGGGTAGAGGAGGGACGATAAAGGTGGCCTAGGAACTAGTGGCCACCAAGGGACACTTGGCTTCAATTGTCCGTGGTCCCTCTGAGAGACCCCGTAGAACATAGCCTCGAATTACCTGCCTAAGGATGGGAAGGCTGCAGTTTGTCCAAAGGCTTTCTTCCTCATTGTCCCCACCCCCCATAGAGCATTTATGTTAATCCTCTTCTGTCCTTGCTGTGACCAAATATGTGACCAGAAGAAACTCAAGGGAAAACTGTCTTGGCTGATTGTGAGGGTACAGCCTATCATGGTGGGGAAGGTATGGCTGAGGGGGGAGCTCATGGCTGTGGCCCCCAGGCATCACCCCGGCAGTAGGAGCATGTGGCTGAGACTGCTTACTGCCTCTCAGCTCAGTGAAACAGGCGGGTCAGAAAGTAGAGGTGGGACATATATTTTAAGGCCTGCCCCTCACAGGATTCCCTGCCTCTAACTGTGCTCTACCTCCCTAAGGTTCCACAACACCCCAAAAGAGTACCAGTGGTTGGGATCCAAGTGTTCAAATGCATGAATGTGTGGAAGACATTTCACATTCAAACCTGTAACGGGGCACTGTCTGGTCGGCTTTACATAGAGGCTGAACACACACACCATAGGTGCAGAATGGACTTAGGCAGATACCGGTGCTGGTGTGGTTCTGAACTTCCCCAGCTCAGTCAGCCTCCAGCCAACCTGACAGCTTCCCAAGGCAGGTGCTGAAGTCCAACTGGAGGATGCAGAGACACTTATGGCAGTTGTGTGCAGTAAGAATAAATCGTACTGGGACCAGTGGCAAGGAAGGGGTAGAAGCAGGCTCTCACCTACTTCCTGTGACCAGACACTCCCCCAAAGGCCGCTGGGTACCCAAGTTGAGGGTCCATACGTACCAAGGTGAGAAAGTGCCAGCATGCTGTGTAGACGTAGGCTGCATTGCAAGGAATGAAGCTAGGAAGGACTATGCCACACTGCATGGAGAAAAATACGGATTCAGGGTGATGAGTGCATCCTTGCTCTCTCTAATCCCAGCCATGACCTTAGGCAAGCTGCTTCACACCTCTGAGCATCACTTTATTCCAGTATAAAAAGGAAAAAAAAAAAAAGACAGCTGCCTTCAAAATCACCACAAAGTTTAAGTGATACAACGGATATCAAGCCCTATTGGTCTAACCGTGAAGGACATGCTACAAAACGGACCTTGTGGCTATTAGATTGAAATGCCCTTTCACTTTCCACAGAGATCCAAAGCAGTCAGAAAGACAGCAGCAGTGTCTCCAGTTCACCCGCATGTGTAGAATATCCACCAAAGGCTCGTGTGCTAAAGGTGTGACTCCCTGGGAAGGTGGCAGACCCCTTAAGAGGCGGGGCTAAACTGGGCAAAGATTGCATCTATAATCCCAGCACTTGGAAGTCTGAGACAGGAGGGTTGTTATTAGTTAAAGGTCAGTCTAGGTTACATGATGAGCTCCAGACAACCTGGGCTACAGAGTGAAGTCGCTGTTCCCTTACGGGTAAAACTTCCACCTATTTCCATCTTTTGCTTGTCTCCCTATTAAGAGAACAAGGAGTCTGTTCTGTGAACCAGTGAGCCCCAAAGAAGAGGCGGGTAGGACACTCTGCTCTGCTGCCGGAAGCCTGGCTCTCTGGCGTCTTTCTCCCTGTCCTTAATAAGCGGCAGAGGAAAGAGTGAGGAGGATTCTGGAGCATCCAGGGCTGGGGGGCCTTCCCTGTGTTCTCATGCTGCTCATCTGCCCTGACATGGGCCTGCTGGGGTAGGTGGAGATGCTGAGCAGCCGGAATGAGGCGGAGCCAATTCCATGGGTACTGCAGCCGAGAGAACGCTGCCCCTTGGTAGCACTGCTAGCAGCCTCTGCTAGCAGGAAGTAGAGGGCCAGCTCTGAGCACCTCAGGACTCCAGAGACGTCTCCTACTGGAGAAACTTACTTGATCTTAGGTGGGGCCAGAAGGAAGTAGGGAAAGCCATGACGTCAGCACAGTGGGATCAGTGGCGAGGAGAGGATGTTACTCAGTTCCTGCCGTGCCCTGCAGACTCGAGTCCGGTGCCTCGTTGCTCAGAAGCAGCAGGAAAAGAAGGGTCAAGAATGGCCTTGCCTGGCGTGGTGGTACCAGCCTTTAATCCCGATCAGGGAGGAGAATCTCTGTGAGTTCAAGGCTAGCCTGGTCTACATAGTGAGTTCTGGGACAGGCAGGACTACATAAAGAGACCCCTATCTCTGAAGAAAAAAGAAGACATCCTGGTGGGACACAGCAGGGGTTTTGTGTCACCCACTCTAACCTAGAAAGCTGACTCCACTTGTCTCCACGGAGCATCCGACACCCTGAAGGTTTGGTAGAAATGCCTCTTCCTCTCATGTGTGGCTAACGTTATATTACAGTTGGACTGACTTAAGGAATATCTAGAAACCCACTAAACATTGTTTTTGAGTGTGTCTGGGAAGGTGTTCACAGAGGAGATTGGAGTTTGGGTGGATTGGGTGGGAAAGAGCTGAATGTGGGCAGGAACCATCCAGTCACCCAGGGGCTGGAGAGAACAGGACAAATACTTACATGTGTTTCCATTGTCTCTGGGGCGACACATGCACTTCCTTCTTCTGCCCTCGGACTTGACAACTCCAGGCTCTCTGACCTCTGAACTCCAGGACTTGCACCACGCCCCTCAGCCAAGCCCAGGCTCTCAGGCCTGTTGCCTTGGGCTGAGAGTTACAGCAGGCTTTCCTGATACCGGAGCATTCAGAGTTGGACTGAGCCAAGCTCCAATGTCCTTGGGTCTCCAGCTTGCAGACGGCCTGTTCTAAGACTTCTCAGTCTGCACAGCTGTAAGCCAGTTCTACTCAATTTCCTCCCGTGTAGGTTCGATTGTGCTGTTGGTTCTGGTGCCGGAGAACGCGAACACACCTGGGAATCCCTCCTTGACAACCCGTGGGAGAGGGCCTCTGTGAAAGACTACAGATACCGTGTTTGGTGGTTCTCTCGAAAGCATCACTGCTCTTGTCTTTGGGTCTTACAGATAGAAAGCCGAGGGGCCAGAGGGGGACAGTGGAACTTCAGGAGACGTGCGCTGAACCGGGGGTGAAGGAGATATGCTTGCAAGTCTCGTCTCTGTGATGCAGGTAGGAAGGCACCATCCCCAGGCCCTCTTCTGGTGGCTCCACTTATGAATGGAAGCCTTCCTCTCCCGAACCCTAATAGGAGCTTTTTCTTCAGCCTCTCGGTACAGTTACCATTCACCTCCAGGAGGCCATAGGAGACCGCCGCTGGTGAAGGTTCCTTGAAAACAAATTTTATTTCTGCCTCTTACTAGTTGTATAGTTCCGAACTCGTCAGACAATAGCCAAAGAACCTACCATCGGCGCCATGGGGACTCACAGGCTGCTACACGCATGCGCGGGGACAGGTGCTCAGTCACTTCCACTGTGGACGTTGTTTAGCGTGTTTGCTCCAGATCATCTCAGGAACTATCCCGAATGCGTCTGGGGGTAAGAATGTGTTGGAAATTGGTCATCTCTGCAGCTCTCCGTAGACGGGCTCAGGCCAGATCCAAAGGGTGGGGGTGGGGTGGGAGTGGGCCTGGCTGTGGGGATAGGGGTGGGGGCCGCTGTGGGCCAGTGGCTAGCGAAGAAGAGGCTTGTGTGGGGGGGGGGGGAGGGATCTGGTTCCATGCCCCCCAGTGGGGGGTTGCCTGGATCTCAGGCAGGTCTGCTCTTGTAGTTTGGGCTTCCCGGCTTTCCGCTGCTGTCCTCGGGGACAAGCTATTTTAGGTAGCCGTCAAAATAAAACTGAGATTAACCCAGGATTCTTGGCAGTCGAACAATACCATAATTATGTGCTTTTTAAGTGCAGAAATTAGGCAGCTGACACTGACCCACGGGGGTCCGAGGGGCGCCTTGAGGATAATACGGCCCGCGTCTTGGGCTCTGTCACCCTCACAAACCCCTAGCCCCAGGCAGCCGCTACGGAACCCTAGCACTCTTTAGAGGTGTTATTTTTGTTTCTGGGGAGTCGCATGGCCAGCATAACAGTGAAACGAGCTTGCTTTCACACCAAGTGCTGGCCCATGGAAGGGTGACTTATTCCTTTCTATAGCATAAGGCCCCTCTCCGAAGTCTTGGGCCCGCGGCCCGAGGGCAGTAACAGAACAGAAGAGCTTGTGTTCTAGGGTTGAAGCACAGGGCAGGAATTCACTCGAGGAGCATGTCTGTGCTTTGATTGCCAGTGAGGGGTGCAGACCCCAATCTAGCAAATCGGCCCCTTCCTCTTTGCTGGGCGCTGGGGGGTTGAGGGGAGATTAGACTTCTGAGAGTAAAAGCCTTTACCCAGACAGAAGAATGGGAGATTCAAATAGATGGAGGGGTCAGGATGATGTCAGTCGAGGTCACTGCCTGAAGAATACAACAGTGGCCATGAGCAGAGGCTCCGGCAGATCTCTGAACTCCCCTGCAAGACTTCAGAATGCCTGAAGGCAAAAAAACAGAGCCTCATTCCAGGGATATTCCCAGACGTGTGCCGAGAATAAAAACACATCGCTCCCTCAACACCAACCTGGCCCCAGGGACAAGGTGTTTCTGGAAAATCAGTGCTCTTAGCAGGAGTACAGACCTTGGCCAGGAAAGTGACCTAGCAAGAGCTTAAGTTAGGGAAACACACCCCCTTATCCCCTGGCAGCTGCCTTGTTGGCTTGGAGGCAAGCAGACACCTGGCTGGTGACAGGCCTTCTTTTAGAGAAAAGCCTTCTGGAAGTGTATACCTTGCATTCACGGGAGCAGCATGGGAATGGTCCTGCCTCCCTTCCCACCAGTAGTGGACACGGACGCAAACACTCTTGTGGCTGGCTGTAACTGGGGGCCGTTTCTCTTTTAAGGCTTTAGAAGCCCTTCTATTACTCCCTTAACCAGGGTCATGGGCCAGCTCTCTGGGGATGGTTTCTTAAAGATGGATCCTGACTTTTAGCTTGGTTGTTGTTTGATTTCCCCCTACACACACACACACACACACACACACACAGAGAGAGAGAGAGAGAGAGAGAGAGAGAGAGAGAGAGAGAGAGAGAGAGAGAGAGAGAGAGAGACCCAAAACATCTTTCATGGCCTCAGTAGCCAGAAGAACAATCACCCTTGGGAAGCTGTTCCTGTGGACTAGATGTCCATGAGACATGAACTTAGATCATAGACAGAATCTTGGGTGTGCTCTAGGAGAGAGACTAAACAGACTGTGGTGGCCAGTGAGGGAGGCTAGGAGTTTTAGGCAGGGGGGATTGGAAGGCAGGGCCTGCTGCCGTGGCCTGGAATTGGCTGGTGCACTTCTTAGTAGCAGGGCTTCCCTGTTCTCATTTCCCTGTCTTGTGTGCTCTCTAGTTGGAAGGAGTCATTGCATCTAGGATCGAAGAAAGACCAATCAGCCACATCCTTCTGGAGACTCCATGGCAATACCTTGTCCCTGGAGACCTGTAAGGAATGGATGCATGTCAAGGGCAGCAGAACTTGGATGGACAGGTTAGTTGCAATAAAGTGATCAATAAGATCTGGCAAGTTGTTCATTGTGCTGTATCTACTACTTGGGAAGAAGAGAAAAGAGAGGAGAGGCCACAGAGGGGAACTGAGTCCTCTCCAGACAGGAAGCTGCCTTCTGGTGGATAGAACTCCATGTGTGTATCCTAGGCTGGGGACATTTATAAAGATAACAGTCACATTCATCATGAGTGGGCTTCCTGGGGCTTTCCATTGCCAGCCTATGGCAATCTTCCAGAACTGGGCCTGCTTGGCAATATTATCTTAGGAAAACCTGCATACAAGAGCACCTCCCTTGCTGGACTGAGGCAGAGTACCACCTGTTGTAACCTTTTTGTACACTGTCTAGATGTGTCTCTGCCAAGGCACCTTCTGATTAGTTTAATAAAGAGCTGAACAGCCAATAGCTAGGCAGGAAAGGATGGGGGAGACTTACACGAAGAAAGAGGAACTTCAGGGAAGAATCTGCCACAAGGAATTCACCAGCGAGATGCAGAGAGAGTAGGATGCCCAGTGTGGAGGAAAGGTAACAAGCCGTGTGGCAGAATGTGAATTAAAATAAACGGGTTAATTTAAGTTGTAAGAGCTAGTTGCAAACAACCTTAAGCTAAGGCCAAGCTTTCTTAATTAATAACAAGTCTCCATGTCATTATTTGGGAGCTGGCAGCCCAAAGAAAGTCTGACTACATTTGGCGCCCAATGTGGGGTGCCTAATATTGTTTTTTAACTAAGTTCTTCTACTTACCAATAAAGACTCAGGAGTCAGATGACGGGCTGAAAACCTGCTAGATCAGAAAAGCCAAACAACCAGCTGACCTTCTTTTTTTGGCTGGAGATCCAGCAAGAAAGTGTTTCTCCACTCATCTCAGACCAGAAAAGACTGAATCTCTAAGTCTCTCCCAACCCCTCCCTGCACATCTCTCTATCCATATTCCTGGCTCTTCCATACTCTCTATGGTTAATTCCTGTCCACCGGTCACTGGCCCCACCCCCTGATCCAAGGGGTTTTTTTTTATTGATACAGTCTTGGGGTTTCACAATTCCATCACATATTCTGCAACGATAACTCGCCTTGAGCAAGGTGAGCACCTGCAGAGCTCAGAAAAGCCGTTTTGAATTCTTTCTAGTTCTGGAAGGTCATCGTCAATGTGCCTACATTCTGCGGCTGCTGAGAGGCCGCGCCTACAGTGGCCTGGCTTCCCTCCTACCCCCTGGCCTGGGTGCCAGAGAACTCTCTTCTGAAAGGTACTTCAGATGGAGTTAAGATGTGAGCCCCTCATCGCACACAGGCCACCTTCTCTACAGCTCAGTAAAGTAATATCATGCAGGGGCACCTCGGCATTTTATCGGAAGCCGGTGGCAGCGCCGGAAGCCACTGGCTTTTACAACCTGCACTAAACGCTGCTGCGGTTGAGTTGTTTTTCTCCTGTTTTCGGGAGAGCTAGAGGCTTACCCCGTGGATATCCTGGAGGATGACCCCGAGGGCCATCATGCAGCAGCACAGGTTTACTATGAGTTGCTCAGGGAAGGAGGATCAGCCGAGGTTTTCTCCCTTGCCACCGGGGAGCAGGTGATCTTGGGATGGGAAGGCTTGCTCGTGGAAGGTGACGAAGGCTTCCATTTCTGTATTCCCTGAATCCTGCTAAGTTGACCTCTGCTAACAGTGTCCTTTCGGTCAGACTTGAAACTCCGTTCCTTCATTATTGCACTATGTACCGTGACGGACCTGGACATAAAATACTGGTTTTGGTTAATCCCCAGGACACAAAGACAGTTGTGGCTGTCTACCTAAAGGAGTCCTGGTGGTCTGTCGAAGACGTCCTAAGAACTTCTGATCCCGCCAGGGAAGGGCTCATGAAGGTTCAGTCCTTCGGGGAAAGGATTGTCCTTTATGTTCTCAACACCATCGTTTTTGGAAGACTGGAGAGAGATCTGGATGACAATGACATGTTTTTCTTACCTCATCCTCTGAAGGAGCAAGCTAAGATTCTGTGGAGGGATGGAGCGGCAGTTGGATTTTATTCAATCAAAATGAAAGGCAGCCTCTGTGGTACCGGCACCAGTGCATGCTACCTGCTGCCTATCTTCGATACCGTGTTTGTATGGAGGAAGAACCAATGCCAAGGCCTGGGGACAGCCATGCTGAGGGACTTCTGTGACACCTTTCGAGCGGTTGAAGGCCTGGGTATCAGTTGCCCGATTTCTCCTGCCATGTACAAAGTCCTCATGCAGTTCCTGTTGGCCCATCCAGGCGAGAGAGGGTGTTTGTGGGAGGTGGAGTCCCCAGGGGCCTGGGGCCAGCATGTCAACATCTGGCTCAATATTTGTCTTCAGGAGGCAGGACTTCATGATGGGAGCACAGTGCACCCCGAAGGTTCCGAAGAGGACACAGACACTCCCAGGCAGACTTCCCGGGGTGATGGACCCACACCGGTCCATCATGGAGAAAGCCCTAAGGAGTGGGTCACTGCAGAACAGGAGACACAGGATGACCAAGAATGTGCCAAAGGAGAGGAGGAACCTGGGATGCCCCTGAGACCCTCCTGGGATGAGACGGAGGAGAAGGGAGCCAAGAGGACAGCGGCAGCCGCTGGGCTAGTTGACAGAGAGGGGCCAACTGTGAGGAGGGAGGCAGCACTTGCAGCTCCCTACAGGAACACTGAGGCCCCTGTTTGCATGTGGGATCTGTGAAGGATACCCAGACCATAGAAGTGGGCTGAGCATCTGAGAGGCGCTCCACCTGGGACCCCACTCATCCTTAACATGTGGTTCGTGTGCTATGGAGATTTTGTGTTTTCTGTTTATATGAACATTAACTCATGTGTATCTCTGGGATTTAATAAAGTTTTTATTCAATGATTAAAAAAAAAAAGATGTGAGCCCCTTCTCTAGGATGGACTCGGGAGGGAAAGGTGTCAGAGAAGATGGCAAAAGTGGAATGAAATATCTCCTCCAAAGTCCAGAAGTTTGACTCTTTGGTAATTCTAAATCCTGCCAAGTTGACATTACTAACTGTTATATATGGTATAGTAATTTTTATAGTGTATTTTTATTAGCACTATAAACACACCCTTAAGTCTTTTCCCTAAACGTTTCAGCTTTTCATTCATATTTAAGTCTGTGCTCCATAAGAGCTAGCACTTAGGTATGGACTAAGGGTCCTGTTTCTTCCCTATTGATTTGTCAACCCTTCTCTTTCTCAGAGATGCACCACTCTGTGCCTGGCCTATATCAATCTTCCATGAATAAGTCATTCTGATGCTGGATTCTCTAGTCTGTCCATTGGTCAACTTTTCTATCCACACACAAGAACATTTTTGTCTTTGTCTCTTTATGATAAATTGGCAATACCTGATAGGAGGATGCTGTCTTCCATCTTCTTCAATGGTTCTTGGCTCTATCACTTATATTAATCATTTATATTCCATCAAAACTTTAAAACTACTTTGTCAATTATCTCAAAACCTTTGTTGGGATTGTAGTGTGTAGCTAGAGTTTTCTCTCCAGGACCCGCCAAGCCCTGGCAGTCCGACAGCCCATTTATAAAATAAACACACAGACGCTTATATTATTATAAACTGTATGGCCGTGGCAGGCTTCTTGTTATCTACTTCTTCTATCTTAAATTAACCTATTTCTATTAATAAGTTGCTACATGGCTCGTGGCTTACTGGTACCTTACATCTTGCTTGTCATGGCAGTGGCTCAAAGGTCTTCCCCTCTGCCTTCCTGTTCCCTCAATTCTCCTCTCTGTTAGTCCCGCCTATACTTCCTGCCTGGCTACTGGCCAACCAGTGCTTTATTTATACAGCGCGATATCCACAGCAGTAGTGGGAATTGCATTGACTGTATCGTACTGAAATCTACCAAAATGTCCTGTACAGTTGAAAGAGAAATAATATTGAGTCCATTGTGGTGGTATTGTGTTCCCCAAAATATCGTGTACTCTAATAAACTTATCTGGGGTCAGAGAACAGAAAAGCCACTAGTTAGGCAGTGATAGCACACTCCTTTAATCCTAGCATTCCAGAGAGAGAAATCCCTCTGCATCTCTGTGAGTTCAAGGCCACATTGGAAACAGCCAAACATGGTGACACACGCCTTTAATCCCAGAAAGCCAGCCTTTAATCCCAGAGAGTGATGGTAGAAAGCAGAAAGGTATATAAGGCGTGAGGACCAGAAACTAGCAGCATTTTGGCTGGTTAAGCATTTGGCTGGTTAAGCATGTGGCTGGTTAAGCTTCAGGCTTTCGAGCAGCACAGTTCAGCTGAGAGCCATTGGGATGAAGACACAGAAGCTTCCAGTCTGAGGAAACAGGACCAGCTGAGGAATTGGCAAGGTGAGATAGCTGTGGCTTGTTCTGTCTCTCTGATCTACCAGCATTGACCCCAATAACTGGCCTCCGGTTTGATTTTATTAATAAGAACTTTTAAGATTCTTGCTACAATCCATAAATGGATCATGTCTCAACTTTTTACATCATTAAATACTTTTCATTAAAGTTATACTTTTCTCTACATAGTTCTTTTTCTCAGACCTATCTTTCAGGCTTGCCTTAGGCCTGATAGCTTCTTGGAATTCTAACGGGCAGTATTTTCTCTCCTTAACGTGCAGAAAGTAATGGTGAATTATATCCTTAATGTTGTCATAAGTCCTACAACATTCACTACTTTTGTTGTTTTGCAAATGTTATCTTTTTTTTAAAGACGTTTTTGTTTAAATGAAGCCATTGAACTTCTAACCAGAGATGGTACAACAGGACTATGATTTTTATGTATTGATTTTGCAGCCAACAGTCTTGTAAAACTCTTACTTTCCAGGTAAATTTAAGTCTGTTTACCTCTTCTGTTGACTTGTACATGTTCCTTTGTTTCCTTACTTATTTGCTGATACCTAATGGTGAGCTCATATAGGCTTGATCTTCATGTGTAGGAATCCTATGTCCATAAAAAATCTCATGCTTCTGTCTGCATAGATGCTTCTGCTCATACAGGATGAGTCACAGGCCTTGGGTGTCATGTGGCAGCCCCACCTTGTCCCTAGCCCTTGGCTTATTCTTCCAGGTTGACTCTTCCTCGGGTTCATTTCTGCATTTGACAGCTTGCTGTTCTGCCCTGTGCTGGATTTGGAGGACAAAAGTTGGGGAGAGAACTCAGACATTCACCGTACTTTAAGTCCAGTAGCACGCCGGAAGTTGCATTGTATTCAGGATATGAGATTTGCTAATGGTGTGGTGGTTGGGCCCTTCATCCTGCCTGTGGCCATCATCTCTTGTCCTCTCACAGAGCACGACATTCTCATTGAGACTGCACACTCAGGGTCAAGACACCAACTTAAAAACTATTACAAAAGGAATGCATATTTCCTGCATAATTTTTAAAAAAATACGAAGAAGAAATTTTAAGTTATCTATAAGGCCCATCTATCGCCACACTGGAATAGAATCACTTTAATATTAATATTTTGGTGGGTACTGAGTTGAATAGTGGTCCCTTGAAAGCTCCATCTGAGGGTTAGTGGGAAGGCTCTGTGTGCAAAGCATTTATCTTGCAAACCTGACCTGAGTTCAAGCCCCCCACATAAAGGTGAAGGAGAGAACCGAGTCCACAATGTTGCTCTCTGACCTCCACATACGTGCTGTGGAATGTACATACCCACCACCCCCAACACAATAGTAATAACAATAACAACAGCAACCATTTTCAAAATTAAAGCTGCATCTTTAATTTTGGCACAGAGGAGGCCATGGGAAGATCGAGTACAGGTTGGAGTGACACCTGCCAAGAGACCACAGAAAGCCTGGAACCACCAGGAGCTGGGAGAGCCTCTGGCAGGGCAGGGGGTTGGGGGAGATGTGGGGGACTGGTGACACCTTGATTTGGAGCTTCTGGCTTCCAGAACTGTGGGAGAACAATCCTCATTGCTTTAAGTCACCCATTTGCAATCTTGTCTTACAGCAGCCCTAGGAAGGGAATATCGCTTAGTCAGCTGAGGGCCAAGCTTTAGGGAAATAGTGTTGGAGAGAGAGAGCTCATCCCGAAGGTTGCTTCCTTGGGGAGTGCTCCCAGGAACAATGCCTGGAAGGCTGGGAGAGAGGCTGTGCTGGGATGAGAGGTGCTGGGATGAGGGCAAGCAGGAATGTGATGCAGCTGTAACAGAAACTGCAGCTCATGCCTATCAGGAGCCCCGAAGCCGGGATGGTAATTCCAAGTTGTCCAAAGTGGAGCCCCAGAACTCTGCATCAGCCAGCCATGGGGACGAGAAGAAACCCGAGTAAGACGGTGGCCTTCACGGGGGAGCAAAGACTTGAGTGGCCTCCTCTGTGAGCCCCAGCAGGCACCATCCAGCCTTGTGGTGAGACGGAACTGGGACCACTTCAGCATGGCCTAAAAGCCCCTCTGAGATCGTCTACCTCCTTCCTAGTGAAATGTCCAGTCTCAGGGCACAATTTCTAAAATGCTCGTCCTTCACATTTGCCCACAAATTAAAGTAGAAATATATTTTCAAATATTATTGAGTTTCATATGCTAGATTCTCTAGAAAAAAACTCATTTTAAGGAAGCAGAACTATTTCCTATGACTACATTGGCATGTGATTTTTCCAGGAACGCTGTCTTTCTATATATACCTCTCTCAGTTCCTCCAGATGTCTGCCTTGATACTGGTTTGTTTTGGACACATGCAGTTCCTTGTTTGGAGTGCTGTTCCCCTGGACTGCCCTTGCCAAGCCACACATTTGATTATTCCTGTTCATTCTTCAGATCGACAGAGAGACCCTCACTGACTTCCCCTAAATCAGCTCCCCTGGCAGCACCCGGACTTCCCACTACTGCTCAGTAAGTACTCTTTGCTGCTTCCTTTCCTCCTGGCCCGGGACTGAGAGCGGGTGTGCAGTCTCTGGTGATACATACATACGCACTCCTGCCCTGAATGCTCATGGTCTGATCCAGTCTTCTCTATCCTCTGTGCCTTTGGTGCTCAGCAGAGTGTTATGTATTCATGCATGGCTGCTAACTGGTTTTGAAGGACTCAATGATTTACCCAGCAGTTGAATTTTTACATGTGTATGTCCCGCACTCTGCATGTCAAAACTGCTCCTAAGACCTAGAAGCCAGAACTCCTCCATGTATGGCTCCATGAGACACTCTATATGGGGTCTGCCCACAAAAATTTGTGCACACAGCCCCACTGGCCTGCTAGTAAGTCCTAGAGGAACTTTCTCTGTCACATCAAAAGCATCACTAGGCTGTCTCTTACAGAAGAATCCAGATGGTATATGTACCTAGCCTCTCCTCAGGAAGTAGAGCTTACCTCCTCCCCGCACCTCCCCTAAGCATATTTTGCTTCTAAGGAATGCAGAATGGAAAGGGAGTGGGGAGTATCTAACCACAGAGAATCCTGGCTCACCAACGAGGCCAGGTGATCCAGGTGATCCAGGTGATCCAGGCCATCCACCAGCTCGGTGAGTCATGCTGATGCATGTATCCTTGATGCAGTGATAGGAGACTACGCTTCGTAACTGGGGGCTTCCCACAAACTCCACACTCTAGTTTAACCAAAGCCCCAAATGAAAACAAATGGGAGGGGCTGGTGAGATGGAGTCCGCCAAGCACAGCGAGATGAGACTGTTATCCCAGCACTGAGGAGACTGGTGGGTTCCTGGAGGCGACCTGACTCCGAGAGCTCCAGATTCTGTGAACACTGCCTCAAAAAATAAAGTGAAGAATGACGGAGGAAGAGACCTGATGCCAACACCTAGCCTCTGCACACATGCATCTGCACACACATGTGCACACACAAGCATGTATACATGCACACGCGTGCACGCGCACACACACATACACACACACACACACACACACACACACACACACACACACACACACAGTCAGATCGAAGGGCTGTTTACATAGCACCTGCCCAGCATTCCTCAAAACTGCCAAGGTCATTAAAACAAAGGTAAATCAGACCCTGTGACAAATTCAGGGCAGTGCGGCATCCCGGTGAGATCCTGTAGAAGAACAGGACCCTGGGAACAACTAACCCAATCCGAGCCTGGGGTTCTCATCGTGACAGCAGCTTCAGGAACATTCTGTGTTAACAATAGGGACACCCGGAGAGGGGACACAGGAACTCTGTCCTGTCTTTGCAACCTTTCTGTCAACTACGGATTTTTGTTTTAATCAAAGAGAAAGCACAACAGCGACTTCATGCCAGGGGAAAGCCACCGGACCTGCAGAGCCCTTGAGTCAATCTGATTTATCACAGACATACGGATAGGGAGGAGGCTGAAAAGGAAGGCCATGTAAGGCCAGGGACTCCGCTTCAAAAACAGGCTCCAAATGGGATGGAACATCTGTGGAAGCCTGGGTCTTACATAAACAAAAAGTAGGTGTTGAAATAAAATAAAGTACTCCAGGTGCCGTCTGAATCCAAGCCTGCTCTCTCCCTTTGATACTGCATGGAGGACAGATTCCAGGAGGAAAGCTGAGGCCCACATTTCAGGCCTTCACGAGATCGGTCATAACAGCACCAGTTTATAACACCACCTCCTACCAAACACTCCATTTAGCGGGGAGCCTGGTCTGAGCCCTGCACCCCCACTGAGAGGCCTTCTCCTCCTTCACCCACCTCATCTCAGCAAAGAGAACCAAGGCAGTAAGGCTTAGACCCCACAGCATGTTCCTCTGTTGAGTAGCAAACTACACTAGGATTTATGTTTGCAATCATGTCCGTCAGAGGTGACTGCATTCATCGTCAGTGTGGTTTGCCTCAAATGGGATGTATGGATATGTTTCGGGGTGTACTGGATCTTCCTGTTTGGAATACAACATTTTCTAATGGAGGGCATTCAAATAGGATCTGCCACACGGTGTAGCTGTATAGGCCTGAGTCAGAGGACAATGGGGCTGTAATTAATACATTGGCTTTGCAGTCACAGAGGCTGAGGACCAGGGTGTTGGTGATCTGGTCTGGGCCGCCCCTTGAGATCATGTGGTGTTCTGGGGCAGTGGTGAAGCTTAGAATAGGTGGTGGTGGCATCGTATCGGTGAATGGGCCCCAGGATCAAACCACCAAGTACAGAGGCCATGACATCCAGGTGTGGCCAGACCTCAGCCAAACAGGCAAAGTTAGTTGTGACTTCAGTAGAACTTCAAGCAGACTGGAACACCCAGGCAGGTATTCAGAGTTATTGCTGGGCCAGTCGGGAAGGCTACAGAACACAGGGATTTTGAGTGCAACTGACAGGTAGTCCGGGGGGTTTTTGTGAGGAGGCCTTTCCCCTGGATAATCCCTGTAAAGCCCTCAACAACCATAGTAAAAGTCCTGGCTCCTAGGCTAGACAAACTTTTCTGCTAACCACCCATGCCACCTGCACGCCCCTCTGTGACCGATCTCCACTGTGACGAGCTGTTAAGGTTTGTTTGCAGAGCTGGACTGTCATCCATGGGCAGGGATGGTACCTGCCTTGCTCAGTGCTTTATCCCTCTGCAGGGGCACTGTGATGGGAATAAATTAGGCTTAGTGGAGATCGGCTGAGGAAGCCGGGACAGTGTGAATTCTAGACCCTTCTTGAGGGGTCCACTCTGTCTCTTGTACTGGTTAGTTTCAAATGCCAACCTGCCACAGCCTAGAATCATCTGGAAGGAAAGCCTCCATTGAGGAATCTCCTAGATCAGACTGACCTCCTAGCATGTCTGTGAGAGATTGTGACTGAACAACTTAATGAGAATCTGGCTTACCCTCAGATGTATAGATATATAGACATAGACGATATCGATGATATGTGTAAATACATATAGATTTAAAGTCTGGGGATATAGTCCTATCATACCAGAGTCCTAGGTTTAAAAAAATGTTTTTGAAACAGAATCTCACATTGTAGCCCAGGCTTGCCTCAAACCTCAAACTTATTATGTATCATGAAGTGGTTTCAAATTCATGGCAATCCTCCTACATCATCTTTCTTGAGTGCTGGAACAACAGGTATGAGCCAACATGCCCAGCTACATTTTTCTCTACCTCTAGGAATTTAACCTGGGTCATTATTCATACCTGTGAAGAGTTCTGCCACTGAGCTGCACCCCTCTGTGTCCCACATCTTGTTTATAGTTCTATGAAGTGTTCCTTTATCAACTGGTTGGAAATGGGGCCTGTCGATAATATTCTCAGAGAGAAGATTCTTTGGGCAAGATAGTAAGGTCCATGGCCTGAATTACATATGCTCCCAGTATCCATTGGTAGTAGCCAAATTTTCTTCTGAGATTCAAACACATCTATTGAAAGCCTGACACTTGGCAGCGTTCCGATGGATTCTGTAGGCAGAACAGAGGAGAGCATTCTTGCCCCAGAAGTATGGGCCATATCTGTGAGTGGGTAGCCAGCTCTGGTTTCTAAATAAGTCACTTTGGATGTGAAACAGTACTGCACACTGGTCACCGTGATGAAACTTGGAGAATTCAGGAGAAAGAAAACAGGGCAGATCACAGTCGGAAGAGGTGGGAAGAGAGAGGAGATGACTTAATAGCAAAATATCATCACTGAATTAAATTCAGAGGTGCCCTGTGAAGTTCAACTCTAAAACAGTACATTGATCATCCAATGTTATGGAATGAAGAGTGACCAAAGAGTTTAATTACAAAATACACCAAGTAAAAAACAGACATGTTGATCAATAGAACTGAATTAAAGACCCAGACATGAGTCCACACACCTATGCACACCTGAATTTTTGTAAAGAAGCCAGAAATACACACTGGAAAAAAAGATATCCTCTTCAATAAACAGTGCTGGTCAAATTGGGCTGGTGCATGTAAAAGAATGCAAATAGATCCATACTTTTCACCCTGCACAAAACTTAATTCCCAATGGACCAACAATCTCAACATAAGGCAGATACATTGAATCTGGTAGAAGAGAAAGTAGGGGATAGTTTTGAGCTCATTGGCTCAGGAAAAGACTTACTGAACAGACCACAGATAGCACAGGCACTAAGATCAACAATTAATAAACGGGACCTCATGAAACCAAAAAGCTTCTATAAGGCAAAGGACATTGTCATTAATACAAAACAGCAGCATACAGAATGGATAATATTTTTCCCAACTACACATCCAATAAAGGACTAACATTCAAAATATATAAAGAAATAAAGAAACCTAAATATCAAGAAATATAACCCAATTAAAAATGGTGTACAGGTCTAAACAGAATTCTCAAAAGAGGAAACATAAATGGCTGAGAAACACTTAAAGAAATGTTCAACATACTTAGTCATCATGGAAATTAGAAGCAAAACTACTTTGAGATTTTATCTTACAACCATCAGAATGGCTAAGATCAATAAAACAAGTGACAGCTCATGCTGGCCAGCATGTGGAGTTAGGGGACACCCATTCACTGCTGGTTGTTCAATGCAACTTGTATAGCCACTATGGAAACCAGTGTGGCAGTTCCTCGGGAGGATGGGAATCAATCTCCCTCAAGATCCAGCTATACTACTCTAGGACACATACCCAAAGGACACTTATCCTACCACAGAGGCACTTGCTCAACCTTTATTATGGCTGCTTTATTCATAATAGCCAGAATTTAGAAACAACCTAGAAATTTTCAGGTAAATGGGTGAAACTAGAATAAACATCCTGAAGGTGGTAACCCAGATCCAGAAGGAGAAATTTGGTCTGTATTTGCTTACATGCTGTATTAGCTATTAAGCCAATAATAGCCAAACTATAATCCACAAAACCACAGAAGTTAGGTATGGAGTAAGGGACTGGGGGGACAGATGGATCTCATTAGGAAGGGGAAATAGAATATATAGTTACAGATGGGTGAGGGGGTACTGGAATGGGAGAACCAAGGGGAGATGGGGAGGAAAGAGAGGGAAGAAGGAGGAATGAATACAGGGAGAGACAGCTAACATTAAGGCCATTTGAGGGGTAGTATGGGAACCTAATACAGTAAAAGCTTCCTAAAATATATGCATATATGAAGGTGATCTCAATGAAAACTGGCAAATAATGGGGAAGACAGAGCCCCAACTGGACATCTCTCATCATCAAATGAAGCTTCCAGTACTGGCAATAGGTTACAGCTCATTGAGTTTTTGGCCAAAGACATCCTATGAGAAATCCCAAACAATCCAGGCTGCTGCCAAGGCTATAGGTTGCTCTCCACAAACTGATGACAAGGCCCCATTGCTGAAGACAACACCTACACAGCTCACTGAACATGGAGAAGTAGAGCTAGCGCCTGCATGGAGCCTTCCCCCCTATGTTCTAGGGTCTTTGATATAGGAAGATATTCTGCACACTACCAAAGAAGAAACATAAATACCAAGCCAGTCACAGACTCCTTGGTACAATGGTGTCCTGCCTTTAAGATATGCTAATGCAATGGTAGCACAAAGTTTCTGGGAGCAACCAACCAATATCTGATCTGACTTAAGACCTGTTCCAGGAGATGGAACCCATATCTGACACTACTTGGGTGACCAAGAACCTGAGACTAGGTAACTCAGGAACCGAGGGTAAAACCAAATACTACTGTTCTACTGAAAGAATGTAGCAATAAAATAATTTCTAATGTCATTCTGCTATACTAATAGATCAGTGCCTGGCTCAGCCATCATCAGAGAAACTTCCTCCTGCAGCAGATGGGAACAAATACAGAGACTCACAGCCAGACATTGGACATTGTACAGAGAGTGAGAGACCTTGGAACACTCAGCCCTAAATGGAATACCTCCTTCAAATCCCTCCTCTCAGGGATCAGGGAACTCTATGGAGGAGGAGACAGAAAGAATGTAAGAGCTAAAAGGGATGGAAGGGACCAAGGAAACAAAGCCTTCTAAACACAGCAGGACCAACACACATATGAACTCTCAGAGGCTGAGGCAGCATGCACAGGACCTGCACGGGTGTGCACCAGATAAGGTCCTAGAGCTGAAAGGAAAAGTGAACATATGCCCTATCCCAGAACCTATCTCCAATTGATAACCACTTGCAAATGAAAATTTATTTTTTCCAAGGGAGTCTATTCTTAAGGGTAGGCCACATGTCCAGCAGTAGATGACTAACAGAAAATGAACTCAACATCATCTTTGGAGGTCCGTTGTCTCATAATGTCATATCATTCGGACTTTTTCCTTCTAATTTAATTTTATTATATATATATATATATATATATATATATATATATATATATATATATATATGTGTGTGTGTGTGTGTGTGTGTATTTTATATATATATATATATATTCTCTTTTTGCCCTACATGCCTTTTGCATATATGTTATGGCTTCCAGCTGAGAGTTTTCACAGGATTTCCGAGTGTGAGAAGGAGTAGGTGTCAGTGTCTACAATTGTTCCTTGTGCCTTCTCTTGGGCTCTTCTCCTTCTGTTGGTTTGTTACCCTATTCTGATGGGTTAGGGGTGTTTAAATCTTATTATATTTCATTTTATTACTGCCCCTTAGAAGCCTGTTTTCTAATGAGAGACAGAAAGGGAGCGGATCAGGATGGGAGAGGAGGTGGAGAGGAACAGGGAGAAGTAGAGGGAGGGGAAAATAACCAGGATGTATTACGTGAGGAAAAAATCTATTTTCAATAAAAGGGGGGAAAGGAAAAATGTAAAAGCAAAAAGTAAAATATAAAAAGACATCTAACTACTTAAAAAACAAAATAAAGGCCAAGTGTTTCCCTGGCCCCACAGAAAGAAACCTAGGGTTCTGCAGAGGAATGGTGTGATTAGCTGTGGGCTGTGCCAACACAGATTTGCAGCAATGGTGGTCAGAGGCTGGCCAAGGAGTTAGTGACCAATGGGCAATGGTGGTCGGAGGCTGGCCAAGGAGTTAGTGACCAGTGGGCAATGGTGGTCAGAGGCTGGACAAGGAGTTAGTGACCAATGGGCAATGGTGGTCGGAGGCTGGCCAAGGAGTTAGTGACCAGTGGGCAATGGTGGTCAGAGGCTGGACAAGGAGTTAGTGACCAATGGGCAATGGTGGTCGGAGGCTGGCCAAGGAGTTAGTGACCAATGGGCCCGAGTTCAGGAGGACATCACACAGGTGAAGCCTTCTTCCCCAGATTCAGGGGAATGCAATGAATTTTTCCAGAAGGATGGAGCAGAATCCCAAGAAAAGGGGTAAAAATGAGCAAAGATAATTAAAAAAAAAAAGAAAAAGACTTGTGGTTTTTTATAGTATGCCTGTTTAGCTCCAAGCCCTTCACGTTTAGGGATTCCAGCTCCAAGCCCTTCTTCACAGTTAAGGGTTCATGGAAGGAAGGTTACTCCACTCTAAGACTGAGGAACCAGAGACGCAGGAGTTGAATAATTGCCCAGGCAGGATGCAGATCCAAATACTTCACCATGACCCACGCCTGTGTGGGAGACGAGAGGATGGAAAGGAGATGAGTCCAGTTGGCTGGGTACAGGCTTCTTGGCTGAGGTTGGAGAACTGGATGATGTAACTAAAAATAGAAAGTGGACCAGAGCACGAGGATTCTTACAGGCCATGGTAGGATCTGAATTCTTTTTCCTGCAGAATCTTCTGGAGCAGGTCTGAAGGCAAATTCCTGAGCTTTTTCCTTCACCCATGAATCAAAAACTCTGGGTTCTAAAAGGAGTTCCTCTTGACCAGTGGCTCTCAACCTTCCTAATGCTGAGACCCTTTAATATAGTTCCTTGTGTTGTGGTGACCCCTCAACAATAAATTATTTTTGTTGCTACTTCACAACTGTAATTTCGCTACTGTTCTGAATTGTACTGTAAATATCTGGTATTCAGGACAGCTGAAATGGGACCCCTGTGAAAGGGTCATTTGACTCCTAGAGGGATTACAACCCCCAGCTGAGAACCATTGCTTTTGACAGAACCTTTACACAGTCAAGACTGAGAGTCGCTGCTGTAAGCGATATAGACAAGAGAGCATTTTGAAGTTAGGGGAGGGGAGCAGTGGGTGAATTTATTTTCCAGAAAGTAATGAGTTGGAGATAGAGAGGCCTTGACACAGATGCTCAATCCAGATGTTCCTGTGCTGTCCAGTGCAGGTGAGAGTCTCAACTAGAGAAGGACCAGTATACTAGGATGAACGGTGTGTGCCAACCCCATCTAAGAATGCATGTCTGTCTAAAACTCCAGAATGCAGTCCCATGAGGACACAGGGGCTTCTGTGGCTGTATTTAGTTAAGATGAGATCATAGTGCACTAGAGTGAGCCTATTGATGTCTTTGGGACAGAGATAAGGAAATTCAGATGGTTGCAGACATTAAGAGACATACAGGAAAACAAAGTCGGGTGGTAGGGAGATGGGAAGGATCTGTGAGAAGTTGGGGGAAGGGAAAACATCATTAAAATGTATGAAAATAATTTTAATTAAAAAAATGAAAAGAGGAGCCATGTGATGATGGGGTAAGTTAGGGCAACGTGGTCATAAGCCATGGAGTGCCATCCCATGCTGTCTTCCGACAGCAAGCTGAGACTGGGGATGCTCTTCCCTCAGTCTCCAGGAGGCAGCCTTACTTATAGCTTGATTCTTTTGAGTTTGGGGGGGTTTGTTTGCTGTTTGTTTGTTTGATTGATTGATTGTTTTGGCCTCCTAAGCTGTGAGAATAGGTGGTTCAATATGGTTTGTCCTCCAGATGTTTGTGGGGTGGTAGGACCTTTGAGAAAGAGCAGCTTTGTGAGAGGCTGTTCAGTCCCTGGAGGTACGGTCCTCAGAGGGAATGCTGTTCTTCTGGAGTGAGTTCTTGTAAGGGCAGGGTGTTATAATAGCCAGGGCCTGGCCAGGTCTCTCTGTGGCTTCCTGTCCAGTCATGCTATCTCTTGCCGCCATGGATATTCTGCCATGATACCATCTACCACTGGCACCAGAGGCCAAACCAATGGGGGTTACATGATCTCAGATTTTGAGCCTCCAAATTGCTGTAAGATAAACAAAACTGTTGTTTCTTTGTTTTGTTTTGTTTTATAAAGTTGCCTAGCCTCAGGTATTTCATTTAGCATGAACAACAACAACAGATTACCACAAAAAAATTTCTGCTGTGTTAAGTCATCCAGTTTGTGTTAATTTTCTGAGGAAGCTCAGAATAATTAAGAAAAGTAATACAGTCCTACGAAGTGGCAAGATGCTAAAGACCTAGAGATCAGCTTGGGTAGAGAGTGTATGAACAATGACAATTCAGAAGCGTAGAGCTTTGTGGTCAGTGACAAGGCTGGACAGCAACAGGACATAGGCTTGGGGGAGAACTGGAGTTGAGTTCAAACTTCGGCATCTACCTGTAATAAGACTGTTTTCTCACCTTCAAAACAGGGACGATATGGCCAACCTTAGAGTATTAAGCGGATTGAATAACATACTTTCAGGAAATCTGTCCATTTCCAAACATGGAAATTAAAAATGAAATCCAGAAAAACTTGTCTAACAGGCAGCCCCCCAAGCCATAAGCGCAACCTGAACCCAGCGAGAGCCCACCCCGTGGGCTGGTGACCGAGCGATGCTTGTGTGCCTCCTCCGGCTGGTATCAGCGCCAAGGATGAGCCGAGCTGGAAGGAATGCACTGAGGCCCAACAGAGCTTGGCCTCTGGTCAGAGATGAGTCTGCCTGGCACCAGCGAGGTCCACTGTGGTTAGCAGCTTCCCAACAGCGTGTCTGGAGGGCTGGCTGGGCAGGGTGGATCAGCAGCGAGGTCCTAAAAGCCTGCTGAAATTTGCTGGAGTCTGGAGTATTTATAGCTGTGAAGGGCCAGGCCTGAGTTGGGGGCGGGGTGGAGGGGTGGGGGGATGGGGGGGGCGGGGAGAGTAACAACTCAAGGTGACTGATGAAATACAGACTTCCTAGTCAAATTCAAATGTAAGACAACTGAGAATTCCTATTTGAAGGAGTAGAGGAAAGGATGCACTTGTATTAAAACAGTATTCGTTGTTAAACTGAAATTTGAACTTTTGACTGATATCATTTGTTCTTGTTTGCTAAGTCCCGTGACCTTAGGACCCTTCTGATCAATGGAGGTTAACTTTGGAGCCAAGTCAGAAAGCAATTCTCCTGGAGATGCCGGCGGGCCAGAGCTTTGCCTCATTCTCTGAGGGCACATTTCCCTGGCCCAATTTCCACAAGCGGTTGGCTTGGACCTGGCACCACCTCCACCCTCCTGCAAGTCCAACCTTGAAAACGGTTGCACATCTTTCTCTACGCATGTGAACCAGTCTTCTTGTTTCTGGCCCCCGAGTCTCTGGCTGGACCACTGGGCCATGAGCTTTGGTTGCCCTGGAACTTGTCTTTGCCCGGTAGCCTGGCTTCATGGCAACCTCACGTGATCTTCACTCCAGTTAGAAGAGTGCGTTTGGCCTTAGTGAAGTTGTGCGATGGAATCACTGGTACTTGGGGAAGGGGAGAAACTAGGGGTATGCTTAGTAGCAATTACAAACAGCTGAGTTAATACATAAGTACCTAGATGTTCCAGTCTCCCAACAGCAAGGCCTCCAGAGTTTATAAATCCTGCAATGACTTGTTAAAATCTTGATGGTTAGATCTTATAATATAATATTTTAATATTCAGAGATTAAAAATGACCTAAAAGGTATACTGTGTGGTATCTCTGACTCAGTTAACCTTGCCCATGGAACATGAGCCTCTTTGAGCCCATGGCAGAGCCAGCTCCATAGTATGTGATGGGTGGCCACATGCATAGCCCCTGAACGTAGAAGAACCCTACAACTGGTTAGTGCTCTGCTGTCGCCATCTTGAAACTCCTAGTAAATTCGGAACCAGGGGCCTAGAACTTGGACACCTGGTTCTGTAAATTCTGTCCCCAGCACTGTCCCTGGAGGTACAGAATATGCCTAAAAAGTCAGCATAACACAATTCAATGCCAGCCTGGAGGACCTCTGTGACAGAGTGACAACGGGAAGCATCTGAGAAATCTGGTCACCAAGGCAGGTATGTGGACGCCTGGAAGACTGCTCATCCCACACGCTGACAAAGAGCAAGAGAGGACAGTCAGCATGTCCGGAGAGATGTTCTTCTGCACAGACACGTATAAACAGCACGAAGCCCAGAGGCCTATCGTGGCCATGGAGCCTTCTGGCCTTGGCCACAAGCTGGGCCATCCATTTCAATCCCACAGGGAACAGTGTCTCCCCCACCCACCTCCCCATCAGCCTGCTGTGGGTGGGTCTTCACCTAAACGTGGGCTTGGTTAATGGGCTGTAGGGAAGACTTGGGCTTTCCATCAAGGTTCAGGGGACCTCAGTCAGAAGGTATCCCTGGACTTATCTATTCTGCTTGTTCAGCATTCTTTTCCTTCTTTTGTCTTCCTGCTCAACCCTCCCCTCCCCTCACACTCTGGGCCCCATCTCCTTCCAGCCCCCAAACCCTGATGCATCTGGATTCCCACAGCCTGGTACCCGAGCAGAGGTCAGGGAGGGGATGGCCTTTCCCACCCTTTCTTGTTCTAGCCCAGTGGCCTGGCCTAACATCTTTGCTATCTTAGGCCATAGGCACCAGGGAGCAGCTGTCAAGCCAAGAAGCCAGTGGGAAATTCAGCACTGGCTGCTTTTTGTTTATTTCTAATGGGAAGTCGGGAATTACCCCAGAGCATAGGTTGTGTTTCCAGCTGTGCTTCCAGCCATGTGCCCTGCTGACTTCCACATCCTCTGCCGCCGGCTGTGGCTGCCTGGATAACAGCTACGGATGAGCACAAGTAGCGCTTGGCTTAACGCCTGCTGGTCTTCGCTCTGTCTCCCTTGCTTGGCTGACATGAAGCACCCGGCACCCAAATCCTCCAGGGACCTTCGAGAAACATGTCACTGGACTCAGAGATGATATGCAAGAGGTGGGACCTGGAAGCAGTTTTAACTGGTAGGAGTTGATGGTTGGGTCCTAGCACCTCAGGGACTGCAGGGTCCACAGGGAGATACCAAATTGCAGTTTGAGAAGAATATATTAATTAAAAGACACCATGTTATTATTAATATCTGGTGTCTCCATGAAGACAATGCAATGCAGGGTTAAGATCATAGACTCGGGTCAGACCACCTGGGCTTGAAATATCACTCTGACACCTGTTAAGTCTGTGACTATGAGGATGTTACTTTTCTATGTCTGGGTTGTTTTATCAATAAAAAGATGATGGAAGGGTTTACTTCATAAGGTTGTGAGGATTAACTAAATCAATACCTAATGGCTAGCACACAACAAGTATGCACCAACAGGTAACTATTGTCGTAGTTTTAAATGCAGTCCTCAGTAGAACACTGTAACACAATGTTTCTCAACCTGCGGGTCATGACCCATTTGAGGGTCAATGATACTTTCATAGGGGTCGCATATCAGATATTGTGGACATCAGATATGTACATTATGATTCATAACAGTAGCAGAAGTAGTTATGAAGTAGCAATGAAATAATGTTATAGTTGGGGGTCACCACAACATGAGGAACCGTTCTAAAGGGTCACAGCATTAGAAAGGTTGAGAACCACTGCTCTAAGGGATGCATGTGGGCAGATCTTAAAACTGACTTGTTGAGGTGATCCAGGCATTAAGTGATAGAGTCCCAGTTTGAATTAGAGCCCGAGTATCTGCCCCACATCACACTGCTCTGCCGTGGTCGAGGGAGGAGACAGGAGTGCCCGAGTCAGCCTCCCTTACCAGCATGTCCAGCCCTTAAGATGTCCTTTCAGTTTACCCAGGGCACCAACGGTGAGGAGGTGGCTGATGCAGGGGAGATGTCTCTCTGCAAGAGCAGTGTGGAAGCCTGAAGATTTAGCAGTGGAAAGAATTAAGAGTGAGCAACTTCATGCTTGCTGGGTTTGTCATCCACCGGGCTCTTCTGAGAGAAACTCAGCAGAGTTGCGCAGGACCAGGGTAGTGTCTAGAAAGAAAACAGAGGCTGCAGTTTGGGGCTGTAAGATGGGCTTTTGACAAGGTGCTAATGGTTTCCGATAATCCCCCAAATCTCCGTTATGTGTTACTCATATGGGCTGTGATGGAAACCAATTCTCCTGAGGCCTCAGGTTTGCCTCCCTCCGTCTGCCAGGTTCTATCGTCTCTAGTTCACAGGAGCATCTGGGCTTATTCAAAATGGAGCTTGCACCTATGAGCAGCAGTTTATTATTCACACAGATTCCGTGCCTTTGTCCTCCTCTCCTAAGCTAAATCAGTCGGCCGGAGAATGAGAGTGTTTAAACACTGACAGGAACTCTGAATTTCTGCTGAAGTACATTGTTTTACAAGTTGAAACAGGACATTTTTGTAAGCCTACTATTTAGAAAACAAACAAATAAAACCCACATACAACTATTTCAGAAATGCTGCCACACAGAAAAGAAAGCCTCTTGCCAAAATGCCACCATATAAAGGAGGTGATTGAAGGGACGAAGTGAAATGCCACCTCCTTCATATTGAGGCTCGGGAAGAAAATGAAGAGTCTGTTTAACTTCACGAACTTCTCTTCTAACCATTCATCACTTTTAAAACATATAACATTTTATTAAACCACATAATGTTACATTTCTTTTTATAATGTTAATAATGTTTATAATGTTAATAATTTGGTGTTAAAGTGTTTTTAGGCAGCCAGGGAGCTACCCCAGTCAGTAAAGTTCTCCCTGTGCAGACTGAGGACCTAAATCTGACCCTCAGAACACGCATTAAAAAGACTGAGCCTGGTAACACCCATTTGTAGCCCCGGCAGTTGGAAAAAACAGGAGGATCCTGAGAGCCTGACTATTCTCTCTCTCTACTTGGTATCATCTAGTCTCCATGCATGTGCACACATACATGCACCCACCCCCACATATGAACACACACATATTACATTTAAAAAAATTTAGGGTAGTGATAAATTGTAAATAGTCAAGGGATTTCTGGATTGGCTGTTCAAAGACCCATGTTCTTAATTTGAGTACTATGTTCACTATTTCTGGGTTAAAAAAAAAAACAAAAAACAAAAAACTTCAAAACTCCCTGACGGAAAGCTACAATCACAGACTATTCTCTCATGGTGTCTGCGGTCAGGAATTTGGTTCTGGCTCACGAGGTCAGAAAAACAGATCATCTAGAGCTGCAGTCATCTGAGGCTTAATTTGGAATACAGCCCCTGCTCCCAAGAGGACTTGCTCACTTGATGGGTTAAACTGGTGCTGACCGATGTCAGGGGGCCTCAGCTCACCTCTAAACCAGCCTCTCCATGGACTGCTTGCATGTCCTCAAGCAGAGAGCTGTCATCCCCAGGATGGGACAGACGAGCCCCAGCGCCATTAGTCATTCCTACCATCCTGTCTTCTCTGCCATACTCTTATGGTCCCACGGGCCAGGTGTGACTCCGTGCGAAGGAAGGAGACTGCTTGGAACACGACCAGAATGTAAGAAACCGTGGCAGCCGCCTTGGAGGCCCTAAAACTAACCAGTTCTGGGATGGTCTCTGCTATGGTTTGAAGAGAGCCTCACGAAGTCACCTGTTGGTGAGCTGTGGATGTTGCTCAGGGGCAGGGCCTGCTCTCGCCTATGGAGAGCCTGGGCTCGTGTGTTGGAAACACAATTTCCATACTCACATTACTGATGATATTTGGAGGTGGAGCCTTTGAGAACCAGTTAAGGGTGGGTAGGCTCCTGAGATGGCATTGGTGGCTTTATAAGAAGAGACACAAGCTTGCTGATCTGTCTTGCCATGTGATGCCCCTGCCATATTATAAGTAACAGTAAGGCTCTCACTAGATGCTGTAGGTCTATCTGAGCCATGCTCTTGGACTGCCCAGCCTTAAGGCCATAAGCCAAATAAACTCTCCTTTTGTTGTTTGCAATATAGTCTTGCTATATGTTCAAGCTGGCCTTGAACTTGTGATTCTCCTGGCCTGGCCTCTGCAGTGCTGGGATGACAGATGGGCATCATCTTGCCTTTGGCCATCTTCTACTCCCATAAACTATCTGGGTTGGGTTACTGGTATAACAGAAAATGGACTAAGACATCGTTTCAGCTTCTTTTTTTGCCATGCTTAAACACTCTGACCAAAAGCAGCTTGTAGGGGGAGATTTCTTTCAGCTTACACCTGAGGTAACAGTCCATTATTGAGGGAAGTCAGGGCAGAACTTCAGGCAGAAACTTGAAGGCAGGTCCTCTTGCTGTTCCACACAACATTACTTCCTGTCGAGGAACTCACTGCCTTACCAAGTAAGTATATCCGGAGCCAAGGGTGGTCCTGGCTCACTGGCTGGCTTGTGCTCGGATACCTGGCTTATACAGCTGAGGACCACCATCTGAGAGAATGGTACCATCTACCTTGGGCTGGGCCCCCTTACATCAATTGACCATCAAGATAATCCCCCACATACATGCCCGCAGGCCACTCTGATCTACCCATTCCTCAGCTGAGGCTATCCTCTCAGATAACTTGTGGCTGTGCCAGTCAAGTTGATGGTTGAAGCTAAACAGAATACCTTCTGCAACCTCGCAGTATGTGTCAAGCATCCCATTCTCATTTTCCCATAACAGCCAGCACCATCTGTCTCCCACTAAAGGCTTCCCTTTTCAGTCACAAATGCACAGAAATTCAGTCACATGGCACTACAGTGATCACTTCTTCCAGTTCAAACACCTCTTGGGATCCTCTTCTAAAAGGAGTCCATGTGTTCCTCTCCGTTACAAGACTGTGCACGATCTGAAGATAGGAACTGTCTTAGTTTTGAGTATTCCCTGCACCCAGAATAAAGCTTGCTAAATAGAAGTACCCCTGGATGTTGACTAAAGGGCTTGGGATGAGTCACTTTTGCCCTTTGGGTTTCAGCTTTCTTGTGTGCATTTACTTGGTGACTTTAAGCTACTTGTCTTTTTTTTTTCCTTAGTGGAACACAGCACAATAGCATCTCTTCGCTTCCCCAGAAGTACTACCTCCTGCTTTGGAATGCAGGGAATACTGTGGGAATCCGGGACACCTATGTTAATCGGAGGCCCCTGAAGACAGTGTCAAACAGACTGTCAGGTCCAAGGGTTAGTTTTTGAGTTGAGACCAGTTCACAAGTACTTCCAAGTTATGTTTCTGAAGGGGAAATCGTGATGGCAGTTCTAGACAAACCCTCTCTCTCCCTCTCGCTCTTCTCATTGAAAACCCCATTGGCTCTTCATTACCAACAGAGTGAAATCCGGCTTCCCCAGTCCACACTCAGTCTGCACACAGAGCTCTCTGCTGAACCCTGCCTGGGGCTTTGTTTTCTTATCTGTGGCAATTCTTTACCTTGGTGAGGACTTGCCAAGCAAAATCTAGACTGGTGCTCCCTCGAGGTCCCCCAGACTGAGCTCAGGTTCTCCAAAGATGCATCAGACTAAGTGAAAACCGCTACAAAAGTTGCATTCCCAAGACACTCAGGAATGCTACCATGGTACTGTTGAAATAGGAAAGGCTTCTCGTGCCACACATTTCTTCCTGAAATAGTTAATCCTGTAGAGAATGGGAAATAGTCAAATTAATAGTGTCTTCTTGGAGCTTCATTTAATGTACAAACACATTGCAGAGAAAATTGATCAGGAAAGGGGCGTTCCGTTTTAGATCAGTAGACTAGAAATCCACCCGGTGACTGATGGCCCTACACACAGTCCCCAGGAAGCCCCTGTTTAAGTGTCCAGCGCAGTCTCGAGGTCTTGAGCTTCTACAACGGGAGACCCATAAGATAAATCCATTTAACCTTGCCCAATGAATCTTCTTCACTGCCTCTACGGGAAAGCGCTGTTACGGCGGCTTTTCCTCACAGCACTTGACTGCTCTGGCTCAAGCAGGTGGTGTTTCTCCAGGTTAAGTCCTTTGTGTAGGAAACCATGTGGGATTTTGCTGAGAGTGCTCATGCAAACAGACAACCCGTTCTTCCCAAGTTACCCTGAGGTGCACTGACCTCATCATTTGCTGTCATGCGAACAGATGTTTACTTACTGTGCCTCTTTATAAAGATTACCCATTGGCCCATGCGCCTGTCAACTCTCTGTCTACAGTACCATTGTGTACTTTGTGGAAGGGGGGTTAAAACTTAATGGTGCCGAGAACACAGCGTCAGGTAAAAAGAACACTTAAGACGGGTGATGGTCATAGTGAGTGACAGATGGGGGCAGGAAAGGTGGTGAGAAAAGAGAACTTGTAGCCTGAGGGCCAGAGACTAGGGACAACAGTGGCCTCCGCCATCCATACTATGTGTGACAGTTATCTGAGATTTCCCTTTACTCTTACAGTGATATTGGTTTCACTTTCTAGATTTAAAAAAAGCATGAAGTTGGTCCTGGGGCATATTAAAATGTAGCAGCAAGGTCATTTCCTCCTGTTAGAACTCCTTTCCAGTGTCAGCCCAGGTAAGGTGAGCGGCTGGTGAGGTGTCCCGATCAGTAGTGGTTTTCTCCCCAAGGACACGTTCTAATGGGGTTTGTCCTTACAAAACTACCCTGGAGCGCCTGCCCTGGGAAGACCACAGTGCTTTTCCCACAGGAGGCTTCTGTACTGCTAATAAGTGAGTTTGAGAGAGGATCTGAGGGGCTGGAGAATGGCTCTGTGGGTTAGTGAGAGCACAGATGCTCTTACGGAGGACCTGGGTTCAGTTCCCAGCACCCACGTGGTAGCTTGCAACAATGTGCAACTCCTGTTCCAGGGGACCAGATGCCCTCTGCTGATCTCCTTGGGTACCAGACACGCATGTGGTGCATATACATACATGCAGGCAGAACACTTACATTCATAACATAAATAAACATTAAGAGGGGGATCTAAGAGCATCCGTAGGCCTCTCAAATCACAGCGTGGAGGCCACTCTGCTGTAACACACTCTGAAGGGGCTGGCTCTGCCACACACACAGGAGCCACAGCAGCATTCTGGGCTTGAAGAGCCCCTGTGGGGCAGCCAGAAGCAGCCTGGACCTTCCCTCTAGGCTCCTTCTGGGATACCCTTCATAAGGCCTTACTTTCCCCAACCACACTGTTCATCATAGAGAGCTCCGGGCCTGCGGCCGGTACAACCGCCTGTCCTGCCTTCCTGCTTCGTTCTCCTACACACTCCTCACTGACGCGGTTGGTTGTCTTCGCCAAGCATCCTGCAAAGCATTTCCTACCTTCCCTCAGGGAAACCTCAGAAGTGGGCTGCCATGCTGTCCGAAGGAAGAAAAAAAAGCTGCAAATGAACAACTGTGCCCAAACCACAGTTCTCTTTCCTCTCCAAGGCCGTGCCTAATTTTGCCATGAGCTTGGCCAAGACTCAAAAGCATTTAACTTAATTATCTCCAGGAACCTTAGCTGGAAAGCAGGCACATACATGTCTGCCCTACCCAGTAGATATATCCTTGTTTGGGTGCTGGGATCCCCGAGGGTCAGCGGTCCACAAACAGACAGACTGTTCTCAGTAAATGAGGGGTGAGGAGTCACCTGGGTAGAGCCCACCATGCAGGGTAGAAGCAGGTCCTCCAGGCAACCCGTTGGCCTGCCATGAAGCTGTTAGTGGAGGGGGAGGGGCTCTCTGCCAGCCCAGCAGTGCAGAAGGGAGCTGCCATCCAGTGTCAGCCTCTGCCGGTCCCGAGGAGTTAGGTATTTGGATGACAGATAATTTCATCCTTCAGCAAAGGAGCAGAGCCCTTGTCAACAGTATCTGTGAGGGGAGCAGGATGGGCCACTGCTCATTTGTCATACGCTTGTAGGGCCACGCAGATACTATCAAACATTAGTTGTTGTTGTTTTAACTAAAGTGCTTTATGCAGATTCAGGGTGGGTGATCGAGGGCTGGGGAGATAGATAGCTTAGCGTGTAAAGTGCTGGATGAAGACCTAGGTGTGATCCTCAAAACCCACCTTCAAAAACAAAACAAACAAAGAAAACTGGGTACAGTTGTACGTGCTTGTAGTTCTAGCATGGGGAGGCAGAGATAGGCGGATCCCCGGAGCTCACTGGCCAGCCTGCCTGGCCTACTTATCAAATTTCAGACCAATGAGAGGCCCTGTCTCAAAAGATGGTGGACAGTCACTGAAGAATGACATTCCAAAACTATTGGATAGCACACACACACACACACACACACACACACACACACACACACACACACACACACAGACAGGTGGGTGACTGACATGAACATCTCTTTCCAGCCCACTCGCCATCTTTTTTCCTCCCGAGTGTCTCCTGTGACTCGGTTGGCAGAAGAGAGTGCCCTGGACTTTCAGGCACTGGTAACTGCGGTGGCAATGGTGCTGGGTATCTTCCTGTCTTCCTGACTTGCCTCATTTATTCAGTGGCTTCCCTATCTGAAAGGTAAGACTCTTACTCATGGACACGGTCCTGGGGGAGGCAATAATACACGCAGAAGAGCTTAGAATTCTTCAGCTTTTATTCATTTGTGTGTAGCACCTGTGCATCCCATTGTTAGACATCTCCGGAGCAAAGGGGACCGTAACTCAGACAAACAGAGGTCTGATGCTTTTGTTGAGCTCTGTCTAGGGAAGGTGGCTGGTTGTATGTTAGTTGTTGGGACTGCAAGCATGTGGGATGGGCAGATGCCGAGAACGTCCAGTTTTCGGAGTTTTCTAGGGTGGTGTAGAAGAGAGTTGGCAGCAGTAGTCACTAAAAACCCTGAGCTGGATGCCATGTCCACCTGGGATCTGGTAGAGACCCTCCAGGCCGAGGTGCTACAAGGTGGGGCTCAAGTCAAGTCTCCGGCCTCCATCGTGTCTCCGCCCTTCCTGGGTGTCTTTTACAGTGATCGTCTGCAAACACTAGGACTAAAGCTGAGGCCTTCTGTGTTCTTAATCCCTAGAGAAGCAGATTCACGGGGAGTTTAGAACCTTGAAAGGAACGCTAATACCCTTTGCTGAACAGAGCAACTTCATCAGAGCGACAGAAAGGGAGAGGCCATTGCTAAATTTGCTCTCCTTACAGCCTGCGGGCACATTTAGAGAACACAGGGTTGGCCCAGCACGTACTCAAGGTGCTCCAGGCTCAAAAACTCCAGTCCACACCCTCCCATTCTCTGCCACTCCTTAGTTTCGACTTTCTTTTCCTTTGTCCCTCCACAGCCAAACTTCTTGGAAGAGTCTATCCTGTCTTCACTAGCACAGCCCCACAGTTCTGAGCACCCCCACTTGACTTTGCAAATGCCCCCCACCCCAGGCCCCTGGCCACTTCACACTGTCACATCCAGTGGCTGTTCAGTCTTGCCCAATGCTTTCTCTTCTTTCACTCTGTACTCTTCTGAATCTTCCTTTTCAGTAGTGTTCATTGACTCTTTCTGTCCATTAAATAATATTTCCCTCAGAATTCTCGCCTTCATCTTCTTTGTGTTTCCAACTCTTCATAAATTTAGTGGATATTTGCCACTTATGCCTCACCAGCCCCTCCAGAAAGCCTTCTGTTGAATCCTCTTTCCTAAGACTTTAGGTGGGAACCAGAGATAGTCCAGGTACTGACTTTCCAGCTTCTCTTGCAGCTAGAGTACACACATGCAACACTGTTTCTGACCATCAGACTTGAAACATATCTTTGAATAGAGAGACAGACTCTCTCTCTCTCTCTCTCTCTCTCTCTCTCTATATATATATATATATATATATATATATATATATATATATATATATATATATATATATACTGGCAGGCTCCACTCTGTGAGAGTAGATTCAGATGAGACATTCTGCTATGTCTAGGTTCTAGATTTACTATTCAGTAACACAGGCTGTGGTGTCTGTCTGTGTCCACATGTCTGGCTCTATGACCTATAATTCTGCCCATCTATCCCAGGAATAGTTTCTTTTTATAGGCCCTTGGCCCTGTGCCTGACCATGTTCTTTTGCATCCGAGGTCTTCATCATTAAGGTCACTCCAGACTGGATTGGACTCAGATACACTATGATGTTTAGATCTCTGGCTGGTTAGAGCGAAGCAGCCTCCTTGATCACCAGCTTCTCCTGGAAGCCACTGTTCACTTCTTTTTCTTCCCATTGAGGTCATTGCCTGTCTTACTAATTATGATACTTCCCTTTCTCCACATGACTTTCCACACCTGATGAATGTTTACTCTTCATAGGGCAAAGGTCATCTAACCCTAGGAAGTTCCCACCTGTCCCCAGTCCCCTCACACTGTCTCTGGGGTGGGCTTATCCAGTGCTACTGAATGCTTTCATTTGTGCCTCTTTATTAGCACAATCTAGTTCTGCTGGGATTCTGCACGTAAGATGTCTTATTGCTGTTATAACAAAATGTTTGAGAAAGGCTACTGACCTAGTCCATGAGCCTGTGGGAGCCAAGTCTAGTGCATCATGGCCTCCATTCTTTGTGTGTGTTAGTTCAAGGTCTGGGTGCTCCCTGCTTAATTCTTTTTATCCAGCTTTACACTTCATGTTAACCATGTATGTTCTTTCTTCTACATCTTTTCTCTAGGGTCCCCTTTTTCCCATGTTTGTGTGTGTGTGTGTGTGTGTGTGTGTGTGTGTGTGTGTGTGTGTGACTTTGTTTAGTTAAAGGTTTGGAGTTAAAGTCCAAATCACATGACACAGGATCCAAGACTTCTCTAGCCTCATCACTGCATCATGTAGGTGTGTGGGTGGCAGGAGTATGCGCAGGAACAAGTTTATATGTCAGACTAGAGAGCCAAGCCCTGAGGTCTCACAATCCCTTTCTAGGGCTCACCCTAATTGATCTAAGGGCCTCTTATCAAGCCTTGATGCTTAAAACACCATCCTCTCCAAATAGTGCCACCACGGGGACCACTGTTTTAACATGTGCACTTTTTTTGGTTGAGACACGATTAGACCACATCAAAGCCGTAGTGTTCTGTCTTCTCTACTTGACTTTAAACTCCATGCATCTTAAAGCACTATTGTAAGCCCAATGCCTGCCCTAGTATGTGGCATAGAACAGAATGAGGAAATCCACACAAAGTCACTTTTCAATTGTCCCACATCTGACAATGTCACATACATATTTAAACAGAGTGGAATGGGCAAATGACGACGCTAGTCTTTGATTCTATTTTCCTTCAGTTCTTCCCTTCACTGATGTGCTGAGTAACGCTTAACAACCAGCTCAACAAGAGGAGCCCTGCTTTGTGGTGTTTGCACATTCCCATGGTGAAATACCCTCACTACAGCTCACTTCAAGTGATGACCTGATAGCGCCCAGTGTGCACTTGAAGACAGAGTTGCACATGGATTGTCCATGAGCCTGTGGGAGCCAGATCCAGTGCATCATGGCCTCCATTCTTTGCGTGTGTTAGTTCCAGGTCCGGGTGCTCCCTGCTTAACTCTTCATCCAGCTTTTCACTTCATGTTGACCATGTGTGTTCTTCCTTCTACATCTTTTCTCTAGGGTTCCCTTTTCCCCATGTTAGAGTGTGTGTGTGTGTGTGTGTGTGTGTGTGTGTGTGTGTGTGTGTGTGTGTGTTGGTACTGGTTTCCTGTGGCTCCTGTAACAGGAGGCTTTGATGATCTCTCCCTCAGCCATCAATAATCTTCACTTCCTGGTAACAACCTCTTGACCCATAATAAGTGGCAGTTATTTTCCAAAGAAAAACAAACATGTACTTGTTTTGATGGTCAGATAAGCTGCTAGATAGTAATGTGACAATATCCTGTGTGGTGAGCTGTTCTGTGTAGTTGATATCCTTTATCAGAACAGTTCTATGGGATATAGAGGAGAGAAAGACAACCAACCCATAGGAAAGATGGATTGTTGCTATAAATTATATTAGGGGCACAGCTGTGTGGGAACCAGCTGCAATGATCTTACAGAACACTCATGATGACTCAGTATCACATGGTCTGGAACTACATTCTTGCTTGACAAGATATTGTTGTGACCGAAACTAGCTGTTATAGTGTCTTATGCACCTATCTTAGCCCATAGCTAGACTGTGGGGGAAAAGACAGAAACTTTCTTATGTCTCCTTTATCACCCACAAAATTCAAGGAAGTGCTAGACATAGGAAGATGCCAGGTCAACATCTGAATGAGTACCCACATGTTCAATTTTTCTTCTTAAAATGCTCAAATTATCATTGTTTAGAATTATAAGATAATTCATGTTAACTACAAAGCATTGTGCATGCCTAGAAAATATTCTGAGTCCTTCAACAAAAGAAATGAGTATGTGTGCATATATGTGTATGTATATATATATTACATTTATTTTGTGTGTAGGGGGCACACACCATGCATGCTTGTGGAGGTCAAAGGATGACTTGTGGGAATCAGTTCTCTCTTTCCACCATGTGCAGCTCAGGGATTGAACTCCTGTTACCAGGCTCGGCAGCAAGTGCCTTTACTCAAGAAGCCATCTTGCTGGCTTGAGTGTGGTAAGTCTGTACTGATCTCCCACTATGATCCCCACTAGAAAGGGATATATTTGCTTTTAAGTTTTGGCCAATGCTTCTTCATAGTTCTTATTACCCTTCCCTTAATGACACTGTATTTGTAAAAATATAAATCATAAAATAAAAGGAAACATTCTATTAATGCAATATTCAAAGTGGATATTTCAACAGACAGAAGGCAAAAAAGCCTAAAATAATTTACTATTATTTGGAAATTTTGTGATACAAGTTGGTTCAACTTGGAGAAAATCCAACTTCTAGAAACTCCCATTAACAAAAATTGAAATTAAGAAACACATTTTCACAGGAGATTTTTGTTAGGAAATTACCCACCCTCACATCACTCCCAAATTAATTTCAAATTATAGATGCCTGACTTTCGCTCAGGAAAGGAACGGAAGTGTTATGCTAATCACCTTGGAGCTACACAATTTCCACAGCTTTGCACCCTCACAACCCATCATGCTTGCTACTTACCTTCTCAGTGAGTAATTCGCTTAAAGCTCTTGATCCTGCCCACCCTTTCTTGTTCTAGTTGAAATGCCTCCGCTTAAAGGTACGTGATAAATGGGGGTTTTCTTATCTTAGCACAACAAGGCACCAGAATCGGTCTCAGTTGAAGGAATTTGTACTCTAATTGAGCAAAGATTATTCTTTCAACTCTCCTTTGATATTTGGCATTGGACCAAGGAGTCTAAAATTAGCTGACTTCAGAATCCAGGTGCGGGCTAAGTGGAAGCAATTCCATTTGCCCCAGGAAGTCCCAGGAGTTGTTGAAATAGTTTAAGTAGGATTCCGGCTAAACTGCTTGGAGAGCCTCCTCTTTCTGCAGAGAGTGGAAAACCACCACCCTGCGGAGCTGGAAGGGACCAGTGAGGACATCACTTGGGCACTCTCCACCTTGCAGCTCAGACTGGAATGGCAGACCTTTCCAAGCCTGGCTCTGCATCGACAAAATAGGGTTTGTTTGTTTGTTTGTTTTCTTGTCCTATTCACACCTCAAAAGCATTCTGGGGACTAGATAAGCATCATAGCTTTCCATTGGTACTCTGGTGGCTTCAAAACATGTCTACGTATTCTTTAATGCTCCTTCCACCCACATGTGCCAAGCTTAGGGACTCAACGTGTAGCCAGTGGAACACAGCAAACCTCCGAAGCTAGGTCACAAAGGTGACTCATTGTCCCCCATTTCTCTTAGGATACTCACTGTGGAAGAAGCCAGATGTCATGTTGGAAGTCTCACTTCTCTGGGACCGCCATGTTAGGGGGAAGCCACATAAAGAGGCCTAAGTAGGTTCTTTAACCGGCAGTTCCAACACTCACGTGTCTTTTAGGCTGGAAGTACGAGTGAATGAGTCTCCAGATAATTTCAGGTCCTAACCAGCAACACAGCCTAAATTCTGAACCTTCCCAGCTGACGCCTCAAACATGAAAGAGTAACAAGCCAGTTTTTCTCTGTTGCTTCAGAACTCCTGACCCACAGTTTATGAACATATGAAATGGATGAGGTCATGTGTGTGTGTATGTGTGTGCTTTCTGGCTAGTGTGTGCCATGTGTGATGTGGCAATGCTCACCACAGCAATGACCATCACAACAATGTAAGAACAGGGTCAAAATAACAAACTTACCCGTGTGAGGCACAGGACCCAGAACTACAGCCTTCCCTTACTTCTTCCTGAGTCGTCGGAACTGAAACTCAAGGGCCGATGGTTCACTCTCGTCCCATAGAGTGTAGTCCAGAGCTGACCCAGAGCTGAAACCCGCGTCTGGCCCACTCAAAGCTCACCCTAAGCGGCAGCTCAGTCATCCAAGCAGCAAATGACTGGACTTTCCCTGTGCCCTCGTCTGTGTGTGTCTTCTGGTCCCTCTTCTGTCCCATTTGCTCTCTGCATCTCCCTTCTTTCAAGAGATGGAGGGAACCTCTGTGTTTTCTAACCTGATCAGTTCTATAACAGATACCAAGCTGGGCAGAGGTTTTCAGACTCGGGCAAGCATTCACCTGTAAGGCTGGAAGAGCCCATGTTACCACACCTCAGAGCAACGGCTGGCTTTCACGGGCTTCTGTCAAGCCCTCAGACTTGCTTTTTTCCGAGCTACAGGTAGAACATCCACTGTTTGTATCTTTGAATCTCCACACATGAGGGGTGAGCTATGAGCACACTTGTGACGAATTATCCAACAGAGTCCCCCTCATGCTTGTGTGCTATAGCTAGCTCTTGTGGGCTGCCGGTCTCCAGACTGCCCCCAGCAGGGGTCGGCTGTAGGGCCCTGGCCCCCATTTTGGGTAGCTGTTGCTTTGCTTGCTGACCTTGACCTTGATGTCCTCCCTATGCTAATTCCCTTCCGGTTTCCACCCTCCTGAATGCTTAAGGGAAGTTCCTTGTCTGTGTATCCTCCATATTGGGCGTTAACAGCTTAGATGCAAGATTGCAGAACATCGGTAGTGAACTTCTGCCCTCAGGGGTTCTCCCATTGTGCTGTAAGCCTGCATTTAAGGTTTCCTCCCTCTTTCAATAAACGGCATTTCGGCATTCTGCTGAGGCGAATGACCCGCTGTCTCTTATCTCTGTTTTTTGATCCACAGCCCCTCCCTCGGACATGGTGGACGGGTGGTGGTAGCGCGGGTGTTACCGCTACAGAGGGCAGCTCAGCCTGCTGCCTTGGCAAGGCCTTCCCAGCCTAGAAGAGAAAATGCACCCCAGCTTTGGCCTCCACATCCCCAGTACTCAAATCTGCAGGTCCATTCACATGACCTGGATAAAAGTCACGCCCCTGTAACATCTTTAGAACAGCACTCAGGAGCGATGCTTTGCTGTGTGCTTAAAAGTTGACGTGGGCTCATCAAACTTGTTCCCTGAACCAGATCACCTCCACTCCGTTCTTCCATCCTCATCAAGCTGAAACCTCAGGCACTACTTCTGGCAGAAGGCCACTCTCTTCAAAGAGAGATGTGAAAGAAGGTGAGAACTAACTCTGCCACCTAAAACTGTCACTCGTGCAGAGTGTGGAGGTGCGGGCTCACCCTAGCAATGACCTCCTCCACACAGTCCAGGTCACAATCTCTGTCATGTGACCGTAATGATGCTAGCAGGGAGACGACTAAGTAACCCCTGAGATTTGCAGTGGTCCCAGACCTATCTGTGGGGAGCCAGGAGGTTCCTCCTTTCCTGGTTACAGCTGCCAATCAAGTCAACAATAAATGTCTATCATGTGCCAGGCATCAGAAGTACCCAAATGCATTAGACAAATCCCCATTGCCATTCACAGATGAAGAGACGCATTCTCAAGCTTGATTCTCAGGTAAACCATCACTGCTTGTGAGCTGCGTCACAAATAACTTAATATTTATTAGTGATCGGAGCTGCCAAAGATTTGAAATGTCTGACATGAGAATAGATACGTCCGTCCTCGCTTATATTCTTACACAGCTGAATTAGTGGTACCCTCCTGAGTGTCAATTGTCCTGTGCCCCCAAGTGAGAAAGGCCGGGAATGTTGTGCCCAGTGAGGACCTTCACTGACTCCATGGGACAGAGCTACCTTTTGAAAAAAAAAAAAAAATGAAGCCAGGCAGCAGTGGCACATGCCTTTAATCCCAGCACTTGGGAGGCAGAGACAAACAGATCTCTATGAGTTTGAGGCCAGTCTGGTCTACAGAGTGAGCTCCAGGACAGGCACCAAAACTACACAGAGAAACCCTGTCTCAACAAACCAAAAAGAAAAAGAAAAAAGTGGAGAGCATCCTCATCCTTTCTCACAGAGAAGGAGCTAACGCCTCACACTCCCTTTCTAGGAAGAAGCAAAAGGAACCATTATCCTTTGACTGTGGGGAGCCTTTGTTCATTTGGTTTTTGACTTTGTTTTGTTTTAAGGAAAAGAGCAGTATAGTATGGGTGTCGCATCGATGGTGATATGTCTATTACTATGACTTTACTACTTTATATCTCATGGGTCAATCAGGTGACGTGCAAAGCTAGCCTCCTCAATATGTGTATTTGTTTAGCGCTTTAAGCTTACAGAGTACTTTCACATTCATTGACGTGGATGGCATTATGGTTTGGATAGGAAGTGTCTCTAAGACTCCAGTATTAAATGCTTGATCCCATTGTCTCAATGTTCAGAAGAGAGTCCTTGGGAGGTGACTGGATCATATGGCACTAAACTCATCAGTGGATTAATTCATTGAAGAGTTCACAATTGAATGAGCTGTGGGAGAGGGGAAGACTTGGTTAAACAAAGTGGGTCATTGAGAGTAGCTCCTGAAACAGTTTATCTTGTCTTTGGATCTCTTCACATACAAGCTGCCTCTCCTGTGATCCTGGTGGCCATAAAGTGAGTAGCTTGGTTCCACCATGGTGCCTTGCTTCACCACAGCCCAGGAACAATAGAGTCAGGCGACTGAGGATGAGAAGTTCTGAAAGCACAGTTAAGTTCAACCCTCTCACCTTTTCATTGTTTCAGGTGTTTTGCTATAGCCGTAAAAAGCTGACTAACATAAAGCAGCTCAAGTCCCTTTAAAGTTGTCTTGCTCCAAACCCATATCAGGTGAGTGATAGAGCCGAGGTTCAAATCTGGGTCTTCTGTTTCCACGCTGTGCTCTTCCTAATATGCTCCGGTTGAGAGGAACAAGGATGCAACTGTATCTTCAGTGTTGACATCTAAAGGCAACGTGACCCACCCCACACTATTGGACAGGACATCTCACGGTTCGCAATGCTTGTTTCTTAGTAGTGGAGATGCATCAACCTCTCCTTGGTCCAGCCACTTGAGATCTAGCAAGGCAGTGTCCTGCAGAATTTCTTCCACTTTGCTTTTACAGATACCACCACCCCTTACACATGCCTGTGATTACTCAAGTCTGGACAGAAGGCAATGACTCCATTTGGAACTTTAATAGGCCACCCAGGCAGGCACGGTGGCACACACTTATAATCCCAGAACTGGGCAGGCAGAGAAAGGAAGACTGAAAGTTTAAGGCTAGCCTAGGCTACATAGTGATGCCTTGTTACAAACAAACAAAAACTCAGAAAAGCATAAGCCCAAAGCAGTGACTCCCAGGATTTCATAGCTCTAAATCCCCACTGTGAGAATACCAGAGCTCCCAGTAGCTGCCATGTAGGTGGTGAGGTTGACATCTGTGGCCTAGGTCAGGAAATCTTATAAAGAATAGGGAAGAAATGCAAACACACACACACACACACACACACACACACACACACACACACACACACACCCCTGTAGCCCTACACATCTAATTCTGTGACTAAGATGTTCCACCCAGGAAGTCATTTTGACAAGTGAGACTGTGGCATCCAAGCCATGTCCAGAATCACTTCACTACTCACCATATGTCATTTAAAGGACGTCTCACTTTGCAGTGAAAGTGCTTACTGAACATAAAAATGAATGGCCACTTAAAGGATGAATTGTAGCACTCCTACAGTCCAAGAAATGAAACTTGGGCTTTGTTAATGCTGAGTCTCAGTGCAAAGCTGGAATTCTGGCTTGTGTTTGCAGATGTCTGGTGAACTGCTCGGTCAGCTTGCCTGGACAAACAAGCCAGCATCCTTCCGTATTCCCCCAGTGCTGGTCTTGTCAACACAGGGACCCGTGAAAGTGAGTCTAAATCTCGGGCTTCCTCGGTTCCCTGAACACAAAGAGCAAGACACACAATAGTCAGATAACAGATGACGAAAATGTGGTTATTGGGGTGGGGGGGGCAGGGAGGGGCTTCCCATGGATTTCTTTTTTCATCACTACACAAATGAAAAATAATAGAGATGTGTGTGAAAAAGTACAGGGGGCAAGGGTTATGCATGCATGTAGAAGGAAGGGCTATTTAATTATCCAGAACTATCTACCCTAACATCTGGTGGCAGGGGCTTTTGTCTCTCTTTGTGTGTTTGTTTCGTGTCCCATCTCAGGATTATCTGAAATTGCATTGACTTTGGGGCTCACATGGGACTGGGAATCCCCACAGGCAGGAGCCAGTGTGCCATTGAAGTTCGCCTCCCCTTGACAAGCAAGATCGGGGACAGCATGACCCCTGTTATCTGTGTTTCTTTTATCTACAGTCCCCGACACATTCGGTGTGTTGTAGGAAACTGTCGACAGCACAAAGATACACACATTGGCGAATCAGGGTTTTAGTGCTGGGCAAAATACAAAGGAGCCGCATTAAGCACTGTTTGAAGAGCTCAAGCGACCCAGAATGGTTTCTATTCCAGGAGTGCCTTAGCCCTGGGTAGCACAGGTCTCCTGTCTTCTCAAGAATCAGAGCTGACCCAGGGTCAACCCAGAGCAGCTCATGAAGCGCTGCTCACTTTTAGATCCCTCCCAAGCCACTCTGTCTCCGCCATATTGCCCACGGGTCTGGTAACCAACCCCATTGTCCCTCGTCCTCTCCTTCACATGGGAAACCAGCGGCTAGTGCTGCGGAGCATGGTCAGCATGAAGGCTAACCTGCACGGCTCATCCTGCACGGCTCATCCTGCACGGCTCATCCTGCACGGCTCACCCTGGCCATGCTGGCCGCATCACTAAAAGCCATGCATTTCCTTTGTCCTGCTCCCTTGGTTGTCTTAAAGTTGGGGGGGGGGACCCGATAAAGCAAGTTAGTATCCCCTGCTGGTTTTTCCGACTCCAGCTGAAACTGTCCTAAGACACTTACTTTTACAAACTGTTTTTAAACAAACACATTAACAAAAACTGCAGGGATCTCAGTTAGCACTTAAGAGATGATTAATCATTTGGACATTACCCATTGTCTTTACCCATTGTCCTTCTCCCATAAGATAGACTCCAGGGAATGTCCAGGCACAGGATTGAAATGAGTTTGGGTACCCATAATACCCAGAGGGTTGCAAGGCTTTGATGATGAGTGGCTTCCCCATACCTGCTATATCAAATTCTGTACGAAAGTTAGTCCCACAAGCATGGGCATCTGCACTTCCAAAATGTATACTTCTAGAGCTCCGTGGAAGGGGAGAGAGGCAGGGATGCTATGCCAATGTGGCTTAGCCTCCTTCAGGGTATAGAGGGGCAGGGAGGACCCACAGGCCCGTCCCGTGACTGGCTTCACTTCCAGCTCAATTCCCAAGTAAGAAAGTCACTGTGGAATGGGATCTGTTCTGGGTCTGACGGGCGGGCAGGTGTTTGGGGCTTCTGGGTTCCTCATTGAGATGCAAAGGAAAAGATTCTCACTCCTGTCTCCTGTCATACTCTGGGCGTCTTGTGATCTTCCCAAAGTAACAGATAGTTACGGGCCTGGGAGACAAAGCCAGGCCAAGAAGCAGAGGCAGCCACATCCAAAGGCCTCTAGGTCACAGCCCTCTTCTCCAATAGAGAAATAATAGCTACAATAGCTCTCCAGTTTCTTTCTAAGTTTCTAGTTATTGTATTTTATGTGTTGGGGGCATCTATAAGCACACACACAAGCTCCTGTGCCTTCAGAGGCCAGAGGTGCCGAATCTCCCTGGAGCTGGCTTTATAGTCAGTTGTGGGCCACCTGACCTGGGTGCTGGGAACTGAACTTGGGTCCGGTGGAAGAACAACATGGGCTCTTAACCACTGAGCCACCTCTCCAAGCCCCTTAGTTTCATTTAGCCCCACTTTTTTATTCGCCTCGCTAGTGCTTTGAGGGAGCTGGTAGGAGTCTACTCGCATAAGTCCATGGCTGACTTCAGTGTGGATAGAAGCAGTGTCCCATGAAGTACCTGTGCCTGGCCAACGGGAACATGAGAGCTTCCACAGTTTGGTGAGCCATCTGATAAAAGCCAACCTTCTCCAAAAAGCACCGTGACTTCCCTGTACCTTCCTCTCTCTTTTCCTTCAGGAGGGAGGAGACAATCCCGTGTGGGCTTTGAGGACAAGGGATGCTCCATCTAGAGTCCAGTCTTCTCCCCTGAATCATTCCTTCATCACATGTGACGTTGTCCACCAGGTAGAGGTAGTGCAATGTGTATATCCGGAAATGGCACAGGAGGACGAAGGTGGCGAGGACATCGGGGTGCAGCTGGCGATAACCCCAGGCTCTTGAACACGAGGTGTCCCCTACATGGCTCTCCCAGCATCCAGCCTCCTGCCTAGTGCTGTGGGCCGATGAACTAAGGACCCAGGCCTGAAGCTCCAGCCAAAAGCACTCAGAATATAATTCCTCTGCTCTTCTCCCAAACACGATTCCAAAGGAGTAGATGTCACCCCAGCCAGTCATTACCCCAGAATCCACCCCACAGAGCACGAATAAGCTGATGCAACCCACAGCCTGTGGCACAGTTAGCAGGCTCCTAAAGTGTGGCCGAGGGTGACATGTTGCCCCACTCTGGAAAGCCTTCCGCCACTAAGGAAGAATCATTATGATAACAGGAAGGCGCCGGAAGCTAAGCACAGTATAGGCAGGAAAGAACTCTCTTTCTCGACCCTTCATGAAAAAACAACAGGGCTTTTAACCCTCCAGTGTCCTGCTAATTTCCTAAGCAATGCCTAGCTTAGGGCTCCTCCTTCAGTCAGGCACCCAGGGAGGTTAGACGCAGAGCTCAGGCAGACGGTGTCCGCCGGGTTATGCCAGAGACGGTGCCTGGGAGTGTCACCAAGTGGTCTCAGTTGCCCATGACAGCTGGATGGGCAACCCACGGCACTAAGGGATTCTGTGACTAATTTCTGCTTTTTGTTGCCTACTCCGTTTTCTTTGTTTTTCATTCCAGCTGCGTCAATCAAACATTTAATTGGTTAATGAGAAATGTCCGTGGAAAAACCACAAAGTGCCGAGTCCTGCACTAAATGATTCAGAGAAGGTGAGGGAAATACCTGTCCTCAAGCCGTCTGGAAAAAGACGATAACAAAGACCAACACACAACAGGCAGGCAGGCAGGCGTGAGCCGAGAGTGGCACACAGCAGGTGCTGTGAGGTGCAGAGCTGGGACGGGCTGGTGGGGTGTGAGCAGGCCGGGAGAATGAAAGGTGGGGCACGGACGTGGGGGTGGCCTAGGCTGAGGGGTTCCGGCATGTGAGGGATGATACGACTGCATTTATATTTTGGAAGGTCTTTCAGAACATGCACTGCGGTGTGGAGAATACATTGAAAGGGGCAAGAGGCGGGGGGAGCAGGAAGGGGAAGGGTTGGAGCAGAGACAGGGACATCTGAGCGAGGGCAGGGGAAGGGGGGTTAACCTGAGGGCTCTTCAGATGGGACGAGAGAATTAGGGGGTTGAGCGTGGTGCAGCGGCGGCGGACATCCATGGGAGTGCTCAATGACCTGCCGGGCCCTGCTACTGCAAGTGCCTTATATGAAAAACTTTTGGAAATTTCATAGTAACTATCAGCTGGAAACTGAGGCCCAGAGAGGTTCAATAATTTGGCCCAGGTCACACAGCTGGTAAGTGGCCGAGTCGGAATTTGCATTCAAACTCCTGGGTTTCAAATTCCATACTTTTAGCCCTCAATTTCCTGTTCTTGCCCATGTTTCTCTGCACTTGCCTGTTCACCTGCCTATACACGCAAGTTTTAATCCCCCGCCATGGTGTACCAGTAAATATTTAACAACGTTGAGACAGGGTCTTGCTCTGTAGCCCAGGCTAGCCTTGTACTACCTATGTCACACAGGCTGGCCTCTAACTCATGGTAATTATCCTGCCTCAGTCTCATGAGGGCTAGGATTGCAGGCTGTGCTGCCACACCTGGCCATGTTCACCAATTGGCCCTCTGATAGACAGAAGCCTGATTTTCAGCCCCTGCCAATCAATCACCATGATATCAATACTCCCAGTGAAACCAATTACAATCTGTGAACATGATGGCACAGAACACAGATATACACAGTCAACTTGTGAACCTGTAGGAGTTGGCTCCACCACACCCCTTGCCACATCTATTCCTGTTACCAGCAATGGTTTCGTTCATTCAGTACAGAGCACTTTGGACCATCCGCCAACCCTCCACCTGGTTTCTTGTGGCTCTGTAAAATGTCACTAAAAGTCCACATTCATGTCCTATCGTCTACTTCCTGGAGAAGTCCCTCAAAAGACCACCATCCACATATGCAATCATCAAGGGCGTTTATTATCTCAAGAAAGCTTTCAGCACGCTGGGGCCAGCCATCCACACAAAAGCAAACTAGTGATAACCCCGAGAGGAGCTAGCAGGTTCCTTTTAAGCACAGCCAAGGGGAAGTCCTAAAGCAGTAAGGTCATCTTAGATATGATTGGCTTAAGCAAGTGGCGATCATATTAGTATGTTCTAATTGGCCAGGGCTAGTAGGGGTTGCCTAAGGCTACAGTTTTTCCACTTTGGGGCAGGCCTGGACAAGTCCCAGGCTTTGTCCTTATTTGGTTATCGCCTTGAGCTGATAGTGCTGATTGTCACTCCAGCCTGGTCTGATATTGCACATACCAGGCTTCCTTGTCCTTGCTGTCCTTGATGCTCACCCAGGCTTTCACACCTACCGAGTCCTTCCTCTCTTCCATTTTGGTTCCCAGCTCTTCATGGGCTCTGACTACTCCTGTGATTCAACATCTCTACCACCTAAGTAAGCAGCGTTCCTTCAGTGGGAGCCCACAGGTATCCTCTAGCCCAGTCTAACTCCAGGTCTCATCACAGTCCTTGGGAAAGTGTCTACCCACTTGTGTGTTTGTATCTCCTGGCCAGGCAGACACCCACTCTTAACCAGGAGGCTGCCCCTCCTGAAAGGCTTAGAAGTCTCTAAATTTAGGCATGAACTGGAAGAGACACCCTCAAGGAATTTGTAAGAGAACAGCTGGAGGTGGGAGACAGCTCAGTAGCCCAGACCCTGTTTCTTCCTTCTAACTCCTAATTAAAGATTGGGTGGCTTTCCCCTAGCACGTTCTTACTTTCCCTTTGTGCATCCATGGCATGACATGTAAAAACCCAGCCAGTGAGCATGACTTGCAAGTGACATCTTCTTGGTAATTAAGTACTGTGTATGGTGCTGCCACATAAACTGTACACACCATGGAAGAATGACCAGTTTTCCCATGCTCACAACTGAAGGTTAATACTTCCCATTGACACCTCTGTAAAACTCCATGGTGTTATGGAATAATCTTTTTGTACACTGTGAAGATGTGTCTTTGCCAAGGCACCTTCTGATTGGTTTTTTTAAAAAAAAAAGAGCTGAATGGCCAATAGCTAGGCAGGAAGAAGTTAGAAGGGAGAGCCAAACTGAGAGGATGCTGAGAAGAGGGAGGGTAGAGTCACAGGGAGTCACCATCCAGACACAGAAGAAGCAGGATGAGTAGAAAATGAGGTAACAAGCTATGAGCCATGTGGCAGCACATAAATTAATAAATATGGGTTAACTTAAGTTGTAAGAGCTCATTAGTAACAAGCCTAAGCTACAGGCCAAGCATTTATAATTAATAAGTCTCTGTGTGGTTATTTGGGAGCTGGCTGGAGGGACAGAAAAGTCCATCTACACATGATCATTCTGAATCTATGGCACTTGGAAACATTTATGATCACCAGTCAGGGTATTTCCTTTTTAAGCCTTTCTATTGAAGTTATGATTGGCAGGTGGAAAACTGACTGCATTAATATATATAACACGGAATGAATTTGGATATCTTTCCCCATGAAACAATCACCACCAGCCACCAAAACGATAACTGTTTTCTCAGAGGAGCCTGTAACCATCACCAGCCATACACTAGCACTGGTGGCCCTTCTCCACTAATCAAGAACAACATGACTTAGTGAGTTAAAAGCAATTTGGAAGGTCTAGGACAAATATTAGGAGACTAGTGCATGGCAAGGGTAGGGTGGGGCTGGGGGTGGCAGCCCTGTTGAGTTGCAGACATGTTGCTGCTGACATCTGGGCTGCTGATGCTCTCCCTTCAGACCAGAAGGTTTGAGTGTCAGCAGATCCCTGAAGCACAGACACCCAGGGAAGTTTCCTCTCTGCCTTCAGGAATGTAATGCTCAGCTGCTGCCTGGTCCACCCACCTCTGCCAAAAGCCAGGGCTGGCTGAGTGTGGTGGTACACATCACTAATCCCAGTATTCATGAGGCACAGGCAGGTGGATCTCTGTGAGTTCCAGGTCAGAGAGAGAGCTACCTAGTGAGACCCTATCTTTTTTTTTTTGGGGGGGGGGGACGTTTCAAGACAGGATTTCTCTGTATAACAGCATAACAGCTCTGGCTGTCCTGGAACTCACTTTGTAGACCAGGCTGGCTTTGAACTCACAGAGATCCACCTGCCTCTGCCGCCCTATCTTAAAAAAGGAAAAAAGGACCAGGGCTGTGAGAACCCCCATCGTGGGGTCGGGCATGGTCTGCTCTTCACTCATCTGCTTGCTCCATCTCCTTCCTGAAGCTCCCTTCCAACTGCTCAGACAACTGTGGCTCAATTCCATTTTGAAAGTACCACTTGTAATCCTGTCACGGTAAACTAAAGGTGCCAAATCTTTCTAAGGCTGTCTATTGGAGAATTCCAAAGAATGAATCTCGTGCTTATCTGATTATAGTTGGCGCCAATCCTCTGAGCTCCCAAGGCACAGAACCTGGCTTAATTTGCAAAACATTGAAACAAAGGTACGTAAGCAACATGGCTGAGACAGAACGTCAAAGTTACAGACTATGATGTAAACTGTCAGAAGGCGGAAAGGTTAAAAGTAGCGCTACATGGGTGTGGAGTGGGATGGGTTACTCAATCCTAAGTAGCAAAGGGGTGACAGGTTAATTCTTAATCTGCTATATGACCAGTTGCTGCTGTTTATTATTATTATTATTATTATTATTATTATTATTATTATTATTATTTATTGTGTGTGCTCTATGTATGTGCAGGTGCACATGTACCAGGGCATGTGTGCGGAGGTCAGAGGACAACTTTCAGGATCTGGGGTGCAAACTCAAGTCATCAGGCTTATATGTGTTTTTACCCCGTAAGCACCTTACCAGCCATGTCACTGTTAGGAAGTAGGTGCTGACTTGGATTATTGTACACTGCTACCAAGATCCATCTAAAACAAAAGGAACTAACGATTGTCACTATCCAGGCAGAGTGACAGACGTGCCGGGATTCGGTGAAGGCTCGAGAGGATGGGGAGCTGCAGTTCTTGCCAGGCAGTAGTGGCACATACCTTTAATTCCAGCACTCGGGAGGTGGATCTCTGAGATCAAGGCCTGCCTGGTCTACAGAGTGAGTTCCTGGCCAGGGCTACACAGAGAAACCCTGTCTCAAAGAGAGAGAGAGAAAACTGCAGCTACTAAGTAGGGCAGTGGCCAATAGCAAATCCCAAGGGCCCATTGGTAGAGACTGGTCAAGACCCTTCCCCAAAGAGCAAGTGTGGGACAGGGGTGTGTGCACGTGTAACTGCTGGAATGCACGCGAGTGTGCATGTCTCTTTCTGTGTGTATGAGCATCCACGTTTAATAGCTATAGAAGTACATGCCGGAGTGTGGGACAAATGAGGACAGAAAACTGCCCTGATGGGTTTAAACTGGAAATGTCAGGTGGAAACCAACACAACCCACATGAGCAACTGGAGAGACACTGGCTACTTACAGCAGAGCTGGAAATGCATCTTCGTAAAAAATAAATAAATAAATAAATAATTTAAAAAATTTAAAAAAATAAATAAAAAGGCAGGAAAGCCACCAGCATCCACCCATTTAAAGAGGGTACACTGGACCTTGGAAGCTAAAACCAGAGCTGAAAGTGTGATGCAGTCACTCGGAGACGGAACTCATAAACAAAATAAGAGTGGTCTGTGCAGAGGAGAAACATTTAATTAGCCAGCAGCGATGAGAGATCTGATTTCAGCCTTGCAGCCCACAGGGCCCCCGTGAGGAAGTACAGATAGCTCAGCCTTTCAGGAGAGAGGCCAGAAGGGACCCTCCGGCTTCCTATTTCCTGGGTATAAGGTGTCCAGCAGCCTGAAGTACAAACAGCCCTGCCTGTGAGGGCTATAGGCACCCCTCAAGCTATGAAATCTTTCCTCTCGCCTCTGGCTGACACTGATTCTGCAATAGGTCACCCTAGTGGATTGAACAGTCACCGATGAAAGCAATCTCTTTCAACGGAAAAGCCATCTCTCCTACAAGTGTTGCCACAGTGGTCCCTGAGGAGCTGAGTGCTGGCTGGGACAGGCCTGGGAGTATACAAGGTTCTGTGGGGGTAAGGTCAGCACTCACACGTCCAAGACAAGCAAGCAGTCTATAATTTCCTAACCCAGGGAGGAGACAGGCTGAGTGCCAACCATATAACTTCCCGAAAAGCACAGCTGGCAAGCACACCCACACCGTTAGACTGCAACTCCCTGAACTAATTAAAAGGTAGCGGCAGGAGAATGTCCGGATTGCTACATAAGCATCTCCTGGGAAAATACGTTCCTGGTTTTGCAAACCCAGGGCTCTGACTATACTTCCAGGGTGCAGTCCGGTGATTACAGTGTAGAATTAAATGTATATAGAGATGGGGGGGGGTTGAGGTAGGGGTGGGAGGTGGGGATTGGATAAGAACTCAGGCAGAGAGAAACGGCTGGGATAGAAAGAGCCTATGTAGGAACAATGGACAAAGAGCTCAAATTGCATCCCGGGGGAATTAGTGTGGCCAGTAGGGAAAAACAACCCTCCCGCCCGAGGGGGATGTTAGAGCAGTTCTCTGGGAGGCGTTTTTCCTCTCTTTCTTTCTAAGTTTAACAATTATTGTTTTCACTCAACCCAGCCTGGGACAGAAGAATGGACCAAATCAGTACCAAGAGTTTGTGCTGCTTTGTGAGTCTATGAAAAGAAAACTTCTAATTCTTTCCGTGAAACGACACCCTGTCAGGTTGGGAGAATTCCCCTGCTCTGCCAGACCTGACGCACACACGTTTCTCAGGTTGGAGGTTTTCGGAGGGAGTCCAGCTGGCAGGCTGCCCTCGCTTCTGTCCAGCTTGTAGGTCACTGGGGGAGTTACCCGGTGAGGGTGTTGGGTCCATGGCTGAGCTTCAGGGTGTCAAATGGAACTCTGGCACCAAGAAGAAGGACAAAAGTATACCCTTTCCCTGCAGCCGGGGATGGGGCAGGGAGTGGGGGGTATAAGGAGTGGGGGGGGTGGTGGCAGCTGGGACTTATCCTGAGACAGTGATGGATCACATTGATAGGCTTAGGAGAAAGGAAGAAAGGTTTCCAGTAAGATCCTGGATGGCTCATCTGTCCCTTGTTCCAGATCCACAAAGACTCTATCCTAAGTCTTTGTCCATTAAGAGTTTAGGTTGACGGCCGGGCGGTGGTGGCGCACGCCTTTAATCCCAGCACTCGGGAGGCAGAGCCAGGTGGATCTCTGTGAGTTCGAGGCCAGCCTGGGCTACCAAGTGAGTTCCAGGAAAGGCGCAAAGCTACACAGAGAAACCCTGTCTCGAAAAACCAAAAAAAAAAAAAAAAAAAAAAAAAAAGAGTTTAGGTTGAAATATGAAGAAAACCCTTTGAAGCATCTAATGGAAGAGCTGTGACTTTGGTAGGGAGGCTTGCCCTATTCCAGGTAGAGACAGTCAGAAGGGAAGGGGGGCATTGGAAATGGTGGAGGCAGGGGGTGGCTGACACACACTGGCTCTGATCCTGGCCTCTGGCAAACTTGAATCACTTGTTACAAAAACTGCATTAGGCTCCTCCTGGACTCTGTCTGGAGCCAAGCCACACTTTCACTGGGCTCCAGTGACTACCAGGAGGGAACCCAGAGTCAAAACATTTTCTGGTTACCACTCTCTGGTCTCTTGTGTGAACTCCAGACACGGAAGAGTTAACTGTATAGGATGGAATTGAACCAGCTACACCCTCATGAGCTTGCAAGGAAGGAAAAATCACACGTTAAGGGAGATAAACTAGTGGCCCAAAGGGCTATCAATTTAGCCAGATTCCGTTGGATAGGAATACCAGGGAATGGTGTAGAGGAAGGACAGTGAAATATGAGGTGTACCCTCACTCCAACTTTAGGGAATTACCTTGGAAATAATGACGAATTGGGGTTCGAGACCAGTGATAACAGCAGAGGAACACTATCTGGTGCCCCAATCCGGCTCTATACCGAGGGATCCTCTCTTATACCTTATACCTATGCAGGCTCTCAGCGGAAGCTGTAAGGCACTTCCAAGCTTCCATATGGAATAACCTGATGGCCACTGTGTTATATTTTAGCACAGGATGAGAAGTCAAGCCTCTTTATTCCCAATTCTCGTCTTCATCCAGTACCAGCAACAGTAACCAATGTTTATTCATCATGTACTACTATATCCTCGTACTGTGAGCTCATTTTATCCTTATGATAATCTTGTGAAAGGGATCCTATTATTTTATCAGTCCTATTGGTGGGAGAACTGAAAGATGATGAAACAGAATTGAAAGAAGATAGAAATTAAATGGATTTTTAAAATGTTTTATTTCATTATTTTTATTAATAATTTTTATTTTTATGTGTGAGTGTTCTGGCTGCAGGCATGTCTATGCACCATGTTTGTGTGTGGTACCCGAGGATTCAGAACAGCACATGGGATCCCCTGTAACTGGCGATTATGAGCACTCTGTGTGTGCTGGGAACTGAATCCACCATCAAGGGCTCTTAACCTCTGAGACGTTGCTCTAGCCCTTAGATGGCTTTTTTGAGGTCATACAAGCAATACACATTTCGAAGCACATCCCCAAAGTCACTTTGGATTTCCCATGTAAGTATTAGCAGGCCCGACCCCGCCTGGCTCCCGAGATCAGGTGAGATGCAGAGCCTTCAGGGCGGGGTGGCAGAAGAGTGTATTCTTGACATGTGAGGAATGGAGGGGAACTACCAAGAGAAGTGAAACTTCATAGAGTAAGTCGGCACGTGAAATCATCACACCTGGAGAATTCATCCGCACCACTGTCTAGGAACCAAGAGTTCTGGTTTCTATTAAGATCGCCTCATCTGCAAATCTAAGACAGGCCCCGTAATTCCTCTATATCCCTCTCTCCTTCCCCAGCGGAATAGTGAAGCAAACCAGACCTCCTAGATAAACTTGGAACAGGTAAAGTGCCCTGAAGCCGCTAAGAAAGGAAGGCCAGGCCGTCTGTGTAGATTTCTAAACTGTGTGGTGGAATGTCTACGCAGAGACTCACAGACATTTAGACATCAGGCACCCCACATCGGAACACAAGTTCCATAGAGTTTTGCTGTTAGGCGAAGACTTCACCCAACAGGAGAATCTCTCCAGCCACAGTCCTGAGATGGTCCTGGGGCCTTTGAGAGTCAGAGAGCTCTTCAGATCACCAGTAAGCCAATTCTCCTCATCAGTGCTCCCTCTCAGTGCAACTCACCAAGGCTGCTCCTTCCTTGCCCTGGGGTCCTTTCTTTTCCTCCCACCACAGACTGACTACCGCCCTCTGGTGAGCCTCCATGAACCATAGCCTACTTCTGCATGGCGGTCCTCGACATGAGACGAGTTGTTGGGCCTCTACTAAGCTGGCTCTCACCTCCTTCAGGTATTTGCCACTCCATTTCCGTGGCCCTCGTCATTCTTATCATCTTTCTCTGAATGCTCCTGGGTCAAATGTTTTTGAAATGCCTAGCCTTCCACTGGCTCCATCGGTATTTACTAAGTGTCTCCCAGGAAGCTAGACCCTGAGAAGTCACAGCAAACACTCTTTTTTGAGGAGCCTACTCTCCTGAGGTAGGAGAGTGGAATGTTCTTCAGAAATTGCAATACAATGCTGGAAGGGCTGTCTTCAGGCCTGGGGAGGTGGGAAACACCAGAGGACGGAGCGGCTGACAGGCACAGGGATGTGTATGAGGAGGGCGAGACTCTTCAGTCGATGACTGTAATTATTCTAAGAACTGCCGATGGTTCAGGATTACAAGGGTGAGGGTTATAGATCAAGATCGAAGGTTTGGATTCTAGATCACAGATAAAGAAGTGGGTTGGAGAGGTCAGCAGGGGTCAGATCATGAGGGGCACTGCATGAGATGATTCTGAGGACAACGGGAATCATGGGAGACTTAGAAGCAGGAGAGAGTGACACAATTACCTTGGCGTTTTCAGGAAAATCACTCCACTGGTGACGGAGAAAGGCTGGAAGAAGATATGAGACCGAGGCCAGGAAATGCTGTGGCCAGGCCAGGGCAGAGCAGAGCAGATCTCTAACGCCCGTTCTTCTAGAACCTGAGCTCCCTCGCTACCACTTGTGATGACGAGCCACACTGGTCTTCCTGGCTCCCTTTTGTTTCATGTTCAACTTGAGCAACTGGACCTTTTCTTTTACTCAAGATGGGGTCTCACATAGTCCAGGCTGGCCTTGAACTCATTATGTATCCAAGGATGAGTTTGAAATGCTTTCTGACTTGGCCGCCTCCACTTGCCAAGTGCTGATTGTTAGGCATGCAATACCACCTCTGGTTTGTGTGATGCCATAGGGTTGAACCTGGGGCTTCATACATGCCAGGCCAGCGCCCACCAACAGAGCTACACTCCCAGCCTTCAGCTGCACTTTTCCTACAGGAATAGTGATATTAGTTCTGCCCCAGCTTTTATCCCTGTGACCAACTGTGCTGCTTAGCTATCCGTTTGACACAAGTCAGGGTTGTCTGGGAAGGAAGAACCTCAGTTGAGAAAATGCCTCCATCACATTGGCCTGAGGCAAGTCTGTGGGGCATTTTCTTGATCGATGATTGATGCCGGAGGGCACAGCCACCACCACCCCCCCCCCCGCCCCCGGCAGGTGGTCCTGGGTTGTATAAGAAAGAGAGCTGAGCAAGACATGAGGAGTAAACCAGTAAGCAGCACTCCTCCGTGCCTCTGCTTCAGTTCCTGCCTCAAGGTTCCTGCTCTGCTTGAGTTCCTGTTCTGACTTTCCCCAGTGCTGGAGTGTGACCTGAGAGTTGTAAGATGAAATAAATCCTTTCCTCCCCAAGTTGCTTTGGGTCATAGTTTTTAACACAGCATTAAAAACTTAACTAGAACATCAACCATTTTAAATTTAATCTTATTAGTACCTACCCTCTTCTTTGGTTCTAAAATCTTTGTGCATCATGGTCTTTGGGGTAAATACTGAAAGATTCCCTGAAGGATGCAAGGATAGCCATGTTGGAAGCATTGGTGAACCTGGGCTCTAACTCCTGAACTTGGCACCCTGGTATTCTGCGTCTCTGGGAAACTGATCTGTCTAGAGGAATTAAAAACAAAATGGACTATAAGATTGACAGGTCATTAGAAAGAACAGATTTTTAGCTTACAAAGCACAGAGGCAAGAAGGGGAAACTCCATGTTTCTTTCTCATATTTCTTCTTGTGAATAAAACAATCTCAGAGTTGGAATCTACAATCCACAGGGTAGGAGTTGCAAATCTTCACATGGCTGAAGGGTAAAGTTGCTCAAATACAATCACTGTGGCACTTGACAAAGTCAGAAGGCTTAGGAGAATTTCCTAGGTCAAAAACATGTCATACAGGCCAGTGAATGCTGCACAAGAGCTTCTCAGCGGAACAGAATTCGTTCAGATCTTCAAAGGTGTTCAGAGAGAATGGGCAAGCAGTGGGAGGGGAGGCATTCCAGAGAGGGCTCCAGAAGGGAGGTGGGTGTGTAGAAATCTTCCTCAGAGAAATTCCTAAGCAATCTGGGTTTTTCTCTGCTGGGCTCTAATATGGTCAGATCTTCTTTCATGGCCGCATGAAAGCTGCTGACTGGACAATATTCAGTAGAGCTTCTAATGGCCTTTCCTAGGCTTCTGGAAACCAGCAGTGACCTAAATCCTGTCCTGCCTGGAGTATCGTGTCCTCAATCAGTCCATCCATCCACCATAGCCTTCACACCTCTGGTAGTTCTTCCTTTCTTAGTTTCCCTTGACTTTGATGCTAAAGATAGAATGATAATCAAAACAACAAATAAAACGCCAGCAACAGGTTCTCTCTTGGCATCTCTTCCACTGAACTCATGGGACCTTCCACCCCTGCTCCAGACTTAACCATTTCCCTGTACCTCATTTCTCCCGAGTCCCCACCTCGAGTCCCACTAAGGCAATGCTTTCTCAATTGCCTCTGTCCTTTAGCAAAAAGCCATTGTGGAAACGTTACAAACAATAGGAATGACTTCTATGTCGATCTTCATGTAGAGACTATGTGGACCTTTCCCAAATATCTAGCACATAAGCTTTGAGGGTTTGTTTGTTGAGTAGCAAACCAAGTTGTGCCTATTTCACTCGAGCCCAATACTCACTGTCCAGGCCAGAAAGCAGAGCCCATTAGCCTGGTCTAAGGTAGCTGGCTGTCTCCAAAGCCCTCTCCCAGTGCTCTAACTGATCTCTCCCGACAAAGCAATGGTGTAAAGTTATCCCATTCCACAGACTGGCTGCCAAGACCCTCACTAGAGCTGTCAAGACAACAGTTTCAGTATTGTGGATGTGCACATGCAAGCACTGAGGATCATATCCAGGGCCTCCTGCATGCTATACAATCCCCTCCCGCCTCACTGTACCCCCAAGCACAGAGAGTACTTTGTTAAAGGGCAGTTTTCCTCTATAACTTTCCATCTGTTCTCTCACATCTTCGGTGACACCTGAAAAGTTTTGTCGGTATCCAGTTTACTGGAACTGATTCTCTTCCTCGATGGGAAATTCCAAACTCTGGCAAGAGATGCCCCACATACAGTCCCAGACGGCTGAGAGGAAGAGCTTGGCTGGCTGCGAGGATTTTCAAGGGATTAAAGACAAACCATAATCTAAAAAGAGTGAACTAAAAGGAGAGCGTATTCTGGTTACACACGTAGAAAAGATGCTGAGCCATCAGAGGTACTGGTTCATATTAGCAGTTAAGGGTCCCCTCGTAACCACCCCACCTGGGTACTGCCAGGTCTCTGTTTTTTTAACATCCCTCCTGCCAGAGACGTTCTTTCAAAGCCAGCAAACATACCTGATGTCACGGGCAGGTGAATCTCAAGGCACAGATGCTGTGTCTCTCCAGGCTGAGCAGATTATGAAAGGACTTGGGGAGGGGGGGCGATTGTGTGTTTACTGGGAGTGAGTCAGTAAGGCTGCAGGAACTGGCTCCTTTGCCTTTCTCTACCAAGTGCACAGTTGAATTAATAACATGGCAAGGTCGTGTTCCGGGCACTGCCATCCTTCTGACCCACCACCACCTAAGATGAGCCTCAGCAGTTCCATCTCCCCATCCCTTATCCCAGGCTCTCTAAACCCTTACAGGCGTCCATCTCTAGTTAGGGCCTTCATGACAAAGGCTGCAGAAAGGTTTAGTCCTCAGCTGTCAAGGTCATATGGAGAGTAGATAGTTCACCTAACCTTTAGACCAGTTTCCCTCAATTTGATTTGTAATTTATGTCTTAAAAAAAATCATTGTAGGAGCAATTTTCAATCAATGTTGCTGCAGATTTTCCTGGAACACAAGGGTCATGTAGTTGGGTTTCACAACCATCCTGGCAATTGAGGGAACTTATACAACTGTCAATGATTTGTTTTTGAAGACAAAAGTCTATCTCTCAAAGTGAGTTCAAATTCTCTATGTACCTTTGAACTCACAATCTTCCTGCCTCAACTCTGCAAGTATTTGGATACCATGCTTGGCTCTCTTCCAGGGTTCTAAATGTGAACAGCAACTTCATCTATACAAATTTGCCATAACACAAAAATATGGCGTGTCTGTGCTCAAGGATATTTATTGAAACATTATCCATAGAGAAAAAAAACCCCTAGAAATAGATTGGTCAAATTATGATAATCCACATAATAGGAAATACATAGATATTTAAAACAATAATAATCTGAATACCTTTTAGCATACACTTTAAGATAAACTGAGTGAAAAGTTAAGTGAGAAAGAATGGGCAACATGGTCCCTAAACTGTAAACTTGAGAAGGCAGATAGTGGAAAGCTCAGCCTACAAAGCTGTATGTACAAGCGTAGTTGTGACTGATCTGAAAGGACACACTAGTAACTAATGTCTGGGTTCAGGGCAAAAGGATGGTGAGCAGACATTCTAGAACTCACTGTGTAGCTCAGGCTAGCCTCAAACTCAGAGTAACCCCTCTGCCTCAGTCTCCATAGTCCTAGGACTGCAGACATAAGCCACCATGCCCAGTTACTTTTGTGGTTTTTTGTTTGTTTTAGTAAAATGAGTACATAATTAGTTTAGGTAGTTGTTGCCTGGGCTGGGAATGTATTTCAGTTGGTAGAGTGCTTGCCTAGCATACACCAAGTCCCAGGTCAAATGTCAGATCTCCAGTATCATGTAAACTGAGCATGGTAACACACCTGCCTCAGTTGGGGTTTGCTATTGTTGTGAAGAGACACCATGACCACAGCAACTCTTATAAGGAAAACGTTTAATGGGGGATGGAGGGGGTAGGGCTCCCTTACAATTTCAGAGGTTCAGTCCACTATCATCACGGCAGGGAGAATGGTGGCCTGTAGGCAGAGGTGATCCTGGAGGAGCAGCAGATAGTCCTACATCACAACAGGAAATTGACTGAGACACTGGGTGACTGAGCATAGGAAACCTCAAAGTCCACTCTCACAGTGACACACTTCCTCCAACAAGGCCACACCCACTCCAACAAAGCCACACCGCCTAATAGTGCCACTCCCTATGACATTATAGAGGCCAATTACATTCAAACCACCACAACACCTATAATTCCCAAACCCTAGAAGTAGAGGCAGGAGGATTACAAGTTCAAGGTCATCTTCACCTGCATAGTGAGTTTGAGGCTACCCTGGGATACATGAAATACTACCTTTAAGAACTGAAGTTTAAAAAAAAAAACCCTGAAGTTTACTGGATTCTGGATTCTGTTCATATAAGAACACTATCAGAAAAATCTAGAGCCTGGGACATTCTATGGGATCGAAATAACCAATGTCATGGTGGGTTAAAAGAAAGACATGGGACAATATTAGGTTAAAAAAGACTAAAAAGGCATAACAACCAAATGCAAATGTACCATAATTGGATTTGGGATTAAAATAGCTATAAAAGACATTTTGGGGACAAGTAGGAAGGTTCACATGTGAACTGAATATTAGATAATTTTTTTAAAAAGTTTTAATTTAAAACCATTCTCTTCTTCTTTGATAAGCTATCGATGTCTCATGTTGATGGCTGCTGTGAACATGGATGTAGCGCCATACTCAGAATGAAAATGAGTGAGTGCCCAGTCTCCAGGTGACTCTGCTGGGGACATCTTTCACTTTTGCCACGGGCCCAACAGCAGACAGAGAACTCAAGGGCAGCTGAGAGGCCAGAAAGCAGCTGTGGGGCTGGCCAAGGCCCCGTGTCCCTCGGTGCCAGCTGGACTGTCACAGCATGAGTGAGAACAGCACCTGGGGCCCCCACACAGGCCTGAATGTCACTAGGTGTGACCCTGGCTCAGTTATGTCGTGGGGAGCCCTCATTCTTAAGCAATCTATATAGAAGATTTTTAGGGTGACATCATAGGTCTGCAGCTTATTGTCAAAGAAATCATAGAGCACAAATGTAGCAAAATACTATCATTGTGTTCATCGGATTACGAACCTACAGGAAACTTTGAATTTGTTGAAAGATTTGAAATTGAAACTTTCAACTTGTTTAAAAGTTTAGAGGTCTGTTTTATGGTGCTCGGGAAGGAGCCCAGGCCCGGTCCATGCTTGGCAGTAGCTGTATTAGCGCTTATTTACACCCAAGCCCCTGATTTTTTTTCCACGGAACCCATGGAACCCATGGGAGGTATAATTTGCTGTGGCAATTGTTAGGAGTCCATCTTAGCCCAAATTAAACCTGGAAAATCAAAAGCATGGTACCACCTGGCCAGGAGATAGCCCAATTGACTCCTGTTCTGGGATGGCTCTCCCTGCCTGAGTGAAACCCCCCAGCTGACACACTCAGATGTGGACTCAAGCCAGCACAGTTTGGCCAGAAATAACCTGGCCTTTGAGTCTCATGGCTAGTCTGAGGTTTTTACTGTTTTTGTAAGGGGGCAGGTCATGTGACCTGTAGCAGAGAAAGTTCCAGTGGGTTGGGCTGGCCAGAATGAAGCAAGCTGGTGGGTTTAGGTGCCCTGGCACCTAAGGTCTGCGTCTGTAGCAAGAGAAGTAGGATTCTTGGTGGGAGAGTTGAGTGGCCCGGTGGAGACTTTGGGAGCCTACAATGATGCTTCACTGCAGAGTCCACACTATGCACTGGACACTTGGCTCATAGTCGTTAGCACGTGAATACAGCCCAGAGGAGCGGGTGCTGACTGAGCATTGGCTAGGTGAGGCGCTTTGCTAAGACTTGTGTGTGCCTTGACTCACTCTCATAACTGCCCTAGATACTGTTCGCAGTAAGAACTGATCCATGAAAGAGATAGCTCACATGTACAAGGCACACAATAAGCACTGAATCTGGGACTCCCCAGTCCCCGTGTCTCCCCCCACCCCCCATTCCCATCTCCTGTGGACTTTCTGGCTTTCTAGGACATAACTGGTTCTTCCAACAGGCTCTGCTTCCAGCTCCAGGGACTTGACCTTAATTAAGCTCATTTATCCAAAAGTTTATTGGTCAGCAAAATCCTTTTTATCCCTTGCCTTATACTCAGTCAGGTACCATGGGGTCATTCATTGAGGGCAATCTTTCTGAAGGGACCCATTCTCCTGTTCTTATCATATTATCTTATAATCATAAGTGTGTAAAGATCAGATCACCGGCCTTGGTAGGGGTCATGGGAGGTGCTCCATTTCCTGATCCAATCTTAGGTTCTGCTGTCTTGACCAACATCAGAAAAGCAGGTCAGGAGACAAGAGGAAGGGTTCGGACTGAGGAAGGCAAGCAGCGGAGTAGACTGGACAAGAAGAGTTTGACTGAGAGTTGTGGGCACTGGATCTTGGGAAGTTTGTTTCTGCGTAGGAGGTGTGGTGAACAAAGAGCACCCAATAACTGAGCTAACCAAATTGTTAGAGTGACAGCTGGGCGCTGACATCCCCAGGGACCATGAGTCGGCTGAAGACATGGGCAGCTAGGCTCACCAGTCCTCACTCATCCACTCACCCAGTCGTCTGCTCATAACTATTCATTGAACTCTCTCTGCTCAAGGCCAGGCACACAAGACGGAGGCCCGGCAGCCTCTGACTTCAGGAGCCTTACAGTCTGGTGGGAATGGCAGCGGCCAACCAAGAAACGGAGAACGCGCCGGGTGGACATAGGAAGCGCTAAGAGAAACGAGCGGAAGAATAAATAAGATGAAGCTAGAAGGACATGGAGGAGTAGGGGCTGTCTCGGCGCTGGGGTCTGGGGAAGAGAAAGCTATCTGAAGAGGAAGAGAGCCTCCTAGGCACCCGGGGGCAGGGCGTCTGGCATTAGTCATGTTGACACAAGGTCTTCAGGAATCCGAGCCTCTTCCTTTACCACTTTAAGCCTTTACTCTGTGAGCTGTTCAGGAAATGAGGACTCACTGAGCAATGCACGCACTGCTGGGTAGCAAAGCGCTTCGCTTTAGCAAATTACGAAGGGAATGCCTTGTGACGGTCGGCCGGCCGACATGCCCACCTCCTGCCCCGTCAGGCGCCTCACATCCACTTCCTCTGCCTCCTGCCCTGACCCCAGCATGAGATCACCTTACTCCAGCATTAAGAATCAGAGGCCAACTAATCCTAGGTGACTCAGAGTCCTGTCCTTGGCCTCCTCCCTTAATGTCAACCCTGCAGGTCATGGCTCCTCACATGACTCCCTATTGTTTTCAAGGTCCTTCCAACAGGCCTCCTGCCCACCCTCCAGGAATTCCCTAGTATGTCCTCTGAACCCCCAGGAAAGATTAGAAATACCCCAGTCTTCTTCTTTCCCCACTCGCCGCGATAGCCTTCCTATACCACTGTCTCCAGGGAAACTGCTCAGTTCTCCACATCCTGTGCATACCCAGGGCGGGCCTACCTCCCCTGGCACTTTTCTTGCCCTCTTCTTTACGGGAAACATCCTTCAATTTTCATGCCACCCATCTCTCCACCTCTGTGCTCTTCCTCACCGTTGTCTCCCACCCAAGTCCGCATTCCCTGTACAGTCCCTGGGAACCCGGCCCATTGTGTTCCATCCCAACTTCTGCAGTCATCTCGGGGGGAAAAGGCACTGACTACCTAGCAATTCTCTTAAAACCCTGCCTTGCACTCACTGGGGTTCTTCCAACACAATGACCTTCATCTGATCTCGGTTCCAGCTAAACATAGACACCGCCCAGAGGAGTCAACGATGAAGTGAAGGCACACAGGGCTGGGCAATTTAGAATTCCATCTTGGGGTGGCTTTGACATATTTTGTAGGTAACTCATTTAAAGATGTATTTGGGGAAAGCCAGGCATTGTCGTGTATACCTATAATCTCAGCACTGAGGAGGCTCAGGCAGGTTTATTTCAAGTTCAAGGCCAGCTAAGGTGTAGAGAAAGTTTAAAGCTACAAAGCAAAACTCCATTTAAATTTTATGTATTTATCTTTTTGTTTGGGTATGGGTGTTTTGCCTGCATGCCTGTACGTCTGTGTACCACATGCTTGTAGTGCCTTCAGAGGCCAAAAGAGAGCTCTGAGTCCCTGAGACTGGAGTTCCAGACAGCTGTCAGCTGTCATGTGGGTGCTGGGAACCGAACCCTGATCTTCTGAAAGAACAGGTACTGCTCTTGCCCACTGAGCCATCCCTAAAAATGAATACAAGTTAACCTCCACAAATAACTTTTAAAAGGTATTTGTCTGTGTTCTCTGAACACAAAGAACAAAATACATCCAAACATAATAGAACCATTATTGCTGAGGGATAATATCCCATGCCTTTGGGAAGTTGTTCTGTGCATTGCTTTCGATATCAAAGCAGCCTTGTCCTGGTTCCCCTGTGGGATTTATTGTAATGGCTCTGGCTGGGTCAGCTGTATCAACTGAGGCTGGTTTGACCAAAAGATTCTCTCAGACCCAAGGGGAGAACCAATAGGGAGCGAGGGATGCCAGAAGGTTTCACAATGGGAAGACAGCCTAGCTAGGTCCAGCTTAAGACAACATTTATGCACCCTCAGTCTTCTGGGCTTCTGTCAAGAATCAGCAAGTTCTTGAAAAGGCAGAAAGCGAGATAATACAAAAGAGAAGAGCATGGCTGTGTTCCAGTAAAGCACTACGGCCAGCGACACTTGAATCGTGCATCATTCTCCCACATCATAAACTATTCGTCTAAGTTTTCTTTCAGCCATTTTCAAATGCAGACCATTCTCAGTTCACAGACCCCACAGCCGCACACACAAGTCACATGTGCTGACTCCATGTAGGTGCCAGTACAACCATCAGGGACCTTCACGACTTACTGTCTGTTCATGGGCTGACGCTGATAAGAACCACTGCCCCTGATCATTCACTCTACGCCCAACACTAAACAAAGATTATCACTTAATCTCCAGACAGTCGTGTAAGTTGCCCCACATTACAGATGAGAAAGACAGGGTTCTTTTCAGGTTAGATCCTCATGTTCTACAGTCTGTGCCCCAGTACTACAGTGTCCCCCAGAAGATCATGCCCTACACAGCCTGTGCCCGAGTACTACAGTGTACCCCAGAAGATCATGTCCTACACAGCCTGTGCCTGAGTACTACAGTGTACCCCAGAAGATAATGTCCTGAACAGCCTGTGCCCGAGTACTACAGTGTCCTCCAGAAGATCACCCACTACACAGCCTGTGCTCCCAGGTATTAGGGTCCCTGCATGTGCCCCTGTATCGTAGTGCACACCTCACTCTCAAATCCCTCCATCCATCCTATCTCTTCCTCACGTTGAGCTGTTTTTATTCCCATTGTCACCTTCTCCTTCGTTTCCACTTAGAGGTTTGTCCTCTCCCCAGCTGGCAATTGTTCAGGTGGGACACCTGGAAGCTTATCTCTTCTGCCTTATCCAGACCTTGGATTTGGGTCATGGCATCCTGAGCCAGGACATATATCTCTCAGTCAGATAGGGGATGCTAGACACAAAAGCTGAGTTTCTCCCAAAGCTTTGATAATACACTGAGTGCCAAGGCCAGGCAAATCCAGGCTGCAGTGAAGTCTAAAAGGTGAGAAGAGGATTCCAGAAGAGATGGGATGTCACATGTTAGGGCATGGGGGAACAGGAAGCCGCGTTGTGTGAAATTTTCCTCTAATGTTATCCTTTCCTTATGGTCAGTTTTGAAGGGATTGAGCCCAGGGTCCTTGCTTGAGGGTCACAGCAAACAGGCTCACCTTGAGGGCATCCTCCTGGGAGATGCAGTACTTCTGGGCACCACTTGGCATATTTGTCTCCACCCTTTCTTGACTTCATCCTCAGAAGGGAGTGTCTATGATTAGTGCAAATAACATATTCCAATAATTTGGAAAATTGGGACTCAGTTCTAGCAGCACTAATGATGAAGAGGAGTCTTCAACAGTGATGATTCCGAGTGGCATACTGTGGCTCCAGAGAAGTCAGTTTCAGGCAGTAGAGTCCAGTACTAGGTAGAGTCCAGGCTAGAGAGGTCATGGAAAGAGTCTGATGCCAGCCAGGAAAGTGGAGTCCATTAGGAAACAAAATGCCTAAAAACTGGGCAAACGCAGCAGACGAGGAGAGAGTGATGCACGTGACATCAGCCCTGGAACTGCAGGTCTCACCACCAGAAGGGATTGGGACACTCGGTGTACTAGCAGCCTAGGGAGCAGAATGGCCCTCAGGGTTCCAGAGGCATTCACAAATAATAGCCAAGACCATAAAGGGTAGTATATGATAGATGGATTGAACAGAAAACTTAAGAGCATCTATTCATCGGAAGAACCATGAGGAACTGAGCAAACAGGTCACAAACTGAAAGTATTTGCAGCGCAGACAACTGATAAGGGATTAGTATCCAGACTACATAAAGAGCTCCTACAAATCAATACCGTCAAAAAATGAGCGTCAAATGGTGGCACACACCTTCAGTCTGAGGATTCAGGAGGCTGAGGCAGTTTGAGGCCAAGGTGGGTTCTGTCTCAAAACAAACAAACAAAGCAGAGGCAGGTGAATTTCTGTGAGTTTGAGGCCAGCCTGAGCTACACAGCAAGTTCCAGGCCAGGGCTACATACTCCTAAACAAACAAACAAATAAAATGGAAACAAAAACCAAACCAAAAAGCCCACACAGAAAAACAAACAAAAACCCAGACATATATATGTGATGGGGGCTTACACGTGTTGCTCAGCGGGAGAACACATGCCTAGCATGTGCAAGGACATGGCGTTGACCTCTAACACCACACACACACACACACACACACACACACACACACACACACACACACGACAAAGTATATGAATATGCATCTTAGAAGGGAAAAGGCAGGGATGAAGGATGACAAAATCAAAGGACATGCAGCATCCTATCTGAGCTGGTCCAGCAAGTTGGTCAAATGATTTAGGATTACACAATAAAATTGAAACTATAAATACCTCAGATTTCCATTTCAATACATTGATATCTTAGATCAGATAATTATTTGTTAAAGGGGGTATGTCTTACGCAGCATCCATGATCTGTACCCCAGTGATGAAAACCAAAAGTGTGTGACATTTACTGGATGTCTTTAACTCTGCTGAACCTTCCCCTGGGTTCAGAACAGCTACAGTAGGATCATATACATTGTCAGATTTATTGAGAATGCTCACAGTAGCATGATATAAAATAGAAAAAGAATTTTATATCGTAGGAATTTTTTGTTGTTTGACTTTTTATTTGTTTGTTTGGTTTTCTGTGATTTTGTTTGTTTGTTTTTTGAGACAGGGTTTCTCTGTGTAGCCTCAGCTGTCCTGGAACTCACTCTGTAGACCAGACTGGCCTTGAACTCAGAGATCCATCTGCCTCTGTCTCCCGAGTGCTGGGAATAAAGGTGTATGGCACCATCACCTAGCTGAATGTTTTAATTATTATATCACATAGAAAATTATTATATCACACATTAAAAAAACTTGCGCACATGCAGTGAGAATGATAACATTGATATAATTACTGTGAGCTGTTATACAATTCTAAAAATGAATGAACTTAGAATAGCAAATTAGCTGGGCATGGTAGCCTCCTCTGACACTTGAGAGCAACGAAACCACAGTCCTAAGCCGAAAAGAAATAGTCCTTTGAATACTAAAGAGTTGGTGAAAATTCTGGTTTCTAAAGGGCAAGGGTGTCCTGAGGAGACAGGGCACAGCCTCCCTGCCAGCCTTGCAGCACAGCCCCAGCATTCTGAAGGGCTGGAGAGGCCACCGGTGTGGTGACCGCTCTCCTCAGCCACTGCTCAGTCATTTAATCAACACTTAACAGTTATCTGTTGGCATTTTAGAAAGTGAAAGAACCCTTGAAAGAACAAAGAGAACATTGTGTCTCTCAGCTGTTAGGGATGGTCAGGACCGGCTCTGAACAGTGTGCTCTGCACACTTATCCTGCGGAACAAGTTCTCTGTGACCAGGCTCGGCCCTAGGGGAGACTGGTGCTGGGAAATGGTGTCCCCTGTATGAGCTTCCCTCAGTCCTGGTGAGAATCCCAAAGGGCTGGATCCAGGACTGATAGCAAATCCAAGCTTTCAGGAGACTTGCGCTCCACCCCAGGAACTTCTAACAGGACTAGCTTGGGTAGAGTTGGAATGAGCAGCTGAGCCATTCTGGGACCACAGCACATCATTTATTCCTGTTCTTCCGATAAACAGAGAGCCAACGGCAGACACCCTTTAAACAGAAAACATCAGCCTGGTGGTCTCTTCCAAAGAAAAAGCAGATGGAAGGAAAGAAAGGAAGGAAGGGAGGAAGGGAGGGAGGGAGGGAGGGAGGGAGGGAGGGAGGGAGGGAGGAAGGAAGGAAGGAAGGAAGGAAGGAAGGAAGGAAGGAAGGAAGGAAAAGAAGAAAGACAGAGACAGAGACAGAGACAGAGAATGCAAAATATCACCATTGCTCTTTTCCATGGTAAATCAGAAAGCCTCAAAGTCAGATTCTTGTGAGCTGTAGAATACGGTGAAGGAAGTGGTAAAAGATATTGGTGGGAACCCTGGCAAACAGAGAAGCCTTTTAGCAGGGACCAGCACCCCACAACTCATCACCAGTCTGTAGCCGACATGACGAGAGCCTCTTTCCATGTATCAGTCTTCTGATTGTGACGAGAAGTTCCAAGTCCACCCTCTTCAAATAATGTGTCAGCTAAAGCAGGCAGGGATAGGAGCCTCCTCCGGATATGTAGAAAGAACCGCAGCTATGTTGCAGAGTTATAAAAATAAGACAGAATCAACAATTATTGATTTGTGAAAAAATATATATGAAAAATCTGTAAACATAATACAAAATAGGTCGAGTGAAAAGCAGCACTCCCAAGGATGATTGTAACAGCACCTCCCACCCCATGTGCTACTCAGGGTAGAGGCGTGAGATGCCCCCGATCAAATGATGGGGGCCACTTGTCCTCCCCTTCAACTTGAGTGGGACTTTTTAATTTCCCGAAGCAACGATATGATGGTGGGAACGGCGCTAAATGACCTCTGAAGGTAGGCCACGAGTGGGTCACGCGGTTTGCCTCGCTCTTGTAACCCAGTGGGACAGGGGTGAACTGACTTCCCTATACAGTAGGAAGACAGTGGACAGCAAGGGAGCCCAAGACTAACAAATAGCATCTTACTTGGAAATGTGGCATCAACAGCCAGATGTATTCAAAATAAAAATGCTTAGAGTTCGTCTCGAAACTCGAACGAGGTAGGGTGTGCTTACTTCTCATGATGAGGTCTTTGCTGTCGTATAATTTTATACTATAACAACTGAAAATCATTAATGGAAAACTCATAAAAATTCCACAATAGGCCGTTTACAAGGTTAGAATACACTGGTTGTAAAAATCTGTCAGGATAAAAATGAAACTGGCATTAGAAGTCGTCTCTAGGTCCTTGATAACAGGTTCTTTTACTTCCGTCTTCATAATTTACTAATATATCCATCTTCCACAGTAATTTATTGCTTTCATAGTAATAATTGTGGAAGATTAGCCCCTTATGTTTCTCTCATATATGGTCAATAACAAGGTAGCTATGCCTGACTCAAAATGTCTATCCCTCCCCAGATCCACACACCCCTCAGAGGTCCAGGTAAGAAATGGCCCAAGTCAGACCGGTTGGATGTCAGTGCGGGTGAACCTTAGGATTCCTGCACAGCTTCAGAAATATCTAAAGACCTCCTCTCCCTCCAGCGACAGCCTTCGCCATGCTAACACTAGCAGTCAGCAGCTGTGAACGTCAATCACCAGGACACACACCGGAGAGAAACCATCTCATAGTAGACGGGATTCATTCTGGCGTGTGGTGTCGGAGATCCCACCCACAGGCAGCCTTTTGTTTGTGGGTGCTTGTGACCGGCGTGGCAGAATGGCGCCGCTGAGGAATATTGACGTCTACCTTGGTGTGGACAGGAGACAGGAAGAGAGAGGCATGAAGGGGTCGGGTAAATGGCATTATCTTTCCAGGGTGTGACCTCAGGGACCTTTTTCCTCCAGCTAGTCCCATCTCCCAATAACGTCATCATATTATAAATCCAGCAGGGCATTGGTCCACTGGTGGGGTCAGAGCCTGAAGGTCCAATCACTTTCTTCTTTGGACACAAGGTCTCACTATATAGCTGAGGATATGACTCACTGGTGAAACATTTGCTTCATGTATGTGAGGCCCTGGGTTTGATTTCCCCAGTAACCACAAAAGAAAAAAGACATATGCATGTACGTATACATATTGTCTTCCCAGACTTGAATGTTTCACATCGCCTTTGGCGGTGTCTGAGCAAAGAAGTAACTCTGAAGAAACCCTTTGAGGGGGTCGCCTCCCCGCTTAGCTAGGATGCTCACACTCTCTTCTTTTCCAGGACCCACTGCCAGTCCCTTTCCTCAGGCCCTTATCTCACTGGGGCCTTTGGCTGGGGACCTCTTCTCTCTCTCTCTCTCTCTCTCTCTCTCTCTCTCTCTCTCTCTCTCTCTCTCTCTCTCTCACACACACACACACACACACACACACACACACACACTTCATAGTCTACCATGTCAGTCGTATGAAGGGGCTGCCTCTGGTCATGTCTCCTTCAGAGGCTCTGCACCAGCCACCCATCACAAGTCACAATGCAGAACCCCACTCTGCATGTTGGGTGGCCTTGCCCAGCCTTAATACACGGGGAGGAGCTTAGTCTCACTGCAACTCGATATGCCGCTGTGTTTTGTTGATACTCATGGGAGACCTGCCCTTTCCCAAACAGAAGTGGAGGAGGAGTGGATGGGGGGTGGGGACACAGGGGGAGTGGTGGGGAGGGACTGGGAGGAGAGGGGGAGGGGATACTGTGACAGGGATGTAAGGGATATAATATAAATAAATAAGCCTAAGAAAAATACCCTCCCCCCCAAAATAAAAGCAGACCCTGAATCTCAGCCTCCCGACTGCCTCTCTCCCTGTTACTTTCCCAGGGAACTCAAATCAGGAACTTGGACCCTGTGTTTATTACTTCTCTCTGGAGTACCCATCGCCTCTGAACCCAATTTATTTCATACATGATACTGTCCAGTCCTAAGACCTCCTGGGCACCCAGGAGTGACCTCAATTTTCCCTCGGACCTCTTAAAATTCTTTTAATGTGCAATTTATAGTCGCGGTGGGGAGACCTACAGATGGCCATGACGGTGATATCTGACACCATGGTGTCAGGTGGCTTGTTAGAGATGTAAATGTTTGGCTCTCATAGTCCAGGCCTAAGTGAACCAGAGTCCTGGGGTAGGTGGGTGGGAGAGGTAGCCCTTGGGTTCTGCCTACTCTTCACTATACCACGGGCTCCCTCTATTCTGGGTCCTGTCTCTTAGCTGTTCCCCACAGCAGTATTTCCCGGTTAATATTTTACTATTAATATTACCCAGGCTCAGCTTCCAGGAGCCCTATGTTCTGGAAGGATTAACCCAGCCGAGCGGTAGATAGCGGTCTTACCCACTCTACCTTACACGCTTGTTCTCGATCGCACAGACCTGGAGGGCTCCTGTGGCCCAGACCCCAAAGCTCCACGCTGCACTTTTTGGCAAGGCCCCTGCTTCCCTTCCAAGCACAGGCATGTGTTGCATTCACAAAACATATGCAGCAAAGGTCGCTTGTCAGGTTGTTCTCTTATCAGGCCGGCTTTGCACACAGACGCCCTGGCCAGCCCAGGGCAAAGGTCAGCACTACAGTGAGCCAAAGCCACACGTTACTAAGAGACCTCTCTGGACCCACGGAGGGAACTTTCGGCCTTAAGTCAGGTAGGAGCACAAGGCCCAGCCCTACAGGAGTAAGATGGCACACACACCCCTCTCGTGTGTGTGACGTTTGTTTGGATATAATTGTAAAGTTATGGGAAAGCTGCAAGTACGGTATATGGGATTCCCATCTACTCTTCACTTAGATTCACACCTTACCCTACTTCTATTATGACTTTATCATTCTTGGGGGGCGGGGGTATCATTTAAAAACAAGTTAAAGACATTGTGCTCATTTCCCCCTAAATATTTTTGAGAGATACATGTCAAAACACAGCACAGTTATCAATTTTGGGAAACATAATATTGACACAACTGATCTAAAATGCAGTTCAAACTAAGATGACATGAATCACCCCAACAATATCTTTTAAGTCTATTGCTTTTCTTTTCCCCAGCCCGGGACTCATTCAAATAATTCATTCATTCACTCACTCATATTCAAATCATTCATTCATTCACTCACTCATTACATCTAGTTGCTCTGGCTTTTTAATCACTTAACCTGGAGCAGCTTTTCTTGAACTCTTTGGCTCCTGATTGCTCGGTAGACTGACTTTGAATCTGATTTTACCTGGTATTCCAGGATCCAGTTTAGGAAAGCTTTCTCTGAGAGGAAAAAAAACCACCCAGGTAATGTTGTCTCCTTGCAGTGAGAACGCCCTGATTGCCCCCCTGTACCAAAGCTAGCAGAGTGAGCGCTGAGCTCTGGAAAGACTGTGAAGGGTGCCCTCTGCTGGCAATTTCCCGCTCTGCAGCTGTAAGCCTCCAACGAGAGGTCAACAACCCTGAAGGGACACTTAGCTGTGCGACCATGAGAATTATTTCTCCGTATTAACTTTGATCCCCTCGTTGATAAAATGAGAATGGCAATGTCTTCTCTGGATTCCTCACAAATTACAAGGTGGTTGAGTGTGAAAGAGATTTACAAAGATGATCAGGTGTCTCACATTCACGCCATTGTTCATCCTGACTCTTATGACTCGTCTACAGGCCCAGCCTGGTGGGCCCTAGAGCGCCAAAGCTGTTCCTCATGATTCCCACCCACTGCCTGAAAACCTTCGCATGGGTCTGGGCTCTATGGCCGCCATGACTAAAGCCGTCTCCTTGCTGAGTGTCTATGAACACAGGTCAAGGAAGAAGTGAACTGACTTTGGTGTTTTTGTCCCAGTGGGGCCACCACCAGTCTGTGCACCAGCCATTATACCCTCTGTTCACTGGGGCCATAGCCGCCTGCTGTCCCCAGGTGGTAAGAGTGAGGCACGTGCCCTCTGACCCCCACCAAACACATCCTGTCCACAGGCATTGGCTTCCGAGGTCAATGACACTAAAGCGGAGAAATCTGCTGGCAAGATGAGTGAACATTCTCCTCATCCCTACTTCAGATTTTGGTCCACGTTTTCTTTGCTCCCTTCTCAGAAGCTTAAGTCTCTGTCCACACCAAGTCTCCCTGCTCTCCTTCTTCATACTTATAATAGTATTTACTGAGTGCCGGCTCCACTCCAGGCGCTGCATTGGGGAGAACTGGAGAGACAATTTGCCTCCACAAAATGAATACAGTTGATGGGATGACAGGAGCGGACAGAGCGGCAGTCTCATTTGAAGACACGTGTGCTCCCTGGGCCTTCTGAGCAGGTATTCCTATCCTGCTGGGCCTCTTAGCCATACTGACTACCGCCGGGTGGCCCAAAGTGGCCTCATTATCACCCTGTATTTATTCCATGCTTTCTCAGCAACAAGTGAGATCTACTGCACAGGCTCCAAGGGGCTCAGAGAAGAAGAAATAAGGAGATTAAGAAAGAGAGTGAAAACATTTCTCAACCCAGAGATAATGATTTCTAGGAGGGGAGTGTTTGTTTGACATCTCAAACTTACCTTCAGAACTGGAGCCATTTTTGTCCCTATGGGCCCTGCATGTTTTAGGGACCTTGGCATTCTTGAGGATGGGCAGAAGCACATGGAATTAGTGACATGCTCAAAGGGTAGAGTCTTATGCACAGTGGGCATTCGGAATGTGTGTGTGAATAGCTGTAAACCTCACCTTGTAGTTTTATAGCCGCAGTAGGCTGCGAGAGGTCAGCTTGGCTGGGTGGGGGAGCAGCCTGGGCAGCGGACTGACTGAGGCCTACCCAGTGACCAGATGGATGTAGACAAATTTCTAAATGGTTTTATTAAATAAAAAAACACAGAGCCAAATATAGGGGTGAAAATCTTAGAGAGATCAGGGAAATAAGGAAGGCCACAGCTAATCTTACCTCACCAACTCCACAGCTTCCAAAGTGAGTGACTTCCTGTCTACCTCGGCTTATATGCCTTGCTGTTCTGCCATCTGATTTGCTCTATGTCTAGCTGCATCACTTCCTCTTCCTGGCCAGCTCTGTCTCTTCCTTTCTGCACAGGCCTCCAGAACTCTATGGTTGGTACTGGGATTAAAGGCATGTGTCACCATGCTTGGCTGTGTTCCCTAGTGTGGCCCTGAACACACAGAGATCCTGCCTGCTAAGTGATGGGACTAAGGGCATGTGCCACTATGGCCTGACTTCTTTGTTTAGTTAAAATGGCTTGCTATTTCCTCTGATCTTCAGGAAAACTTTATTAAAGTACAAATAAAATATCACCACATTTCAGCACAAATAAAATATCATCACAGATGGAAGCCACTTCTCATTCACATGTGGCATTCTGTGGTCAGATTCAGTCTGCCTCCAAGGCAACTTCTGAAGAAATGAAATGGGAAAGGTTGTGTATTCACATAGAAATACTCTAGCCATTAATAGATGTTTGCGCACGCACAGACACACACACACACACACACACACACACACACACACACACACACACACCCTGCCCAAAATAAGGAATGTTATGAAGTTTTCCCTCAAAAGGCTAGTGTTGAAGATGTGGTCCCAAGCTGTTAGAGGAAGCAGTCTGTGAAGAGGATTCTTTGGTCCCATTCTGTTGTGCAGCATCTTTCTGTGACCTGGCTACCAGGAAGTGATCCACATTCTTCCTCTGTGCCCTTCTACCATGATATGTGGTCTTTCCACAGGACCAGCATTAATGGCCCAATGACTGTGGACAGAAACCTCTGAACTACAAGCCATAAATAAGTCTGACCTTCTTTCAATGGTCTCTCGGGTATGTTGCCATAGTGAAAAACCTGACTGCCGAGGAATCACTTTCCAATATCACTTTATGGTGGTCGTTAGGTGGTGAGCACACTGGTCTTCAACCGGTCAGGAGACATTAGTGACCAGATTAACACCGGTGATCAGGACCTACATTGAGTTTACACCGATCTCACCTAGCCCTTCCCTGAATCCTCATCCATGTGTACACAAATAAACTCTGAAAGAATGTGAATGGCACATTCACCAAAAATTTTGATTAATAATTTTTTATAAAATCCTCATTTCTCAAAAAAGTGGATGCATAGCATTGCATCCTGTTGTGGAAGGGATTAGTGACCATTTTGTTTTGTTTTGTTGGTGATGCTGGGTGTTGAACATGGTACCTCATTCATACCAAGCAAGCTGTCTGCACTGAGTGATACCTACAGCCCCTGGCAGCAATTTGGAAAAATACAGGAGGAAATTCAATGAGAATAAGGACGATGTCGTCTCGGTCACTCCTGTGAGCCCAGAATCTATACGTAGTAGTGACAATGGAAACCCACCCTGATCTAATTTCCTCTGTTGTGGTGACATAACTTCCCTGAGGAGCTGAGAACACAGTTTCATGTGTTCTCCCACTAGTATCCCCCAGGTGATAGTTTAAAGTCATATTGCAATTTCTAGCTTTACTTCCACTCGTGAGTAATTCATAAAGTCGGATAGAAACTAAAACTGGCTCAACACGCAATTGATGCTCACACTGAAGGCATTTCTGCTCTTGCCCAACAAGCTCTTGACTGACAAGGTCAAAACAATCATCATAGTTAGACCCAAGATATTCAGGAATGCAACAAAAAACGAAGACAGAACCAAGTACCCCCCCCCCCCCCCCGCTGTCTAAGCTATAATTATAAAAACAGGCACTGACTTGCAGTGTGCCAAAGTCCTGAGATTGCCTTCTGAGGCAGGTGAGCAAACATTACAAGAAACCAAAGGGGGAAGAACAGAAGACAAAAGAAATACTCCTCCTAAGAATGTGTCTGCCCCGAGCCCCGAAGGGCAGCACCTTCCTGGGTTGTTCCACAACATTCACCCCTCAGCCATCTGTCCCTGGTCCCCACATATCCTGCTAAAGCAACACTGATGTGGTGACAGGGATCCCCGCTGTCGCCTGTGGCATCTCTGCGCTGGCTTCTGGAGTCCTTTCCGAGAGGGCTGACTTAGCCTGCATGTGAACGGCATGGCGGCTTGTTGCCCTCTGGCTCTAGAGGCTGGAAGTCCATGATGTGAGTCTTCTGTAGCCTTTAAAGATGCAGTGTCTTGAGCTGAGCACTACATGTCATCATACTATCTCCTAGAGTTACCTCTCCCTCCCTCCCTCCCTCCCTCCCTCCCTCCCTCCCTCCCTCCCCTCCCACCCTCCCTCCTTCCCTCCCTCCCTCTTCTTCACTACCCCCCTTAGAGAGAGAGAGTGAAAGGCTTGGCCTTTTATGCAACTCACGAGTGGCAGAGCAGCCTGAAGTCAGCCTACCTCTGTAGCCTGTGCAATGAGGTCTCGGCCTTCCCTGAGGCCCCCATCTCTTCCCTAACAGCAGTCACACTCTCAACCTGACTTCTCTACCTGACTCCGGGGTGCCGCCTGATTCAAGACCGATACCGTTCTGTACACATGACACATTTTCTTCCTCCTGCTCATCAAAGCCCTTTACTATTTCACTGGGCCCCACCCCTCAGCCACCCTCCACCCTGCCAAGCTCAGGTGCCAGTTCACAGAGGCCTCTTACCCTCCTGCACCCAGCACAGGCCTAGGCAACCCTTTCTCCCAAGTTCTCCTTCCTTTTCCTCCTCCCTGTTTCCACACACTTCCCATTCACTCTTCCCTAATCTCCTAGTCCTCCTGGCTCTGCCAGGCCCAGGGAAAGCTCCGTGTTCTCCAGGCAGCTTCCCGGTCCACCCAGGCCGCAGCACCTGTCCCTCCCCTCCTGTAGTGTGAACCACGGGTACTTGGGCCTCTGGTTTAGCTATGAAGCCTGTGATGTTTGATACTCTTACCGCCAAGGACTCTGCTATCTAATTAAATACTCGAGACCTATGTTCAGGCTTACCCTTGACTTTCAGCACTGTGTGGTGAGCTAGCATACTGTCATGCTTGTCTGCGTCCCAGAGCTGAGCTGTCTGGGTTTGTACCCCAGTTCGTTCTCTGTCTCTTATCTACATAGGGTCATGGATTCTGAAAGCTCCTTGGCTGCCCCGGTGAAAACCCGTAACAACAGGTGTATGACTGCTACTTTGAAGCGTTAGTCGATTATTCATCCCAGCCAGCCTTTGTGCTACACAAGCAGCATTTTCTAGCTGCTGAGTGTAAAAGTACTCACCATCCAGTTTATGTCCCAGTGCAGAGTCAGAGACAAGCCACCAAGTAAGCATGGAGTACGTCTGAAATTGCTACGTGCTGCAGGGATTAACAAGGTAACGGTTAGGCACGAAACGACAGTTTTCAATAGCCCAGTGACCCTGGAAATCGGGCCACCGCATTCCATAATGATTAAAGCAGCCCACTAGTACTTACAATACTACTTGGAACTCAATAAGTGCCAGACAATGATTGCCTGTTGGGCACTGTCAATGGATACAAGATGTTTTTGTAAACAGAAAAGCAGGGGCTGGAGAGATGGCTGCTCTTCCAGAGGGCCCAGATTCAACTCCCAGCAAACAACTGTAGCTTCAGTTCCAGGGGATCCCTGTGTCTCCGCCTGGTCTCTGTGAGCACGAGGCATATGCGGCACACAGACACACACGCAGCCAAACCACTGATCTACATAAAATAAAGAAGAATACCAATTAAATGTTACAATCGCATTAAGTCGAAATGGACCAATTGGTTTATGGTTATAATTGGATTTTGTGGGTGGTCCATGGGAAAATGACTTTTTGCTAATCAGTTCATGCTTAGGACCAGCTTCTCTGGTCATCCCCCCAACGGCTCTGCTATGAAGCCCACCTGCTTTTAACTACCCAAATATGTATGCCTAGTGAAGGATACAGCATCTCTTTTGTCATGCCATCGCTCAGAGGCCTTAGTCCTTTGCTAGTATCTTTCTTTCTCTCTCTCTCTCTTTCTTTCTTTCTTTCTTTCTTTCTTTCTTTCTTTCTTTCTTTCTTTCCTTCTTTCTTTCTTTCAAAGATTAGTTAACTCCTTGAGAGGAGATGAACCCTTCAAACATAACCTGTATTGCAGAATGAGCCTTTGCAGTAGATAGAAGAAATTCAGACATAGGCTGACAAGGTAGTCCCTTGAAACTTGAGTTGATCTCAGCCCAGAACATCCTCACACAAGTGAAGCTTAAGGTGGCACAGGAGAACTGAGAATCTAGCAATTTCTAAGGACTGATAAGGATACGAAAATACATTTTTTCCCCTACACCCAGAAATTCTGCCATCAAATGTGGGCTTTCCCACAGCAAGTGGTTCTTTCGATATCAGCTTGGCTTCCGACAGTTTAGGGTGGTTCTGGCATTACCCACAGGGTGAGGGCTTAGCCTCCCAGGACTGTCCCCCAGCACATATCCCAAGTGTCTCAACCCTTGGCTCACCAGCTCCAGTTAGGGTTTCCCACAATTCCCTTCCTCTGACTCAGTGATTTACTAAAATGACCCCCAGAGCTTAGGGAAACACTTGGTCGACTATTTATTACTGGTTTACAATAGAAGACACAACTAACAAGCAGTCAAATGATGGAAGACAGACAGGACAAGGTGTTCAGCTGGGTACCTGTGCCCTCCTGGGCACACACTCTCCCGGGCCAACAAGCCCAGAGCAATGAGTCAGCTTATTTCAGAATTTTATGGTAGTTTTGTGATGCGGGCATGACTGGTGACTGAACTCAGTCCCCAGTTCTGCCTGAGAGAGTAGGGGGTGGGGCTGAAAGCTGCAAACCTCCAATCCTGTGACTGGTTCCTCTAGTGACCATCTTAATGTGCATCCAGTCCTCTGTTCTCCAGCCAAGGTACCTCATTAGCATAGCACTCTCCAGGGATCCCAAGGGTCTTACAAGTGTCAGATACCAGGCACCAAGTGGTACAATAATTACATACTGCCAAAACCTGTGAGAGTTTTGGGGCCTCTAGGGGGCGGGATAGAGGCCAGATAGCATGTTTGCTATGTCGCAAGTCCCCACCAGGCAGCGGAATCTTGTGACTGTCATCTACTTCTTGGGGGTTTTCCTCCCTCACTGAGGGGTCTTTGAGATTTCCCTAGACACTGTACCAATCTGGAATCCTCTAAAGTTCAGAGCTGAGAGTCTCAGTGTATCCTGCAAGGACCAAAAGCGGAGCCTCCTTAATTTCATCTAGGTGAGCAGGAAAGGCACCAGAAGAGGGCTGGAGAAAGGGGGGCATGGGCAGGCACCTCTAATTTCTTTATAGAGACACCCCTTAGATACAGATGGTGGCCAAGAAGTCTTCAAAACGGCGCAAGCTGCCTGCCCACCCTGAAGACCAGTGTCCTAAAGACAACAGAGGAAGCGGGGGGGGGGGGGGGGGGGGGGGGGGGGGGTGTTACCGCGGGGATTCAGCTCAGCGGCAGAGCACTTGCCCAGCATGCTGGAGGGTTTGGGTGAAGTCTCCAACGCTGAAAAGGAAGACAAAAGTAAAAAACAAACAAAAAGAATTATAGGGGCCTATCTTTCAATACCCAGACACTGGGTGGTGAAATTGTGAAATATTTATGAAGTGATCAAAGGTCTTGGCGCCTCCTTCTGGCATTAGGCTGTTCTGTACATGTGTCAACAAATGGCCCTCTGTGAGAATGCTGATCATATCCAAAGCCAAATAAGAACTGGCATTTACTGAGCAGTTTTGATGTGCTAGATAATTGTGCCGGGCGCTCTACGAACATTAGAGTCCTCACAATAATCCAGTAATGGGGGCAAACAGAAGTAAGGTATCATGACATATTGTGTATGAAAATGAGAATGTTGCGGTGAACCCATTACATCATCTGCTAACTAGAGTAATAAAAAAAACAGCAAAAAATAAAACAAAGTAAGCCCCGTTATTATTAATAAATTCGCTTTTATGGTCTTCCAGAAGAATCCATCAGTTTGCTGAGAGAATTTAAACATTTGGCCTGAGATCACCTAGCTAGTGAGGGTCAGAGCTGGAATTCCAACCAGGTGATCCATTTCTGACTGTCCGATCACACGTGCCTCTTACAGCTCAACCTGGAGAGGGTAACACAGCCCGTGTGGGAAGGTGCCAGCGCCTGAAAACAGTGTGAGCCGAGACAGGCTGGCTGGGGGATAAGACATCAAGGGGCGACTCTGCAGGAGGCGTCAGAGAACAGAGGGATCCGATCGGTGTGGACGGCTGTGTGTGGGGCTGTGACTGGAGATCACAGTGGGGGTTGTTGACAAAGCAGAGGCTGGAGGCAGGCAGGGACCAACCGACCTTTGATGTCTCCTGACAAAGTGAGTTCCTGGTGCTGAAAGTCTGGTAAGTGACCCGTGGCAGACACCTGCGGTGGCCGCAAATGTCTCTCCCTTGACTTCCTGGCCAACCCAACTTTTTTTCCTTTTTAATGACTTATTTTTATTTTTTATGTGCATCAGTGTTTTGTCTGTGTGAGGGTGTCAGGTCCCCTAGACCTGGAGTTAGATGTGAGCCAAGCCATCTCTCCAGCCCCCACCCCACCCCCTTTTTTTTTAAGCAGGAAATCCACACTGTACTTGGCGAGGCAGCCATAGAGAACCCATCTCCTTGTCAGTGATTTAGGACGACTTGAGCAAGTATAGCTGTTGCTAAAATAAAACAATGCCTACGCCTCCTCCTACCTACAAACCAAGGTAGGAGCCCACCAAAGTTTCACCTGGGCGAACCGGTGAGTTCATTAGGGTTACTTACAGAGCGGTGGGTGAGGGGACACAGTCAGGAGCCGGGGCAACCTTGAGTGGCCTGCCTGGAAGGTTCGCACCCACAGGGAAGATGGATTCCCCGTGGTTGAGGACTAAACCCCCTTCCTTTCCCCTGTCCCCTCCTATATCCTCCAGCCCCTCCCACAGCCGCGGCCAATCAGGGCACAACTGCCCACAACTGGTTGGGAGATGTGGCTGGATATGCAGGTGAGGGTCCCATGGTCCTCCCCACTCCTTTCTTCTATGAGGGAAGTCCCCCAAAGATGGTGGCAGTTGGACTCAGAGGCTAGTACTGTCATACGGGCAGTGTGCCGAGTTCTTAGGTAAAGGTCCCTTTCCTGTTGCAGACACGGGGACAAAGTATCCCACCTCTTGCTAGACCCTGTGATATCCGGATAGAAGAGCTACCCTGGTGACTGACAGAGTCCAGCCTAGGAATGCCAGAGCCAGAAGCAGGAGGGACTTGGGCCCTGGCTGTGGAATTACTGGTCACCTTCCAGGGGTCATTTTCTCCAGGCTACTTGTCAAGTGAGATGCTAAGTGTCTTCATGGTGGGGCCAACTGATAGACATTCCCAACACGCCCCCACGGTAGAGCATGGTCACACGGTCACGCATGCCGGGTGGGACACTTAGTCATTTCCACCTAGTCATTTCCGGGTCAAACGTTTTGAGTGACCCAGGACCCCTGTGGCCATGTGGTTGCATAAAGCATGCAGCGCAACCATGTGATCTATGTGCATGTATGGAATAGCTGCGTGGGCCTGTGTGCGCAGGCGCGACTCAGCCTTTATGAGCCGGTGCCATGTTTCTCCGGCCCCCTTCACACATGTGTCTTTCCACAGGCCTGTGCACATCTGTCCCTCTCTCCTCGTCTTAATAAAACTCTTGCTAGTGGATTCTGTTGTTTTTTTATGACTTTTCCTCGCAGGGTAAGAGCGCTGCTAAAAACCAACACCAACTATCCCAGCTTTCTGTTTCTTGGGACTCAGATGCATTTTGACCAATTTTTCATCCACACATTTTTAAGCAGGGAGTTCCGGGCTGACATGAGCCTGTTCTAAAGGTTACTCCATCCACCAAGGAAAGGTAAAACAGTGGAAGAAGCCGCCATAAGGAATAAAGTTAGGAGGCAGTTCTGGGTGGACAGACATCGGAACTCTTCTTTCCTTCATTCTGAGGAGGTTTATGTCCGGGGAAACAGTGAGGGAGGGCAGAGGCCACAAAAGTGATGTGCTAACCCTAGTTAGTCCCTCCACGCCAAGTCCTGATGGTGTTTCTGCGCTGTCCTCTGCCATCTCGAGCTGAGCAGACCTGGTTCCCAGCAGCTTTGACCACCAGCACTGTTTACTTAAAAACAAAAATCTCAGCAGTCATGTTTGTCTAGCATGCAAGTGGGCTTGACCGCACCCCATCCCCCTCAACACCATAGTAAATACACACATGCGTATGTACGTGCCTACACACATTGAAGAGATCAGGGCGTTGGTCTTGTCTGCTCTGTTCCTAGAACGCATTCGATGAATGTCTGTTGAACAAACAAACACGCACGCGGTCCCATCACTCCAGGCTTGGCCTGAGCGCCCTGCCAAGGCTCTGCCCTCCCTCCCGCCTGCCAGCTGAAGTGACCTTGCACTTGCGGAGGGTTTAGGGCACAGCTAGGACTCCCAAAGAACCAGCTCCTGCCCCTCCTAATCTCCCTGCTGCTGACATCACTGAGGTGCCCTGTGGCAGTCCTTCCTGAGTCCTTGATCACCGCGCTCCCCTGCATCCTTCCCTGACCCCCTCTCCCTTTGTTCTCCGCTTCCTCCAGCACAGGCCCCTCTTTCTTCAGATCTGCTTTCCCACCTACGCCGTGCTTCCTGACTGTATTCCTCCCAGGCTCCTGTCACACTAACCTCATTGTCTCCTGTCCCCATTCCTCAACTGAACTCACCCCCGTGTGCCCTCTGCAAACCCCAAGTTCCTCCCAAAGCCCTTCCTCCTCCTCCTCCTCCTCCTCCTCCTCCTCCTTTCTTCTGTTTCATCCAAAAAAAAAAATGCACCTACTCCAGATTCAAACATGTTTCCCCTGGCACTTGGTTCTGTGTGCCCAGGTAGCCTTTGGGCCACCTCTTTCCACAGGAGAACCATCCAAAGCAAAACTCTATGCTTTGTGGCCTTAACTGTGGGCCGCACACCTGGATTTGCCCCAAGCCAACATCATCCTCAGCTCCCGACAATCCATCAAAGTTCACAAGCACTGAGATCCCTCCGGGGTCTAGCCAGCTTTGGCAGGGAGTCTCCGGGAAATGTGAATGTACGACATCGTCTCCACGCACAAGTGCTATAATTATGTCCTATCAACCACGGGACTACAGTCTCATTTCCAGGGTTGGCACCCTTGAGTGACCACCACCTTAGCCAGCAACCCTGGCATTGTGGTCAGCCTGCAGGGCCTTGGCCATGCCAGCCTGGCCCTGACAATCCAGCCTAGCCCACCACACTATGCTATCAGGAGCTGCAGGGCTCAGTTTCTCTCGCTAAAGCTTCCTTCCTGCTTGTCTGCAGGAACCAGTGAGCACCAGAGGCTCCTCTCTGGCGGAGAGAAATAGCTGTTTAAAGACCAGGCCTCAGGCTGGGGATGCAGCTAAGAGGCAGAGAGCTTGCTGAGCTAGTCCAAGGCCCTGGGAGGGCCTCAGCACTTTGCAGGTCGGAAGGATGATACATCAAGTCTCTGCAGAGAGAAAAACCAGGGGTTCCCCAGCACGTTTCTTGCATGGTAATGGAATGCTAACAAGGTCCTGCTCCTCGGGCTCCATGTTTTCCGCTTACCCCTTACCATGACAGACAGTAAAGATGCCCCTTCCTTGGGCCTGAGCAAAACCTCCAAGGTCTTCTCCATGCCCAGACCTTTGGAGGCAGCACCCACCAGCCGGCACTTTGCCAAAAAATTTCAGGCCATGGGAGCAGGGCATCACCTCAGCGCACATCTTTGTTCTACCCTATCTTTGCCACATTTCTGCTCAGCTAACCTGGCCCCTCTACATCTGTGCCTATCTGGGGACCCAACATGAGCCTCCTTTCTGCCCTTGGTGACCCCACATGCCAGACCTCACCTGCTTCTCTAGCCGCTGTTACAGTGGGGGAGGGGCAATCTTAGCTTGGGGCCCTACGCATCTTTTAAAACCTAGTAAGAAGAAAACACTCTTTCCAACTCCTGGGGTGTAGAAAAGCCCAACATATGGAACTGGGTGTGGTGAATGGGGAGGGGAGGAGAGCGAGGGAAACTGAGGAGAGAAGGGGGGAAGAAGTCTCCTCTCTATAAAATGTCCTGCCACCTTAAGGACCCTAGAGCCGAAGATTCTGGAACCTTCTCAAGGGGTATCCAGGGAAGGGGGTGAGTGAGTAGAGGGAGGAGGACATCGGCAAGGACCAGCCAGTGCCCCAGGGCTCCTGGTCCTGGCACTCCTGGGTGCCTGCCTCAGCCTGGCTTACTGTACTCCCCAGCCCCTGGGTGGCATGTGGGACTGGAGACTGGAAGAAGTTTGGAACGGTCTCTCTCAGGAAAGGGACGTGGAAGCTGAAGAGTGAAGAACGAGCCAACCAAGACCAAAAAGGAAGATGGAGGCGGCCAGGCGGTGGTGGCGCACACCTTTAATCCCGGCCCTTGGAAGGCAGAGGCAGGCCGATCTCTGTGAGTTCAAGGCCAGCCTGGTCTACAGAGTGAGTTCTAGGACAGGCAAGACTACACAGAGAAACCTTGTTTTGAAAAGAAAGGTGAAGTTAGAGGTGGGGTGTGTATGTGTGTGTGTGTACACATATTCATGTATGTATGTATGTATGTGTATGCATGATTGTGTGCATTCATACTTATGTGTATGTATGTATGTGTGTATGTACATGCACATGAGTACATACACACATGTCCTGCACTGGGGGTGAGGGCAGGAGTTCAGGCTGGGCATGTACATGTCCAAACCTCCACAGGAAAAGAGACAGGAAAACAGAGTGTGGCAGAGCAGTGTCCCCAGTGAGGAGGTGAGCCAGGGGGGTTTGGAAGGAACAGATGATAGGCAGCCAGGAAGGGCAGGGCCAGGGCCAGCTCCAGAAAGATAGGCAGTACCTTATTTTCACACTGAACCCTACACAATACCCAACCCAAACAGGTGTCTAGGCCATGTTTATTGAACAAATAAAGAAGTAAAAACATTTTGATAGAGAAAAAAATTGAAAGAGGAGAAGGGGGCCTGATGAGCGAAACCAAACCAGCCCTCCAAGTCCCCAAGTTAGCTGTGCCACCCTGAGAGCCGTGCCACCCCTTAGCTGGCACCGGGAAGTACCGTGTCCTCTGGCAATCACAGGGACAGGTTTGCAATGAGACACATAGGGCATGATTTGAGTTGGTCGTATTTACTAGGACAAATGTGTCATTTATTCAAAGCAGGCCTCTCTGGAGCCAGGCATGGGAGGGTTACCAGGCTGGGACTTTACGTGGCAGGTTTGGAGGAGGGACGAGAAACCAGCCAGGCTCCATCTTGGTGCAACTCATCTGAGAGGATCTCTCTCTGCTACTCTGTCCATCTTGCAGACGTCCAAGGATGGAGTCATGTTAGAGTTGTGGAGGAAGGAGAGATGGGGAGGGGAAAGAAGAGACAGGATTAGAGAAGGAGGGAAGATGGGAAAGAGGGAGGGAAAGAGGGAGGGCAGGCAACGGTATTATATTATCTCATGTGAACTCTAACTTAAAGAGATATCCACAGACAAAGGTGTCTAGGAAAGACTGTCCCTTGCCACACACTCTATAACTGGGTTATAGCCCATGGGCTGAAAGGCAACAAGTGTTACCCAATGCCCAAGTGAGAAGAGACTCCCCACTCTAGAGTGAGGATGCCACTGGCTGTGGCTGGGACCACATGACTCACCAGTCGCTAGAACCTGGAACAAAACAGCCCCATGTTCAGCTGAGTCCTTGTCATGGTGTTATCTCCCAATCTCTGGCCTCCCCTCTGGTACCAGAGCGCCTGACTTAGCTGGGCGAATGGTTGCCTGGAATGATGATTACATTTCCAAGGCCGTTGCCTCTGTGGCTAAGTTCTAATCTGCAGTCTATAAAGCAGAGGGACCACGGACAGCCTTGGAGAGTCAGCTAAAAGCACTGATTCTCAAACCTGGGGCGGTTTGCCCCCTAAGTGACATCCATCAGTGTCTGTAAGCACTTTTGCTTGTCACACAGAGGAAGTGTGAGTTATACTAGCATTTGGTGGTAGAGGCTAGGGATGCTGCTAAGTGTCCTACAATGGTACAGGACAGCCCCTCAAAGGGGACAGGACACACATACATTCCTCCTTCCTCTGTGCTATTAAGTGTGGACATGATGATTGGAGTCTGAGCTGCTATCTATCTTGGACCATGAGATAGAAGTCACGTGTTAGTGTTGAATATGAGTCTAGGCTTCTGATGGCCTTGAACTTGCCGTACCAGTGATGAATGGCTTACTTCCAGAGGGCGTGTCCTAATCTAAAGGTCTAGTTTACAACAGTTGAATCTGACACATCGTTCTTCCTCTTGCTACTTCTCCAGCCTCTTGCCTGCGCCACTCTGGCTGATGATCTCTCCTTCCTTTGTAAAAGGTGCAGGTTTTGTTGAAGTGCTACGTTAATCTGTTTTCAGTTTGATCGACTTAGAGTTCTTACTCTTGTTCCCAGACCGTCTAACTGAAACTCTGAGACTCCCATGTTCCACCCTTCCAGATCCACAGCCAATCAGACTACTGTGTTCCACCCCTTCCAGATCCACAGCCAATCAGACTCCCGTGTTCTACCCCTTCCAGATCCACAGCCAATCAGACTCCTGTGTTCCATCCTTTCCAGATCTCCAGCCAATCAAACTCTTCCCCTTCTTCCTTAGCCAGTCCTATCAGTAAGCCATGTCAGACTGGTTTCTAACATTTCTCTGTAGCCTGTTTTGCATGACCCATCTGGGGGTCAGCCCAGCAACATACGCGCCTGTCTAATAGCAACCGATCCTAGCCCCTGTGTCCTACAAACACCTGCCGGCTAATAAGTATCAACCTGAGGTCCTTTGTGCTTGAATTGATGAATCCATCCATTTGGTCAATCCATCAACATCTGCATGAGTCATGTGTAGTAGTACTTTCTGGTTGGGATTGCCAGCCCCCAGATAATGACATGGAGACTTATTATTATGAAAGTTTGGCCTTAGCTTAAGCTTGTCTCACTATCTTTTATAACTTAATCTATTTTTATTAATCTATGTTCTGCCACATGGTTTTTACCTCTCTCCCATTCTCTATGTCCAACTTGCTCCAAGTGTTGCTGGTGTCTCTGGCAAGCTTAGATTCATCCCCTTAAGTTCCTCTCTCTCCTGGAAGTCCTGCTTAACCTCTTCCTGCCTAGCTATTGGCCAGTCAGTTTCTTAATTAAACCAATCAGAAGGCCCCTTGGCAAAGACACATCCTCACAGTGTGCGAGAAGATTATCCCACAACAGTCATGTTTAAGGCTGGAACACAGAATGAGTTAAGATGGTATCCTAAAAGTCTTTCCACTTTTGCTATTGTTTGCCACAGGCTTTAAAAACACAAACCCTTGGCTTCTAGGAAAGATCTCAGGGCAGCAGGGGAAAGGCTGGTCTTGCCATCGCTGTCCTGGAGAATTTGATAGTAGACAGCTCTTGTCTGCCTGGGCCTTTTACCACTGCTCCTGGGAAGATGAGTAAACAGAAGGCCTCTGCCACTCTACGAAGGAATTCAGCGATACGGCCATATCATGAGGAACTGAATAAATCCTTTGTACTCAAGTATGATTTTCTAGAGCACAGAGGGCAATTTCAGCCAGCATATCTGCTAGTGGTTGTGATTGTCTAACCTGATATCTTAAAGAAATAATTTTAAAAAAATTAATGGATTATTTTAAGAAGAAAGTGAGAAAGGACCAATGAAACAAAGAACATCCCAATATGTTCCATGCTCTTCAAACTAACTGAGATAAATGCCGTCTACTCCCAAATTTCTGAATCATGACTATGCCTGATATGAAGATGGATGTTTCCAGCTCAGTAAAGTAATTAAGTGTGAAAAAAATAATCACTGTAACTGTCTTCCTTCTCAGCGTGTGGGTAGATTGGAGAGAAGGAGGAAGGATTTAAGTGCTGAGGTCTAAGAGCAGGAGCTGAGCTTGGAGAGATGGCACATGCTTGTCACACCAACGCTAGGGCCCACGTCTTGAGGTCAGCCTGGGATGCATAGTGAAACCTTGTCTCAAAAAAAAAAAAAAAAAAAAAAAAGGTAGAATCTATCATTATAAATACTGTGGAAGCCGCCCTCCAAGGCTGATCCTAATCCCTCACCTCCTGGTATTCACAGCCTTAGTGATGCCCTCCCATACTGTGGCATGGTGGATATGAGTGATAATTTACGACCTCTGAGGCTAAGTCAGAGTATATAGGGCATTCTCTCACTCACCCACTCCCCCGCCCTGTGTGTGTGTGTGTGTGTGTGTGTGTGTGTGTGTGTGTGTGCCCCTACTCCCCTCCAGCAGATAAGTCTTTCTATTAGATGCAGCCCTATAGTGAGGTCTATATGGCAAGGAACTGAGTTCCAACAGCAACATGAGTCATCTTGGAAGCAGATCCTGAGCTTCAGTCAAATCCTCAGATAATTACAGTCCCAGACAATTTCCCAAGGTCCCCTGAGCCAGAACCCCCCAGTCGAGCTGCTCTATGACCCACAGCGATGAAGAGGACACAGTTTTATTGTTTTAAGCTGCTAGGGCCTGGGACAATCTGTGGATCAACAATAAATCACTATTGTTAGATCTTGCAGGCAAGTCTGTATGTCAGCATTTCTGTTCACCCTCCTGACATTCCACCCTGAGGAATAGCAATGGTTTTCTGCACCCAGGCACGGCAACACAAATCTGTAATCCTGGTTTGAGAAGCTGAGACAGGAGCATGAAAGGCAAAGAAACCCTATCTCAAAAACAAAGCGGGTGTGGCGGGAGGGGGGGGACACAGGGCAGAGGCTGGAGAGATAGATGGCTCAGAGGTTAAGAGCACTGACTGTTCTTCCAGAGGTCCTGATTTCAATTCCCAGCAACCAGATGGTGGCTCACAACCATCTGTAATGAGATCTGGCGCCCTCTTCTGGCTATTACACATAAGAAATAAATATTAAAAAAAAACAACAAAAAACCAAAGCAGGGCCAGACAGGATAGCAATGGACAATGGTACTTGCTGAGCAAACCTAATGAAGGTAGTTTGATCCCCAGTGGGAGAAGGACGTAAAAGAGGATGGGGTTTCTCTTGGAGGTGTGAAAAAAGTTCATTCATGTCCCAGTGTCATATGACCGCTTCCAAACCCAGCACATAGTTCTGCGCAGTCTCTGCTCCCAGCCATGCGTGTCTCTCTCCTCCTCTCCCTCTCCCTCCCTCCCTCCCCCTCCCTCTCCCTCCCTCTCCCTCTCCCTCTCCCTCTCCCTCTCCCTCTCCCTCTCCCTCTCTCTCTCTCTCTCTCTCTCTCTCTCTCTCTCTCTCTCTCTGAGACCAACCAGGCTCCCTCACCAATAGTAATAGTTGGTCTCAAATTTAATGATAAGATTCTATGATCACAGGGTGGGGAATGGATGAGGTTTTGAAAACTACCACCGCCTGCAGTTCCTACATGACTTGCTGGCACTTGGCGGAGACAAGGGAAAGCAAATGGCGTTGGAACAAGCCATGGCAATGGGGGCTGAGGACATAGCTCAGCTGCCAGAGCGCTCCCCGCCTAGCATGCACCCAGCACCCGGTCCATCCTCAGCACCGAATACAAATAGGCTTGGGGGTGCAAGTGCAAGCCTGTAATTCTACCACTTGGAAGGTGGAGGCAGGGGATCAGCTTAAGGTCATCTTAGGCTACACAGCCAGTTTAAGGCCTGCACGAGAAACTATTAAACAAACAGACAAAACCAAACCCCAGAGAAGTGATTCTTACAAAGCAATAGCAGGTGCATGAAATAATTTTAAAATGGATGCCATTTCTAGTTAGATTAAGAGACCTAATGACAAAAATACCTGTCCTGGGACAAGGACATGCTGGTCAGTTGTGGGGTCTATGACAGAAACATGGCACAGGGAAACGATTGAGGCCCCGAAGGACCAGACACTCTGACCCTAGGATCATCTTTATCCATCATCTTGGGAGCCCAGGTACGGTCACAGCCTAGTTGAAGCTCCATGCCCAGTCTTGATTGGCTCATCCTGGAGCTGCTCAGTTTTCCTGTATCCGTACACTAATGATGAACTGAAAGGTTCTGGTGAACATCATTAGTGATACAGCTTTTCCTTTGCCGGCCCGCACCCTCCCTCCGGTACACAGTAGAAGGCCACAACTATTCTAACGCCATGGAGGGGCAGCAGGGAGAATAACCAGATTAATTCTGAGACTGGGGGGGTGGAATCTTGAGATCTGCTTACTACAGATTTAAAGCGAGGGAGAGAAGTCCTAGTGAGATAATGAGTTTTAACACCTAAAACCAGAAGCCATTTCCTGTGTGTCTCTGTGCTCTTTTGTCTGATTTTGTTAGTTTGCAAGGCTCCGGAGAACAAGGAGAGTTCTTGTCTCTTTCATCAGTGGTCCAGAAGACTGAGCCTTGTGCAGGCACAGTATATCATCAGTGAGCTTTACTCCTGGCATGGTTATTGCTAACCGAAATCTTTTCCCAGGGACCAGGAGCACACATGTGCCCTCTGGTTTGTTTGGGTACAACGCTTGTCCAGTGTGGAAGATCTGGGTCAATCTGGGCCTTTGTCCAACTTTCCTGGCAGCCGCGAGGCAATTGCCACTTACAGACAGCCCTACATCCTTCCAAGCTCTAGACTTTGAAGCCTGGTGAGCAGCCACAGACTGCCAGCCGTGAGGTCTGAGGTTGGTGTACTGCCTGATTCAGCTGTGTTATATTCTACACTTGCCTCAGTTTCCCTTTGTGATGAGACCCCCATCTCTGAACAAGAGCCCATCTACCTGAGACATTCCACTAGCTCTTCTCCATCCCTCCCCTTGGTGGGCTGGACGCCACTCTTCTACTGTTGGTTGTTTTTGCTCTTTTGGGGGGCCCACCACCCTCCCAAATAAATCACACAGAGTCTTATTCTTACTTATGAATGTCCAGCCTTAGCTGTTTCGTGCCAGTTTTTCTTAACTTTAAATCAACCTGTCTACCTTTTGCCTCTGAGCTTTGCCTCTAGGCTTTTTTCTTTTCTTGTTTCTGTATATCTTATTTTTAATCTTACTCCATGGCTGGCTGGGTGGCTGGCCCCTGGTGTCCTCCTCTCCTAAAGTGCCGTCTTTCCCAGCCAACAGAAGCCAGTAGTTCCCACTGCCTGTTGTACTAAATCCACATTTAATCTGAGTCAAGACTGCTCCAACGCCTCTGCCGAGCCTGGCCTGCACTGCCGACATTCTCTTCCTCCTCCTAACCCCCTGCTAATTCCTACCTGATACCTTCCACACGGATCCATTCACCTCCATTTCCTCTGCTCCTTTTTTGCCTGGATGTTTAAATTTCTTTAAAATCTTATTTGTTTTAGTGTGTGTTTGTGGGGGGTGGGTGTCAGGGGTCAGAGGACAGCTTTCACAAGTCGGTTTTCTCCTTGCAGCATGCAGGTCTTCGGGACTGAACTTGGGTCTGCAGGCTTGACAACAGGTACCTTTACAAGATGAGCCTTCTCTCTGGCCCAGTGTCTACATTTCTTCACCTTTGAAACGTTTGTGCTCTTTCCTTTATTCCCATCTTATGCTTAGTAAAGTTTGGTTATTTGCCTGACTGAAACTCAGCACTTAAATATTTTAGGATAAAAAGTTCCATCCCTTAAATGCTGCTCCAGATTTTATCTGGCAAGGCACTTGTCTTAAAAAATCCTTAGGGGTGGTCTACACCCTTCTTTGTGGAAACCATGTAGTTGAACAAATGAAAACAATTAGCTGTTCAAACTTGTTGCAGAAAAACTGTGGGAAAACCTTGAAGTTCAGTTTAGACGTCTTGAGGCAGGAGATAAGTAGGAACAAACTGGTACATGCTGTGTAGGGGTGGGCGGAGAGATGGGAAATGTTACCAGGGTTGTGACAAACTTAACTTTGTTCATTCGGGATCTGAGAGTTGTTTACTTCTTTACTGAGAGACGTTTGCTAATAACAGTCAAAAGCACGTTGTCACATTTACCTTGTGCCAGGACTGAGGTAAATTCTTGCAAGCGTTACACCTCGAAACACCTTAATGGTTTCTCAGATCAGGAAAAGAAGGCTCAGAGAAGTTAGGAATCAAGTCTTGAAACGAAGAGGCAGAGCCAAGATTTGAACATCAATCCAACTCATAGCCTGTAATCCCAAACTACCAGATATTTTGTTTCTGTTTTCTATTTCTTGTTCATTTGTTCATTTTTTACTTTTAAAAAATTTCATGTGCATTGGTGTTTTGCCTACAAGTATGCCTGTGTGAGGGTGCTGGATCCCCTGGAACTGGAGCTATAGACAGCTATGAGCTGCCATGTGGGTGCTGGGGATTGAACCTGGATCCTCCGGAAGGGCAGCAATGGTTAAGGGTCCTCCTGAAGAGCAGCCAGTGCTCTTAGCTGCTGAGCCATCTCGCCAGCCCTGTTTGTTTTGTTTTGTTTTTGAGACATTGACTATTTTCTAAAAGTCTATTCTTTGCAAATTCTTCTTGGGGTGTATTTTATAATCATTATAGTAGTTTGTGCTTATTATTTGGGAGTTCAGACTAAAAGACATTTGCTGGCAGGGATACCCAATTGCAACTTGCCACCTAGAACAACATGGCAACTTGAAACTAATTCTGCTGGGCAAACATGGAAAGTGTTACTGCAGACCCCAAAAGATAGGAACTGGGTTTGAACACCCAAGCAAGGTCCTGTTGAGCTGGAGCCTTCTTGTCTGGGAAGCTCTGGGGAAGAGCAGAGATCGGCTCTGTGACGGTGATGATAACCCGTGCGTTGGCGCCCTCTGCTGGCAGGAGGAGGCCGCTTCTTGTCCTTGCGGGAATTCTTGGTTCAAGTGTGTAACCGCGACTTATACAGCCCAGGTCAGCTCTTAGTTTATAACAAAACCCCTATTGATCTTTCTCCTTTTGCAGCAACCAAATACACATCCCATTCTTGTTCGAGGATAGCACACCTGCCCCTGAAGCCAGACTCTATACACTGCTTGTTAGAGAAGTCCCACATGCCTGACACACATTCTTCTGTGACATGTACAGCCTTAAAGGTCTGCAGCGCTGCGCACAAGCCTGGTTTCCCACAGTTTCTGCTAAAGTTGTCTCGGTCTTGTTTTTCATAGATAAGAATTTTAAAGTCTCAACCAGCAGAAGGAATCAAACATCTACAATTCTTTGCTTTGTTAAGTTGAAACAATTACTTGCACATCTTTCCTTAGTGTATGTTTTTCTCTGTTCCTCTTTTCTTGGAACTTTAAGAGTAATGAGTCATAATTGTTAATCATGTCAATGACTCCTCAAAATTTGAGATTTTGCGCCAATGCCCCCAGGCAAAATTCTTTTGTATGGTTTTCCCACGGAGCATTGAGCGTCTCTTTCTCTGCTTGAGTTGTGAACAACTTTTAAGAACCACTGGAGGACTTAAAAATGTCACCAATGCATGACACATTGCAGCCTTCATAAAGATACTATTTAGAAATGCTGGTTTTATTTCATCGTTGTTTTAAGGGGTATTGCCCATTTTAAGAGGCAAACAACGTTTAAAATCCTTGTTGTTAAAGGAATTGTTTATATGGAATGAAATAGGCATTGGACAGGACTCTGTCACGATTTGTAGAGGCTATTCACCATTAGTGTTATTGCACGCTCTTGTTGGGTGTGCCAAGAATGCAAGATTGATCATTCTTTCTTTGGGCCCCCCCCCAGAGTTGTGTTTGCAAGGAGCAATTTTGAGAGATGAGGTAATGTCTCCCTGTAGAACAAAGAATAGGCTTTGCTTACTGCTCACTATAAAACATAGTAGTTTCCGAGCTCAGCATTCCTCTCCTATAATGAAAACCATTTTGTGTTCAAGCATGCATCTGGGGCCCATATGCTTTGTTCCTGGGGGAATCCGAGTTCAGAGAACCGGTATAAACATGCCGACCCTCTGGCTACTGCTCTCGTTGTGGATAGTACGCTGGTGTTCTGTCAATATCGATAAAACCGTGAAGGATAATATATTTGGCCTGCAAAGTAGAATAAAATCTGACTCTTCGCAGTTCGCCTCACTAGATGGGGCCCCTGTGTGTGCGAGATTTAACTCACCGCAGCGGCGGTTTTCCTTTCTACAAAGGGGATGCTGATCCTTGTCCTTTAACATCAAAAGGCCCCCCTCCCCGGGACTCGTGCGGAGAATTCCCTCTCTCCCTCCAGTGCACCGCGCCAGGCAGGCACCTATCCTCGGATGCCCGGTTCTGCCCGCCAGGGACCACCCCGTGGACACAGACGGACGCTGCTTTGGTGCAAAAGGTGTCAGCGCCAGGTCGCGCCACGCGCGATGCCTATGCAGGCGGGGTCCGGAGAGCCGCGCGCTGATTGGAGCCCAGGCCGGGGCTTTTGTCTGGCAGCGGCCGTTGCATAGCAACCGGGGTGTTCATTTAGATCTCCCCGCGTGGCTTCGGGGTCGCTCTGATGGAGATCGGGGGGTGGGTGCGGGTGGGGGGACCCCCGAAGAAGACCCACTCTCCCCACGCCGCAGCTCGGATTGACGGTGACCCCGTCCCTCTGAGCCAAGGTGCCGGGGTGGGGTGGGGGGGAACAGACTCCGCCACCGCGCGCTCGGCCGCGCGCCCCGCACCCGCGCGCTCCCCCACGCGCGCGCCGTCGGCCTCCGGAGGCCGCCCACTCGGACGCGCGTGGGGGGCGCGCGGGCGTCGGCGGCTGCGCGGCGGCTCCATACCCCACCCCACCCCCTCGGAGGCGTAGCGAGCGGAGCAGCTCCCGGGAGGATGTCTCGGTGCGGGGCGCGTCGCCCCCCTCAGGCCACCAGAGCCCGGATACCTCAGACATTCGGCTCTGGGTCTGTGGGGAGCGAAATGCAACCCAAAGCCCGTGGCCCCGAGGCCCCGCGCAGATAAACACGCACAAGCACGCACACAGACGTCGCCGCGGCCCGCACTCGCCGCCGCAGGTCCCGGCGTCGGGGAAGAGCCCGGGAGCTCCCCCCCGCCCCGTCCCCGAGGGATCGCTGCCTTCGCCCGGCAGCCCCGGGTGCGGCCGCTCGCCCTCGCCGCTCGCAGGGGCGACGGAAGTGTCCGGCGTCACCCACCGGCCCGGAGCAACGGCGCAACGGCCGGTCCGGGCCTGCAGCCTCCGCGGCCCGGGCGGGGCGGGAGCGGCCGCCGGACACAGCTGGTAGGCGGGGGCGCGGGGCCGGCAGGGACCCGGGAGGGACGGGCGCGACCGGCGTGCAGCGGCGAGCTCCCGCTGCGCTCTCCCGACCCGCGGCCCGCAGTCGCCCTTCGGCAGCGGCGGCGAGCTCCCGGGAGGGTGGGCGCCCGCCGGCCTCGCCGTTACGGCTGGAGGGGGGTCTCCGGCTCGGCGGCCGGGCTCCGGCGACGACCGAGACTGCGGTGGGCCGGGCGCGGGGCCGTTGCCTCTGGCTTAATACGGCAGATACGCGGAAACTCCAACAGGTGGCTCCGTGGCGCAATGGATAGCGCATTGGACTTCTAGAGGTTGAAGGCATTCAAAGGTTCCGGGTTCGAGTCCCGGCGGAGTCGGAGTGTTTTTAAAACCTTCGGGGACTGGCTTTTGACTTCTACCCTTTTTTATTCCTTTGGTCCGTGGTCGAAACAGCTTCCGCGCCCGGCCCAGCCACCGGACCCCTCCCCGCTGCCTGCTGCGGTCGCCACGCTCAGCTGCAGCTTCCGCGGCTTCTGCCCGGAGAAGAGTTAGGTAAAGGGGGCTGCAAGGAAGCGGGCCGGCCTCTCGGTGTGGGCCTGGGAGAGCGTGGGGCGGGCCTGGGTCTCGCGTGACGTCCCACGCCTGGAGCTCGACCTTGGCCGCCAGCAGGGCGGAGGGAGCGCGCTGCTCAGGCTAGCCCAAGGTGTAAGTACACACCCCTGCCCCTGACCCTCCCCCAGATCTCGAGTGGATCTTGTGAAAAAAAAAATACAGACCTCAGTCGTCACCTCAGGATGCCATTTCGGTGGATCTGGGAAGATCCTGCATTTCTGGGGCCGACTGCTTTCTTCTGCACGGTTTTAGTGCAGAGTTGGAGTGGGCACACACTGCCTGCCCGCTGGGAACAGGGGTTACTTAGTCCAGTCCCCTTGCGACAGGTCTAACTTCGCCCAAGACAAATCAGCGTCGGAGCGAAGGGAGTTTAAAAACATGTATTACCGACAGAACTCCTAATTCACGCAAAACAGAAACAATTCAAAATCGTCGGCAAAGGTCCGGGAAAGAGTACACATCCTTGTTATTCCTGTATCCGAGACTTGAAATTCTCTCCAGAGCCAGTAGTAACAATAACGGCTGCTTGGGCAGGGCGGTGGTGGCGCACACCTTTAGTCCCAGCACTCGGGAGGCAGGGGCAGGAGGATCTCTGTGAGTTTGAGGCCAGCCTGGGCTACCTCCAGGGTAGGCTCCAAAGCTACACAGAGAAACCCTGTCTCGAAAAAACCAAATAATAGTAATAATAACAATAGTAATGGTTACTTGAAAATGTTTTCCGGGTTTTCTTGTTCTTTTGTTTTTAATGCAGAAGTTAGCCCTTTCTGTACCTTTGCGCCATCTGGAATATCTTTTATAATGGAAGTTCTGCCCCCGACTTGCTGGTGATGAGCCCATTGTCTCTTCCATTTTAATTTGAAATGCCCACCTTCGTGATGGTCTAAATTCCTGTATATGTGGTAACTATTATCTTAAGGTGTGTTACTTTTATGTTGAACTCTGTGAAGCTGTGTTACTGTGTAAAACACCCGATGGTCTAATAAAGAACTGCCCAATAAAGAACTAGCAAGGCAGGAGAAAGGATAGGCGGGGCTGGCAGGCAGAGAGGATATACAGGAGGAGAAATCTGGGGAGAGGGGTGGGAGAGCTAAGATCTAGCAGCCAGAGGAGGACGACGACTCCAGGGGCCAGCCACCCAGCTACACAGCAAGCCAGGGTTTACAGAAGTTAGAGAAAAGGAAAAGCCCAGAGGTAAAAGGAAGTCGGGGTAATTTTAAGTTAAGGAAAGCTGGCTAGAAACTAAGCCAAGCTAAGGCCGAGCATTCATAAGTAATAATAAGCCTCCATGTGTGATTTATTTGGGGGCTGGGTGGCGAGCCCCCCCCCCCCAAAGAGTAAAAAAACCACCAACATGTATACACTTTGGTTTCTGGATTTTCTAGTTTGCTGCATTGGTCTGAAATTTTTATGTGCTATTTTGCAGTCTAGTAAGGTGAGGTGTTTGTTATTTTTAAAAGATTTCCCCTTCATAATCATGAATTATTCATTAATATAATTATAAAGTAGCGTGGCCAAGGCTGCACATGCTGTGATTTATGAATTATAAACAGTTTCCACGTATTTGATAACATGTGAACTGTGGGGAAACAGGCATACTCACACATTGCTGGGGAGACTAAAATGAGTAGTCTCCAGTTGGGACGTTAGCAATCTTTTTGTTTCTGTGACAAAATAAGATACATTTATTTTGAGTCAAGGATTTTGAAAAGGAACTACCAACTTGTCCAAGGAAAACAAAAGACAAATTCTGGTCCCTTAACTTTGTGTTCGTTACAGGTACGCTCCCAACAGATTCTTCATAAAACACTGGTTAAGCTACAAGGCCAGAATGTTTACAGGGTTCCTTATGACCTCACCAGTTGAGAACTAGTGGGGATCGAGGAGGTTACACCTGAGGAAAAGCTGTTACTAAGGGAAAATCTTTATCCCCAAGACTTCTTCAGTAAGTCTCCAGATCACTTTGCCTGTCACTGCATTTACTCCAGGTTGACTAACTTTGGGAGTCACACAGCTGAGCAATATATATTAACCACCTGCCAGCTTATGAGAAGTAACACCTCTGACGTGGGTACTCTGACATGGTCACAGTTGCCTGGGTTACTTTGCAGAAACTTGAACTTTTGCTAAGACAGATTCTTCACTGGAGGCTACACATACCTGATGGATAACCACAGTAAATACCTGATGGATAACCACGGTAAAAGGCTTGGCATCTGTCTTCCTACAGTGTCCATTTTGCTGTCTTAATTCCTGGGTCAGCTCTCTATATAGATAAATGTTCATCATTTGAAGAAAATGTTTTATCCAAGACTAGTATAACTTGACCTGTTGCCTATCGGAGCTGGTATTTCTTCACCCCACCCTTGTGCTTTCTAGGCAGCTTATGTACCTACAGTCTCTATAAACCATGAGAGCAGAATGTTTTATGAGAAACTCAGCAGTTTCTGAGCAAAGCTGACTGCTCATTAGCCCACAAAATAAAAGGTGTGTGTGTGTGTGTGTGTGTGTGTGTGTGTGTGTGTGTGTGTGTGTGTGTACGTACGTACGTACAAGAAGCATGTCTTTGGAAACCATGTTGGAGCTAATAGGCAGTGACCAAACCATAGTCTATCCCAGAAGAATCAGAAGCCCGCTGTGTCATCTTGTTAAGTGAGCAGCCCAGTCACCTCTTCAGTCCGCGTTAGCCTCCCTTTATTCTTACCTGGAAATGTCAATAAATGGAGCCTTGCCGTGCCTGTCTATGTTCACACTACATGCTTGTTGGAGCCTGGCTTGGAAGTACACATTTAGAATCTGAACTACTCTGAAGGCCGAGGCAAGAGCATCACAAGGATCAAGATCTGCCTGTAGAAAGACGCTGTCTCAAAAAGTCTGGGAGGGCTGAGGATATGGCCCAGAGCACGCACACTTCCCAGAAATGCAAAAGCAAATATTATGACTTGGTCTCATTATATTGTTCCCAAGCCATAAATCCTGCTATCTAATCTCAGTTTTCGTCCATGGTTACTTGGCTTGGAGGCTTCAGTGTCTGTTTGAGACAGAACATCATGACCGGAACATGTGTGAAACAAAGACTGTCACATCAGCAGAAGGAAGGCGGGGTGGGTAACAGAAGCAAGATGTTCCCAAGGACCTGCTCTCAACATGGCCCTAAGTTTCCACCCTCTCCTAATAGCCCATCAAAGGATTCATTCATAGATGGATCAAAGCCCTCATGATTAATCTCTTTTCTAAAGCTCCACATTTATTTAGACATCTCATGTAGCCGAGGACAACCTTAATTGCTAGGATTACAGCCACTAGCTCATGTGATGTTAGGGTTCAAATCCAGGTCTCTGTGCATGCCAAGCAAGCCCTGTACCAGCTGAGCTTCATTCCCAGTCTGCACTTGACCTCTATATGCAGGCCTCAGTGCTACGTGGGCCCTTCGGAAGCCCACCTGTTAAATTACTAATCTCTAGGAGCCCACCTGATGAGCACCTGTAGGAGCTCCTATTACTAAGAACTGGAGAGGCTGCTGGGTGTGGTGGCGCACTTTGACCCCAGCTCTAGGAAGGCAGTCTGGTGGTGTGGAATCTTTTTGTACACCGTGAAGATGTGCCACTCGGATTGGTTTATTACAAAGCTGAATGGCCAATAGCTAGGCAGGATTTCCAGGCACAGAGGATGCTGGGAAGAAGACGGGAGGAGACGTGGAAGTAGGAAAGCAGAATGGATAGTATGTAGATGAGGTAAACAAGTCTGGAGCAGCACATAGATGAATAGAAATGGGTTAATTTAAGTTATAAGACTAGCTAAAAACAAGCCTAAACTATTGGCCAAGCTTTCATAATTAATAAGTCTCCGTATCATGATTTGGAAGCTGGCTAGCGGAACAGAAAAAGACTCACTACAGGCTGGTGGTTCTCCGAGCTTGGGCCAGCCTAATCTATCTAGTGAGTTCCAGAACAGTAATGCAACCATTACTATCCAAAACAAACAAACAAAGCCCCAAACTTTGAGGGTCCACCCAGGACCATATTCCAAATGTTTCATACCCCATTGTTGAGTGTGGACTAAAAAGCCCTGGGGAAACGCTGAATAGTTGTTAGCTGAGGAGCAGTATGATGTATCATTCCTCTGCTGCAGTGTAGACCATGGACTGAGGCTGTTGAAGACATGAAAGTAAGAAAATATTGAGAGCTGGAATGCGGGAAGCGGTTGAAGAGAAAGCTGAGGATATAAACTAGAGCTGTTTCCCAGGACAAACAGCTAGGCCTTGAACTGAGGGATACAGGAGAGAGCAGAAGCAGCCAGCTAGAGTGCCAGAGATCTGCTGTTTCCACTTAGGCCAGTGGATAAATGCTGACATAATTGAGACAGAAAATAAAATGCAGGAATGAGTGCCGGAGAGTGAGTTCAGATATGCATGTGTTGACTTTGAGGTCTCTGGGACATCCTGCGGATGCACTGTTGGTGCTTAGACATGCTACACCAGGCACAGAACAGGTTCCCTGTGACTGTTTACAGAATGGAAGAGCATGGCAAGGGGAAGTCGAAGGTGTGAAGCGAAGGAAAAGCTAACACCAAGCAGACAGACACAGGCTTTGGATGACCTTAACTGATCTACTTCTTCATGCCCAGTTGTAGTAGTCTGGCTCTGTTAGCCATTAAGCCTAATAATTGTTGAATTAAATTTTTCATGCTCACTAAACCAAGACAGTTTCATCCATTATTCAAACGCCGATGGCCCCTGATGAGTCTGACTCAGAACTGACTCCAACGGAGAGAAAGCAACTTGGATTGAGCAGAAACTACTTTTCCTGGGCTGGTGATGATTCTTGTCATGCTGGGCAGAGGAGATAATCAAGGTGTTAGATTGTGCAACTGTAGACATACATGTTCTGAGCATTTCAGGGAAACTAGGTGAGGCTATATTTGGTACATTAGGTGAAATGCATCTTCAGTTTACACTTCTTTCAACTGAAACTCTGTGAACCCTATCTTAGGTTGAAGTACAAAAGTATTTGTAGTAAGGATGACAGAGACCGAAGTTCAAGGCAGATGAGCTGGGTCAGTAGGTAAAGCCTGCAGCCAAGGCCGAAGGTCTGAATTTGATCCCCGGGACTCACATGGTGAAAGGAGACTCTTACAGTTGTCCTCTGACCACCATGCAAGTACATGCATGTGCCCATGTACATCCACAAATATAAATGTAATGAACAGAAGTTCCTAACTTTGTAACAGGACCCCGGATGTAACACATCTGACACCATGATGGAAGTACTATCAGGCCTTAAAATCCAGCTTGTAGGTAGGCAGCAACACCTACCAAAACGAGAACCAAGACCTAATCCATCAAAGTCCATCAATCTGGGAAAGTCTCTAATGTACAAACCTTGCTTTTTGGCTTCTGAAGTTCCGAATCTGACCAACTGAGGTGTGTCAACCCAGGATGTGGTTTTTATGCTTAAAAGCCCACTCTGAGAAAGGCTCAGGATGGCACTGGGGTCCCAAACACCCAGTGTAGTTACCAACCTGGTAATAAGGACTTTCTATGGCTTGAACCCATGTCTGATAGGTCTTCTCTGGTAGACACTCCACAATACCTTCTTATAATTACAATACTTTTTAGCTATTCTTTATATTTTGGAAGATAATTGGTTTTTTGGGGGGACAGCATTGCATATAAAACAAATTCATTAGGTAGTTGAAGTGATTTTCAATGCCTGACCCCCCTGCCTCCACTTCCAAGGTGCTGGGATTTCAGGCTTGTACCATTACTCTGCTTTGAAAGATTTAAAATAAAACTTGCTCATACTCAATTAAGAATGACTGTTAATAGGTGACTTCAGATTATTTTTAGGTAATTTCAGTTTACTTGATGGAAGTAATTATTTTGTTAAACATTCCCTATGTTATACAAATGAAGTGGAAAATAAAGGAACAAGATTCCTGATAATCAATTTGGAGGAAGGGATTATTTTGGCTTTGTTTTATAGGTTGTCATCTGTGGTCACTTTGGGCCCGTGGCAAGGCAGTCCATAGCTGGAAGGAAATGTGTAGAAGTAAAGCTGGCCATCTCACAACTGCAAATAGAAAGTAAACAACCAGGGGTCCCATCTTCTTACGAGGACTTGTCCCCACATATAACTTCAGTAGGCCCCACCTCCTACAGCGCCCCCCCCCCCCCACGTCCCAAAGTACCATAGGCCTTTGAGGTATATTTAAGACAAACTACAAATTGCTTATAAAAATGTTTTTAAAAAGTTAAAATAAGCCAATGGAGACAAAGCAAAGAACACCTATCAATGGAAATGTAACTATGAGTAAATACTAAAAAATACTTGTCTGTTTTGAAGCAAAGAATAATTCAGCCCATTCTAGCATTCACAGGACAGAAAATACAGCAGTAGGCTGCCCCTGGAGCCTTGGTCAAGAAGCGTTTACTAAGAGTCTCCTGGAAGATGTGTAAAGAAACTCTTAACCCTTCTTACTGCTCCCACATGGAATCCTTCTGTCACACAGAGGTAACATTTATTACTGAAATGTTTTTGTTTTGTTTTTAATAAAAGGAATCATAGATGATAGTTTGCTTGTGACCCCAAGGTCAAATATAAGACTTTATAATTACTGAAATAGGGGTCCAATAATATAAAGGAGCTACATCCAACAAGCCTTCATAGGAGTGATCAACACTTCTTGGGTACCAGAAAGCAGTTTAGCTTGGGTGCCTGCCTGAGCCACTGGAGGAGGTAACTGGGTCATCTGACCTACAAACCAAGTGAAAATCCTGTTTCATCCTGTTTTGCTTAGAACTAACCTGAGTAGAAGAAATCATTCCTCCAGTTCCAGTTGCTAAGAGAAAAACTCCAGCCCACTTGCATCTTGCACTTTTATCCCAAATTTCCCAGAGACTTCTGCATGGTTCCAGGCATATTTGAGCCTCATTGAGTTGTTTCTACAAGTAGTTCATGTGAACACTTTTCCCTTACCTCCCCACACACTGTAGTGTGTACGTTGGAAGAAACAGGCAAACATAAGCTGTGTCTACATCCTCCACACACACCACAGTAGTTTTTATATTTCGACATTTTTGATCACTTCAAAAAGTTCTTTGAACATACTACCTATTTATGTTCTAATTATATTTTCTTTAAATAACCGAATAATACCAAAAACGGGACAAACATACTAAAATAGTTGATACTCATTTTCCCTTAACAGTCTAAAACCAGACATATCATCTATACACACAACCTATTTTTATTACAAGGGACACGATTGATTTTGTCAGCTTTATTAGCAAACAGAAATCACTAAATATATATTATTTATATAAATTATGTGATGACTTCAGCAAATAAAGAAGATCTATAAAATGCTGTGGTTTGCTTTGTGGATTTTAATTGCGAAATTTCTTCTTTTTCCGGAACTTCTTTCCTGCTGCATTTGCTGCTTTCTCAGCCATGATTTCCGAATACTTCCTTCGGTTAAATCTGAAGAGAAAAACAAACCTTTATGTTCTGATCTAAAGCACGATGTATCAGGTATATGAGGTATCAGCAGTTAATAGAGTTTGAGGGAGGAGCTAAATCTCCAAATGCTCTGTGCTGAGCTGTCTTGTATATCACATTGCTACCAAATGTCAGGAGGCTGAGGACAGCAGTGGACAAGGCAGCAATCAATAGTCTCTGTCCTCAGAGTTTGTAATTCATTTTATTTAGGTTTTGAGATGGTGTCTTGCAATGGCTGGCCATGAACTTCCTATGTATCCCAGGCTGACCTCGAACTCACAACCTGCCTTTCTCAGCTTCCTATGCATCGGATTTACATATGTGTACTGAATTCCTCAGCCAGAGTTTGTGTTTAAAGACCAGTATCCATTACCAGGTGACATTAGATCTGGGTATAAATGTGGGATAAAAATTCAGAAAGGACAAAGTAAAACAGCTTCTACTTAATAAAAACAGTATTATTGACATCTCTTAGAAGCTCAGAGCCAGGTGTACGGGCACACTTGGGAGGCAAAGGCAGGTGATCTCTGATCCACAACAGAGCTACATAGTGAGAGACCCTGTCTTAAAAAACCAACCCCTTAGAAAACAAAGAGCAATGATTTTCAGGTCTGCTCTCCAGATAAGAGATGTTATGTAAAAAGTATTTCCAAAGGAACACAGGCATCATCCCTTCTCACCCTCATTCTGAGGGTTCGTGAGCAGTTTAAAGGCTACATGACGTAGGGCTTGGCAGAAATAGATGAGGATCTAACTGTATGCCAAATACTAAATTATTTGTTTTGTTATTCTCATAAAAACAGTAACCACATTGTAATGTGAAAACCTATAAACTTTGTGTATTTAAAGAAAAGCATACACATTATACGGTGGCGCACGCCTTTAATCCCAGCACTCGGGAGGTAGAGGCAGGCAGATCTCTGTGAGTTCGAGGCCAGCCTGGGCTACAGAGTGAGTTCCAGGAGAGGCGCAAAGCTACACAGAGAAACATTGTCCTAAAAAAAAATCAAAAAATAAATAAATAAATGAATAAATAAAATGTAAATTACCTCCTGAACTCAGAATCAGCCAGCAGCTCTTCCACAATAGTCTTTTTCCTTTGTTTCTTGGGAATTCTTGAATGGTAGAAGTCAGCTGGATTATCAACAATGGTTCCAACCTAAGAAAAATTGATTGAAATAAGTGATGCAGTACCGGGATGTTAAGTTACTCCACATTTCAGTATAGGTCTAAAGGGTTTTTGCAGAAAGGAACAGAAAGCACAAGCTTACATTACACATGGATTAAAGTTATGCCATTTTTAAAAGGCAAAAATAAACCACCTAGTAGCCAGTTCACTGGTGCTACCAACGACATTTCCCCATTGGAGTGTACAGTGGGTCCAAACTTGACATTCCTAAGGGTTAAACAGTAAGTTCATGATGAATAGCACAAAACACTATAAACTGTGCTTTCTAATCCAATGTCGCACATTTAAATTCTACATGTCTATTTGATTTTAGATTATAAATACTGCCGGCCTAGAAGCTGTTCAGTAAAGGTTCTACATTGATTCATTCAGCTGGCGTTTACAGGATGGTTACTATGTGCCAGGCACTGTGCTTAGGTGATGGGGAAACAAGGACTGAACGTCCAGTCCACACCGGGAAGGAGCCACAACCTTCATTCAGGCAGAGCCAGGCCGACACTGAACACTACAGTGCAGATGGTGCCCACGGAAGAGAACACTATATATACACGGCTCTGAAGACCTCGTGAGCAGGCTTATTAAAGGAGGCAAGCACGACAGACGGCATTTTAGCTTGGCTCTCTGTAGTGAACGGTCACCAAGCAAACAAGGGAGAGAGAAGTCCGAGCAGTCGAGACTGGCGCCTGCTCTCAGAAGGCCGAGTAGCTGAGTGTGGTGACGGTCAAGAGGGCTCAATAACAAAGGGGTGGCAAGGAGTGTGGGTGCAGATCATGAAGGTCAAAGGACGTGATATAGACCACCCCAAAAGTCACCAGAATGACTCCAGCTTCTCAGAAGTATAACATGAAGACAAATATGGAAGTAAATACAGAAGACCACACTCGCTACAATGAGGCTGAGGGGAGAAATCTGGAAACCAAGCGAGCAGAAAAGGGTTGAGAAGAGTGGAAACAGGATCAATGTGCTCGCTCACTGGGAGACACTGAAAAGCAACTTTTGAATGTCTTCCACCATCTGCCCAGGGATGCTTTGAAAAGAGAAAAGGAACGGACAAGTCATTTCCTATCTCTACAGCCTGCATCAACTTTGCTCTTCGGTTAGTACCAGCCACACATTCAGATACAAAGATTCAGGAGTTTGACAGAACTACCCTTGATCCCAGCTACCATTTCTACCCCGGCCCCTCTGCACTGAGGACACATCATAACATGATGGCTGGCTGAGTTGCGCTCTAGTCATCATAAAGCCTAAGCAGACACTGCACAGGCTGGGTATGCACATGTAAACTCTCTCTTATTTTGCCACGCTAGTCTCCACATCACCTAACCAGCATTCTGTCTGTATACCTGGAAGTACTTAGGGAAACCATCTCTGTCATTTTTCTTGTAAAACCTCTTTGGGTCCATGCTTGCTCTCATCTTCAATGCTTTGAGGTCATTTTTCAGTTCGTCTGTCAGTTCTGGAGCTTTCATGCCAAACCAACCATTACCAGCTGTTTTTTGTCGCTCTTTCTGAAATACAAGTTTTAAAAATAAACATTAAAAAAAAAAGATTTCTTTTACTTATATGTACGTGCACATCCATGTGTATGCAGGTGCCCGTGGAGGTGAGGCGAGTGAGGAGTTCCTGAGCTGGAGTCTCAGGAAGTTAGGAGATGCCTCCCTCATGTGGATGCTGGGACCAAACTTGTCCTCTGTAAGAGTAGCAAGTGTTCTTGACCACCAAGGCCTCTCTCAAGCCCCCAAAATAAACATTCTAACTCCTCTTTATGAGAGCGTGGAGACTCATTTTCCCCAAAGTTAGACACGCTGCCCACTGTGCTATAAAGGTGCCTCCTGTAAAATTATAAAAGAGAAAACTGTGAATTACTTGGTTATGGTAGTACGTAGCTGTGACCTCAATACTTTTACAAGAGATTAAGGCTGGATGACTGCGAATTCAAGACGCCAACCTGGGCTACCCATTCAGACTTGGGAAAGGGAGCATTTACAAGGGCTGGGGATGTAACTCAGTTGATAAGAGGTCTCACCCAGCATACGTGAAGCCCTGGGGTTCACTTCAACACTGCATAAACTGAGTATGGCAATGCACACCTGTAACCCCAGAATTTGGGAATTGGTGGCCAGAGGATAAGAAGTCCAAGGTCATCCTCTGCTTAGCCAACCCAGGATATGAGACACTGTCTCAAAAAAAAGCAAAACCCCAGCTTTACAGAAAGCATTTATTTCTAGGATCCTTATAAAAAGAATTAAGTCCAAAACAAAAACACCCAAAACATTTCTTTGGCATAGCATCATCAGTTTCATAAATGATGGCTTCCTGGTGATAATTTCAGGGAAAGGAACACACATACACAGCTTCCATTTTTTGTCTAAAAGAGCCCATACAGGAGATAATGTATAGAAGCATTTTATTTTAGGAGCTGGTATATAAGCATTATTTTTTTAAGGGTCTGAGAAACTAACTCTCAACAAAATAAAACAAAGTTACTATTCTTTTGAAAACTCTACCAAGCACTTTGTTTCATTCATCCAAAATGGTTTTGTGCCTGCCATGTGCCAGTGTGCTGGATTATTAGCACCTTTTATAACTGCTTGTAAGTTCAAGTAGTAAAATAAGTTTGTTTACACTGCTAAATTGTTTCCCTTCCCTCAACTGCCAGACTAAGTAGATCAGAGTTTTAAGTTGGTTGTATTAACTCTGTGCAATAGAGTGCTAGCCTTCAGGAATGTATTTAAAATCCAAATGATATGGACGGCGAACCTGTATGCTGGCTGTCACTGTTTAAGGTGTATTTTCAAAAGCTGTATTTATGGGGCAGAAGCAATAACTCAGTAACAGGGTACATGCTTACAACATGCACAAGACCCCAGGGTTCACTTCCAAGCACCAAAACAAACAAAACCAGAAACTGTATTTGTGTGCAAAGATGTGAAAAGTCACACTAGACATGCGGATGGAACCATATTCGATGGCCCTTAGTGTCTCAGAACTCTGGTCCTGTCTACAGTGGATGAAGACACAGAGCTTAACTGTACAATCTCATTATCACATCCCTGAAGTCCAAAGGCAAAGCACACGTGAGCAATCTAAACAGTAACTTCCTACTTACCCTGCGCTGTTTCTGAACTTGATGCTTCGATTCACTATATGGAGGGACAGAATAATTTTTTTCAAAATCAGGTGTAATGACAGCTTTCTGCAGAAGCTAGAAAATACAAAATTATTATTTTTTAAATCTTTCTTCCCCATTTAAACTTAGGCTTTTAAATTTTGTGTAGGCAAATCCATTAATCTATTCCTGAATGTTTTTTTGCACTTTAAAGAGGTACGTGCTGCCAAACCTCCTGGCCTTGTTTTTGATCCCTGGAGCCCCCAGGGTGGGGACATGCAGCTACTGCAGGTTGTCCTCTCATCTTCCCAGAAACACCACAGCACAAACATGCCCACACATATACACACACAAAACAAATGCTTTCAAAATTAGAGCAAGAAAACAGGACCCCTGGGTCTTTAAGTGGTGGATGCAAATAATAATAATAATAATAATAATAATAATAATAATAATAATAATAACAATGCTGATCTTGAGTTAATTTATTTCAAGTATCATCTCTTACAGATAAAACTCCATTCATAAAAACAAAACAAAACCAAACAACTAATCCAACAAGACGGCAAAAGAGCACAACAGACCAATGCAGTTTTGCCGCAGGGAAAGGAGTCATTTTCTAAGAACTAAAGAGGAGGGGGCAGTTTATGAGCTTACCTCGGTTTTCTTTTTCTCCTTGATCTGTGTTAGGGTTTTCTTGTGAGGCTGCAGTTTGTCTACATTGAAATTAATATACAAACCGCCCAACTGCTTGATACTTAGTCCAGGGTCTATGCTGCTGCTTGTCAACTTCAGACTGAAAGAGAAAAGGTCACTTAAAGATCAAGTAAGAAAAAATGGAAACAAGGTTACATGTTAAAATCACACATGGAAACAGAGCATCTTATCTGTACAGTGCAGTTCCTAAAACACTGAATAAACATGTGTATCTCATACATCCACTTAGAATAAAGTCTAGGATGAATAATGAATCAACACTATTGAAGACATCCAAAAGATTTCCAAGATTTTCTAGGAGGACTAAGCAAATAACATGCCCACATATTTCATAAAGAACTTGAAGAAAAGGCATTCAGTTGAATCTCACACACTGTAGGACACAGTTCAGAAAGACACAGTTATCTCTACACCAGGGAGAAAGAGCAGCTCTGAACTTAACAGGCTACCAACTCTACAATTCTTTCCTAGGCAGACCAGGTATGGTGCAGGACTATAATCCCAGCCATCAGGGCTGAGGCAGGATTTTGTGTTCCAGTCTAATGTAGGCTACAGAGAGATCTGTGTAAAAGAAACAAGAGTTGTTGCTGGGTGAATTAATGGCAGTGTTTCTAAATATACCTCAGGGGGCAATGAGCACCAACCCTACAGAAGCAGAAAAGACGGCATACTCTAGACCACCAACCCAGTCTCTTCCACATCTGGCCCCGGCTCCTATCATATTTTTATAGTGAGAATGTTTACTTTACAAAACCAAGAGTCCTTTTTATAAGCAAATACTCTCAGACTGAAAGTCAGTTTCTTCTCTGATCATTCTCATAAACCATGTAGTGTAGTTCAAAGTACAATGAGCCTCCACTGGAAAGTGGAGTCTATTACAGTGCCTTGGTAGTGGTTCTTATCTTTGAATGTACATTGGAATTAATGTGGGAAGGAGTGTGGGTTTTTTTTTTTTTTAAACAAAACAAAAAACAATTAACAAGCAAACAATAAAAGCATTAGCCAGTCATGGTGATGCACACCCTCAGGCCCCTCAGAAGCTATCACCAGGACTCTTGGTGGCCCACCAAGGACTAGATGTTAAGACCCTACTGCTAGCTGAATGGTGGTGGTGGTGTATACCTTTTATCTCAGTACCAGGGAGGCAAAGGCAGAGGCAGATGGATCTCTGTGAGTTCAAGGCCAGCCTGGTCTATAGAGTGAGTTCCAGGACAGCCAGGACTACACAGAAAAACCCTGTCTTGAAAATCCCAAAGACCCTACTGCTGAAGATATCACAGGCTTCGGTTACAGGACATAGAAAGCAACCCAAAATTGAGCTGGAAGCATCTTTCCTGTTGGCTAACCTTTATAGTGCTGGAAAGTAACTAAACAGGCTGGGGAGAAAAGTTATCAATGGTCTCACCTGTAGAGGCCCAGAGGCTTCCTAGTGAGAACTTACTCAGGGTCCAAGAATCTGAGCTTACTTTACCCAGCAGGGCTGCATAAGGGGATGCTTTGACCATGGGCGTGGTTACCAGGTGTTTGGAAGGGTCTACACTTGGCTGTGTGGTGTGCTTTGATCTAGCAAGGGGGAGGTCTTTTGCCCTGCCCCTTGGCATTGTTATAAAAAGCCCTCCTTCAGAAGCAGAATGGTCATTGGATTTTGATCCAGGTCCTCCCGAAGTTATCCTGTGTTGCTTTTCTCCTCTTCACTATCTTTCTATCTAGAAGTTTCCTATCCCTCTCTCCTCCTCACAGAACTCCTTTGAAAAGGTGGGAGCCGGCCTCCCACACTTGCTCAGTGTGGACCTCCATGTTATCCTGACTCGCCAGAGGAGCTATGTCTGCCTTTCTGGTGCACTGTGAGAGGTAACCAACCACTTCCAAGTGGATCTGAGGCCCACTTACAGGAATACATACCTGGCACAGTAAACCTCATCAGAAGTCTGTGGTTGGTCACAGGCCCTAGTAGAGAAGCTACTACTTTATTTTGCTAGACACGCTGAATTCATTAAAAATACCTTCTCAATATTTAGGTCCATGCCCAGGTATGGTAAGACGCTTTTTTTTTTTTTTTTTTTTTTTTTTTTTTTTTGCAGTGGGTAGCAGTTACCACCAAGACTCAGAGCTGGTCAAAAGTGCTGAGAGTAAGTGTCTCAAGATGCTCGGTTTAAGTGGGACATCTGTGTCACCCCTTCCAAAGTTCAGGGAACACTGCAGGAGAGGGGCGGAGAACATGTACAAGTGGGAGGAAGGGGCAGAGAGCAGCAGTATGGAATGCTGTTCTGGGTAGGACATGGGAGTCGCACCTGGGAACTCACAGAAGCTGTTGATGGACTGCACATGACTGGACCAGTCGGCACTTTGTACGGAGGGTCCAGGAGCTCATGAGGCCCCACCTTGCCCTGAGGACCTACAGGCAGTTAATGATTACTGGGGGGGAAGAGACATTGTCTTCAATGGTGTAGCACTAGTGAGCTTCCCATGAGCCTCTAAATAACCCCTCACCCATAAGCAATTAAACTCACTGGTCACCTATGTCCCCCAAAGACATGAAAGCAGAACGAGAACTAGCTGGGAAAAGGGCCATCAGTGGGAATGAAAGGTGGATGAGAGGAGGAGGAGGAGGGGTAACTGCACCTCAGAATCCACTATATACACACGGAGAAGCATCATAATGAAGCATCTATACCACATACTAATAAAAACTAGTTTGGGGGCTGAGGTGCAGCTCAGTGGCAAAGGATAGGCTTCTCAGGCTGAGGCCACAGACTGAGCCCTCAGCACGCCCTCTCCTATTTAAAGGCAGTACTCACAGCTTAGACTTTGTGTTGTTCAGTAAGTCTTCCTCGTCACTAGACTCGCCTTTCTTTTCATCACTGTCTGATGCTTCTTCACTGTCTTCCTCTTCTTCCTCCTCTTCTTCCTCAACAGCAACTTCGCTCGGGGCCTTGTCTTCCAGGTAAAAATTTTTATCAGCACTCAATCCAGGAGTCCTATCAATTACAAACAGTGCACTACCACAGGCCGACTCTTCCGAGTCTCCACTTGACGACTCCTTCTGGCCACCGTTTTCAACAGGACACACAGTGTCCTTTTCAATCTCGCTGTTTTCAGACTGTTGGCTTTCATCACTGCTAAGAAACAGTAAAACAGAACTATCTATATCCTGAGACACGCCGAGTTCAGACTTGGATAGCCTGGTATCACATTCAGGACCCACATCACTTAGGCTGTTGTTTTCCCCGACACCAACACTTGTGGGCTCTTCATTACTATCACCGTGATCACTGAACTGTGTCAAGTCACCCGTCTTTAGGCTGTCTGCTCCCTCTTCATTCAGTCTTTCTATTTTCACAACTGCAAACTTGTTCTCTAATGACTTTATTATGGCCTCACTGTGTGGACTTGAAGGCTGTGACATGGCTTTATTATTCGGGGTGCTTGAATGATTCTGAGAAGCCGACTGCTGAAGGTGAGGGTCTTGAACTTCAGAAAGATTCAACTGGGAATCTCTCCCATCAATTTTTTTTCCGTCTATTATTTTGGTGTCCTCTTCATCTAGGCTCTTACAGTTCTCCCTCCTGATTTCTGTAAGAGATGCAACACTGGCTTGGTTTCCTTCTTGTCTATGCAAATGTTGGTGGTTCTGTGTTGTTAGTTTTTTTTCTGAGTTTCTGTGGATGGAATCATCGAGGTCATTATTAGAGAAATCCAGCCTATTTACCTGAGAAAGTGGTCTTGCTGGTAACTGAGAGGTCCGTCTAACATCCAAGTCTTCCGAATTCACAGATGTATCCATGATTTGCTTTTTATTTCCTGGTATAACCTTAGTATCTTTCTTCTCAGCCTGGGCCTGTAATTTCTTCTGCATACCCCTGGCTAGTCTCCTGGCTGTAACCCCAAGGGAGGAAATGCCTGAGCATGAGGACTCAGCATCAGATATGGCTTCTGCCTGTGATTCTTGGCTTGACTCTCTCTCAGATTTACCCTTCTTTCTTCTGCTGCTTCTTTCTGTGGAAGGTACAATCATGGAAACCCCCGAAGCATGAGACTCTGCATCAGAAACAACTCCTTCATCGAGAGATTCGTGTTGAGGGGTGATTTTCTGCCTTTTCCTAACACTGGACTTTGGGGTGGGTGCAATTACAACCTTCCTCTTCCTAGTTACTCTTACAATGGGCTCCTGGACCTCCAACACAGAAGAAACCCCTGAAGCATGGGACTCTGCCTCAGAGGCCTCTGCATCGGTGGCCGGTTCAGCTATCTCTGCTGGAGGGCCTGCATTTCTACTTTTCCTCTTTCTGGAGAGGACTGAACTTTGTTTCTCAGCTGTCTGTGGCTCAGCAGTACTTCTGTCATCCGATCCTGATTCTTTCTTGCTTTCTAGATGTGTCCCAATTCCTTGAGAGGCAGAACTCTGCAAACCAAAAACAAACACAGTATCATTTAGATAGGGCCCGGGACAAGAGAAAGCAAATGCGGTAAGATCTCAAACAGCAAAACTGAATAAGGTACCAAACAAAGCCAAACTCATGATGAAGTAATTTTTTTCAGAAAGCAGAACTGAAAAGAGAATTTTCTCCATTTAGAGGAAAAAAAAAAAATCCAAATCATTTATAGAAGCCCAGGGGGGCGGGGGAGTTAAGTACTAACTGAACAGATATAGCGTATATACATTTATGAGTGTATAAGGGAATCCGCTGCTTGCCTGGTTTTTACATACAGCAAAGGGCTGCTCAACATCCTTGACCACACAAGCTAAAGAGCATGGCGGCAGGAGACAGTCAGAAGCTCTGAGAGACACACTGCCGCCCTTAATACGCCAGAGGAGTTGCTGCTGGGCCACCGCCGGCCTCCCCACGTGAAAACAGTGCCCCTCCCATGCCCGAAACGAGGCTCGGGAGTGGTGGCTGCAATCTCCCCTGGTCCAGAAAGCTTAAAAGGACTGCACACGGCAACCAACCTACACTCCGGGAAGTGCCTAAAAGACGCCGGGGCCAACCAGGTTCGGGCCGACTGGGCGCAGCACTACGCGCGCCAGGCTCGGGTCCTCCTCGCCCTCCTCCGCCCCGCCGAGCCTCCTCGCTCCCCTCCGCTCCGCCGAGCCTCCTCGCTCCCCTCCGCCCCGCCGAGCCTCCTCGCTCCCCTCCGCCCCGCCGAGCCTCCTCGCTCCTCTCCGCCCGGCCGAGCCTCCTCCGACCCGCCGAGCCTCCTCGCTCCCCTCCGACCCGCCGAGCCTCCTCGCCCTCCTCCGCCCCGCCGAGCCTCCTCGCCCTCCTCCGCCCCGCCGAGCCTCCTCGCCCTCCTCCGCCCCGCCGAGCCTCCTCGCCCTCCTCCGCCCCGCCGAGCGGCTCTGCCTAGCGGCGAGGAGACTCGGGGAGCCTGGGATCGCTCACCTTCTGCTGGGAGCTTTCCGACGCGGCCCGGAGTGCGGTCCGGGACAGCCCGGACCTTGTGACCACCATTTCCCCGACGCTGTCCTCGCAAGCAGCGCGGCTTCCTCTGTCCCGTCGCTCCGGAAGTGCGTCAGACAAGGGCCTCGCTTCTGAGTCCCCGCGGAAACCGAGGCTCGGGAGAACCGTTCCTGCCCCGGCTCCGGGGCAGTTCTAGCCGGGGGTCGCCGCCGCGGGGAGAGCGGTCAACCGGAAGGGGACGGCCCGCCCGCCTCTTGTTCCGAGCGTCGCCCGCGGTGCTGCCCGCGGCCGTAGAGGCCTTCCTCCCCATTTTACACAGAGTGGGGAGTTGCGTTATTTACCCTGCTTTCCGTCCGTCTTCTTTGCAGTAATTGTAACACCTTTGACCCGAGTCTTGACTGAAGCCAAAGGGGGACTTGACTTCTTTTAGAAAGCACCAGTTAAGTTAAAGATAAATGAGATTTCGAGGTTTGTTTAGACACAAGGATGTACGTTAAGTGCCCGGGACCTCGGAGAATAATTAGAAAGCTCGGGATTTAACTAAGATGTCTCCGGATTTAAAATAAGCTTTAACATTAAAAAGAAAGAAAAGGGAAGAAATTGTGGAGGTGTTAGCATTCAGGCATTTACACCGGCCTGCTCCCTGGGACCTAGCAGGCTGCGTCATCAGTAGCAGCCAAAACATGACCCTGTGGCGCTGCCGCCACTAAGTAGAGCACTCGCCCTAGGCGCATGCGCTATAACCTTCTAAAAGGCAAGCTTCTAGGCCAGCTTGGCCTAGAGAGATCCAGAACAGGTACTAAAACTACACAGAGAAACTGTCTCAAAAAACCAAAAAAAAAAAAAAAAAAAAAAAGCAAGCTCTTTCCGCCTCCCCCAGAGGCCTCCTCTGCACCCCCCCAATAAACCTCCCGCGGTGAGCTCTGTTGCATGGTGTGACTTTGTGGTGTCCCTTGGCTCGAGCTCGCCAAGGGCCCCTCCCACCCCTAAACTATTACAAGAGGGATAAAACTTTTTATTTTTTGCAACGAAGGCAGAGACTGGCCCACATCAAAAGGGTTTCGGGGTTTTTGTTTTGTTTTAAGGCCTATGTAGCCCTGACTGTCCTGAAACTCACACTATGTAGACCAGGCTCATCTCGAACTCAAAGATCCACTTGCCCCTGCCTCTCAAGTGCTGGGATCAAAGGCATGCACCTTCACACCTGGTTGAGGTGTTCAGTTTTGTTTTACAGATGAAAGATGGAACTAGATTATGTTGAGAGGCTACAAAAGGGACTATAGGGGCTGGAGAGATGGCTCAGAGGTTAAGAACACTGACTACTCTTCCAGAGGTCCTGAGTTCAATTCCCAGCAACCACATGGTGGCTCACAACCATCTGTAATGAGATCTGGCGCCCTCTTCTGGCTGGCAGTCATATATGCTGTGTATACATAATAAATCTTTTAAAAAAAAAAGGGACTGAGGAAGGGGTAAAGGAATTAATGTTGGGAGTAAGAAAAGCTGTGCCTCATCGAATCTATTTTCCTTCACTTTTTAAACACAAAATATTTTTTCTTAAAAACACGTATTCCAGGCGGCGTTGGTACATGCCTTTAATCCCAGCACTTGGGAGGCAGAGCCAGGCAGGTCTTGGTGAGTTCGAGGCCAGCCTGGACTACCAAGTGAGTCCCAGGAAAGGCGCAAAGCTACACAGAGAAACCCTGTCTCGAAAAACCAAAAAAAAAAACAAAACAAAACAAAAACCTTTTGGTAACACGTATTCCAGTGGGTACACTGCTTCTGAGTTAAGTAGCTCCTCTTCGTTTGCCTTAGAGGCAGGTATGCATAGTGACCAAGTATTTTTGTTTGTTTTTTCAAGACAGGGCTTCTCTGTGTAACAGCCCTGGTTATCCCAGAACTCACTCTGTAGACCAGGTTGGCTTCAAACTCACAGAGATCACCTGTCTGTCTCCTCAGTGCCAGGATTAAAGGCGTATGCCACCACTGCCCAGCCACGACCAAGTTTTGATTGTTAGAAGTTGTCTTAAAAACATGACTCATGCTTAGTAAAGTGGTTGGTTTGTTTTCTCCTGGAGAATTGTGTCTGGTTTTCAAGCAGCCATTGTGTGCCCTGAGGATGCAACCTGTGCTTTTAGGAGTCTCGTAAAAGTGAAGGACAAGAACATGTGTTTCTGCTAACGGTAGAACTTGAGTCCATCTCCTGTCTTCACATTCTTTAAGACAGGCAAGGCTTCGTGGAAACACTGACAACAATAGTGAAGGCTGTTACTTTTCAGTTTAGGTGCAAAAGGTTCCATCTTGTTCTCTCAGATATCTGGTCAAAGCCCACTGCTGGATGTGAGCTGCTCTATGGGGAAGACTAGGAGGGAAGTTTCTGGCTGAAATAGCCAGTGAGAAATTGAGATCTTCAGTCTGATCAACTGCCTTAGAGTGGAATAATGTCATGCCAAATGTACACTTGATTTTATAAGAAATGCCAAAGCCAGGTGTGGTAGTTCATGGCTTGCAACCTCAGCACTTGCAGTGCCTAGGCAGGAGGACCCAGGCCAGTCTGAATGACCTAACAAGATTGTGTCTCAAGAACAAAGACAAAAAAATAAATGCCTGGGTATTTTCTATAGCGACAGTTTCAGTCTCACCAACATCTGAGAGTTACATCTGCATCACATTCTCACCAGCACTTGCTGTAGTCAGTCTTTACATTCTGTGTCATTAGTGACATGTCACTACAGTTTAATCTGCACTTCCTGATGATAATGGTGAACATCTTTAAACAGCTGCAGGGCCTGGGGTTCAATCTCCAGCACGATTAAGAAATAAAAAGACTGAGTGTGAACTACATGTTCAGACAAACAGAACCACCAGGTTACTGCATGTCCTAGTCAGCTGTCTGTTGCTGTGAAAATTTCTGGTTAAACAGCTTCAGAGATTTGGGCTCCCAGTTCAGAGGCTGCAGCCCACGTCACTTCACTCTGTCCCTTTGGGCTGATGGCAAGACAAAATAGGTGGAGTATGTGACAGCAAAGCTGTTCACCACAGGGTGGCTGAGATGCATGGAGGAGGGGCAGGGCCCTCCTCCCTCTTCAAGAATTCCAGTGACCGAACTTCCACGAGGCTCCACTTCCTAAAGTTTCTACCACATCCCTACAGCACCATCAGCCAGAGACCAGGCCTCTAATACACGGCCCTTTGCGGGGATTGAAGATCCAAACCATAACACTACTCCAAAGATGTTGGTGAAAATTACTAAGGATATAAGAAAAACAAGTGAATTTAATGAGCACAGTACAACCATAAGGACTGAGTAAAGAAAGGGAAGACAGTTGACTCAAAGTAATAATTATTTTAAGATATGAACCATCTTAAAATGATGGAAAGTGGACATACCAAATCCATATATGAAAAACATGCTAACGAAACACATCCTGTTCTAATTTTCTGACAATGGATATACAATCATATCCTATTGAGGGGGGAGGGTGACAAGCTTTAGTCTCTTTTATACAATGTAACTTTTCCAGCCATACCTCAACCCAACAAGCCTTCTGTGGGACTGTGTTCATGTGCTTGTGTGCCCATACAGATGCATGCACAGACCAGAGGTCTACTTCACTGGGTATCTTTCTCTGGAACATTCCATCTTATTTTTTTAAGATCTAAGTGAAGCAGAGCTTGCTGAGTGGTGGAGCTGTCTGCTTCCTAGTGCTGGAATACCACTCCACCACCATGCCTGGCTTTTTATGTGGATGCTGGGGATCCGAACTCACACCCTCGTGCTTGTCTATGAGGTATCCCTGGGGCCAGTCATCTCCCCAGCCCCAGAATAAGACTTTGAAGATGCCTTCATTGTACTGACATGTTTACATATAAATTGCTCATTTGATAAAATATTTACAAATCAGGCAGAGAAGGATCTCTACCCACAATGCTCAGCACACTTTGTTCCCACTGGACCATAAAAGTTAATTGCATAGGCACTTTCTTCCACATCCTCCAACCTTTTCCCCATTTCTGCCACCAACCAAGATAGCTCTTTATTGCTCTTCATGACCTCATCTCCTCCCTTTGAATATACTGTATGCTCTTTAAAGATAAGGATGTTGATCTGTGTCCATTTGTAGCATTTTGCATAACACACAGCACACGTCTCTGCTGAGTGAATGAATAGCTTTATGGGTTAGATATTTTTCAAGTAACTCACAATTTATTTTCAAATCATATTGTTGAATTCAAATGATTCAAAATCAATGTGATGCTGTAAGATGTTCCCATTTTTCAAACAACTCAAATAAACATACAACTCACATTTTAAGTAATATAAGCAAAATAAAAAATGTCTTTAACAATGCCTTATATTTTGCTTAAGTACACTACTACAGACACATAATAGTTCATTATTTCCATTTTCTGTTTCCCCCAATCTGAAACTATAAAATATTGTTACATATTTTTGAAAAATCAAACTCGGACATATTCCTTCATCAGTTTTATGATGAAGAGAGAGGTAATTAACTCTGGAACATTGGAAATTAGTGTTGGAAAAATGAGTTTAGAATCAAAAGCTGGTGTGTTTGAGTATAAGAACACAGATAGCACAAGTGATTTAAATTCCTCGAAAAACTTCACAGTTCTCTAGCCATACATTTGGCAGGAGGAGGAACTGCCAGCCAGTGTACACCAGTGCCTGGTTGCTTACATTTCAAAGATCAAAGTACTTGGCGGGTAGCCTAGGAGGAAACACTCAGATAAAGACATATAATTACGATGAGCCTTACACCTTTTGTCCCTGAAAAACAAGATCCTAATTTTGGTTACTGCTTAGCCACAATATAGAAAATCTGAACTATTCATGCAAAATAGACAAAATAGCTTTATGATTTTCATAGAAAACCTGAACTGCCTGTGCAATACAGAGTGACTTCAGTTGTGTTTTACCTTTATATATTCTTAAATAATTTATTTTCAAATCATACTGTTTAAATTCAGATAGTTAAAATTAATGTGATGCTTTAGGTCCGAGATGTTCCCACCACTGGCACAAACAAATGAAAGCATATGGTTCACACACATGTCCAGATGACCATTTTTCAGAACTGAAACTCTATTAGGTATTTATGACTCATGTTCTATCACGAGTCATCCTTAAATGGATACTGTATTAGTGTTCTGGCATCAATATGGTTTTCAGGGGCAGGGCATGGCGGCACACGCCTTTAGTCCCAGCACTCGGGAGAGGCATAGGCAGGCAAATCTCTGAGTTTGAGGCCAACCTGGCCTATATAGCAAGCTCCAGCACTACAGAGACTGTAGTGGGTAGCCATTCCAGCTTGGATCTGGAAGTTCCAACCCCCATTGAGACTCTGGCAACTGTCACGCCTACGAGGCGGGGCGAGGGGAGGTGCTGGAGACCCTAGAGCTGGATGGGCCAGCGCTCTCTCTGGGCGCTCTGTGCCTGGACCCTGGACGGTGGAGACTGACTGTGCAGAGCTCCAGAGAACACCGCTGGATTGCGATACACCTTCCCCAGACCCCCGCAACCTATCCATTCCTTCATTTGTAAGTCATCCACTAAATAAATCTTCCTTTTAACTATGTGGGGTGGCCTTTATAATTTCCCTAATAAGAGACCCTGTCTCCAAAAAAAGAAAAAAAAAAAGTCTTTAGAATATACAGCATATGAATCTATCTTATTAGAGACCTTGGTCCTTCTGGTGTATATAGTCTCTTGGATGGAAATTCAAGGTAAACTCATGGAATAAATCCCAAGTAACAGAATGCTGCTGAGTAAGGCACCTATTGATTTTGGAAACGTAAAAAGCTAAAAACCTTTTTTAAAATGTTTACTTGGAAAGAAATTATACACAAAGTATTTCTACCTTGGGTCACTGAATTAAAATATATCTGTCACACACATACACTACTGATAACTTAGCTTTTCATTTTAAGCAGTTACTTGGGTAGTATTTTTGAAAGATCTGTGTGTATGTACCATGTGTATGACTGGTGCCTCCAAGTTAGAAGAGGACATTGGATCCCCTGGAACTGAGTTACAGATGGTTGGGCACCACCATGTTGGTGCCGGGCCCTGAATCTGGATCCTCTGCAAGAGCAGCTAATGCTCTTGGCCACTAAGCCATCTTTTCAGCCCCCAAAAGACTCATTTTAAAAGGGTATCCAATAACTTAAGGATTTGGAGTAAAAGAATATTTTAACTGGACAAAGATGTGTTACATTATGCTGAAGAATATTACTTTAACTGTGTAGAGGTATGTTACTTTTGTTTATGTTGCCATTTGTTTAATGATGTAAAGATGTGTTGCATCTCTTTCACCTTGCCTGCCTAAGGCACCTGATGGTCTAATAAAGAACTGAACGGCCAATAGCTAGGCAGGAGAAAGGATAGGTGGGGCTGGCAGAGAGAGAAACTAAATAGAAGGAATCTAGGCTTGAGAGGAAGAATGGGGGGCAGAGCAGGGGTCAGAAGCCAGGCAGCCGCCAGCCAGCCATGGAGAAGCAGTGAAAGTAGGACAGACAGAAGGAAGGAAGGTGAGGAGCCCCGAGGCGAAGGGTGGATAAAAAGAGACAGAAACGTGCCTAAGCTAGGCCAAGCATTCAAAACTAGTAAGTCTCTGTGTCATGATTTGGGAGCTGGTAGGTGGTCCCAAAGAAAAAGCCTGGTACAAAAGAACAACAGAATCACTTAAAAATTCCATACATGAAATTTTTCTTTTCTGTGCATGATCCCTTCACAAACTGACTCCATAACTGTCCTTCCTCCCCAGTGAGAGTGGAAGATGATCACAAGCTCTAGCTGAGATCTGGATACATAAGCAAAGAAAGGTTTGGTTTTTGTTTTCTCACATTGTCAAAGTAACCCTTCAAAAAACCAGGTTTTAAAAAACCATAAAGGTGATACCAAAGTTTCCCTCAGAGTAGCTTGGCCAGCTCATTGCACAGATTTAAAATATAACATATATTTAAAGATTTATGCAATATGAAAATGTATACATTTCCAAATTTAAAAGTTACCTACATATTTAGCATTATATACAATCAATGTAATTATAGGCTTTCAGTTCGAATTGTACACAAGTTTTAGCAGGCAAATCAGTTGGTTTCACATAATTCTAAATGAGAAAACCATCCAATCAGTAACTACCAAGCCTTACTTAGAAAAAAGGTCTACTGTGTTGACTTAACATAGACTATAGTTCTAAGTTGAAAATTTCTGAGCAAATTAGTTTCTCAAGGCCTATGTTAAAGAACACTGACATACATACGAGATCTCCGTTAAAGAGAGACAGTGGGTAACAACAGGTCCAAGTTTACAGCCCAAGAGCCTCTGGGTGCTGCAGGGAGCACCACGGCGTCTTTGCAAACGTTGTTTTTAAACTAGTATGAAATTACACTGAATGTTCCCCTCAGACTTGGCTTTACTCGCTCCTTGTCAGTAATTAATAGGCACAGATATCACATCTTACTTAGCTGACTCTTAAGCTGTCTCTCCAGAGCTCACAGTGCCGAGTGCGTGGTATGAGTCAACAGAGCTAGTGAACACTCCTGAGTGAGTAGCAACACACTGAGAAGGACTGAAGAGGACAGTAGTTGCTTTTCTAAAACTCCCAAACAATAATGGTAAAGCATCAAGTCTCCTTTTCAGATTCACTTGGGCTTGCCTTTGTAAATAACAGGTGAAGAAACATGACACAGAGCACATGGTCAGATTATAGTTAAGCTGTAAGAAGACACAAGATTAAGTTTCCATTTGTGGATCAAAGAATGAATTTTATTTACATTACTAGTAGAGCCCAGCTGCTGTAGTTACTCTGAGATAGATTATTTTGCCAATGACAGGAAAAAATATCTTCCAGTATCTATTTTAACAACTGTAATTTAATTGCTTAGTTATAGAAGTATAGAGTAAGAAGCAATTAATAAATCTTGGAAATAAAAAATATGTATATATATCACCCTGATGCCTAAGCCAAAATATATCTAAAAACAAATTTTCTTGATTTCTATTACTCATAAAAATAAAGGAAATATATTGCAAGTATTTTTCTTTATAGACAATTTCAGTTAGAAAACAATAGTTTAATGAGAACAATACAGTGGTTCCTGTGAGTGTGCTGATGCAGAGGCAAGAGAAGTATTCAAAACGTGACAACACATTGCCTCAGCCACACTTCTTATAGACAATAGCTAGATTTCTTACACATCTCAATTTTATCTTATGAATTTTTTATCTTACGTTTGAGATAAATACAGGTCAGTAAGTTATGAGCTTGAGTTGTAGTTAAGAACCCCTTCTTTTGGCTTGCAGGATGTAGCCTTTTGACTTGATGATTCCTCTGCTTTTCACGATGACAGAGTATCTCAGCAGCCACAGCGGCACCCACTCCTGGGCTTCAATGTCAGGGATGCTTTCCTGAAGAGCTTCTTGGAAACTTGCCTCAGAAAGCAGCTCTAAAACAGCAACCCCCAACAAGTTAGATCTGCAGACAAAAGCTCTTTACTATGTAAGTAAGCATTTAAACACAACAACACTGAATACAGGGTCAGGAAATGAGCTGGCTGGTGAATGCTTGCCTAGATGTACCTGGTATTGTTTGCCCCATCCACATAAACCAGCTCTGATGGCACAGAGCTGGAACTCAGCACTTGGGGGTGGAGGGAGGAGAATCAGAAGTTCAGGTCATATAGATAGATAGATAGATAGATAGATAGATAGATAGATAGATAGATAGATAGATAGATAGATAGATAGAGTGGCCTCCAGCCAGCATGGCTGCAAATAGACACTGTCTCAAAAAACAAAACTGAATATAAAATACATGTATCATCTAAACTGAACTACAATATTAAACATGACCAGTTCTTTTAAAATGAACCCCTGTAACCCAGCCTCTTGAATTCGTAACTTCTGGTTAGTGGAGTCTAGAGTATGCAATCTTTGAAGATCTCCAGAGGACTCTAATGTACAACCAGAGAAATACAAGAGAGTAAGAAGAAAATAAATCATTCCTAACCATATTTACAGCATTTCTATTACTATATATTTCATCAGGACTTTTTCTAGAATGTATTCATCTACACAGAGAGAGAGAGACAGAGAGACAGAGAAAGAGAGAGAGACAGAAGAGACAGAATGATTCACACAATACTGTATTTAATTACATTGGAAAATATTAACAATATATGCAAAAAGGTGTAACTACAGGAGAATTTAACTCCCCCATTAGTATATTTTGGTATATATCATAACAAATTCCTCATCATGGCAAAAAAAATCTAGTTTTCCATACTTTGAACTTTTGCTGTTATAGACTATAGAAGTATAGAACTCTATACTCTTTGTTGTCGAGTATAGAAGATATTTAAGTATATTCATCAGAGCATTACTCCCATTGCTTTCTTTCTTATGTATACAGTGATATGTCTGCATGTACACCTGCAGGCCAGAAGAAGGCACCAGATCTCATTACAGATGGTTTTGAGTCATCATATGGTTGCTGGGAATTGAACTCAGAACCTCAGAACCTCTATAGGAGCAGCCAGTGCTCCTAACCTCTGAGCCATCTCTCCAGCACATCCACTGCTTTCTTAAAAAGAAAAAAGTGGGGTCTAGAGAAATGGTTTATTCACTCTCATGCTCTTGCATAGGATCCTGCCAACTGACTTACAACTCCACCACTGCAGAGACAAGAATAAAGATGTGTGCATTTTAAATTAACAATAATATCTCCATTTGACAACACTGCACATTTATCACAGCACACACCTAAAATTTCAACACTTTTCTTTTTTCAAATTTGTGTGCAGTATGTTGGGGATCAAACCCAGGCCATGCACATTCTAGACAAGCATTCTATCATTGGCATGCACCTCCAGCCCACTAAACAAATAGCTTTGTCCTTCGAAAAGCTCATGATCAATACCTATAGATGAAAATATCAGTATTACCTTTTGGGTCATTATGAGTCAGTAGCTGTATGTCAAATTTTTTAGCAAATGCAGTTAAATCTGGTGGCATCACGCAGCAGGAGGCAAGATTAACTTGATTACTATTTGGTTTTACCTAAAAGTGGAAATAAAATGAACTGTATTAAATTATGTCATATAGAACTTAGAAAGCAGAAAACTGGGGTTGGGGATTTAGCAAGCGCAAGACCCTGGGTTTGGTCCTCAGCTCCAGAAAAAAAAAAAAAAAAAAAAAAAGCAGAAAACTACTATTCATAGTAGCTAAGAAACAGAACCAGCCTACCATGTGCTACAAAGACACCATGGAGTTCTAGTCACCATAAAAGAAAGGAAGCTATGATACGGGCCGGAAAAGAATGGACTTAGAAACTAGTATGTGAGATGAAATAAGCTGGACTCAGAGTTTCTCTCACATGTGGGACTTTTGATGTTTGGCTCTGTGTATGTGTGTGCATGTGTCTAGGTCATGTAGCTAGAAAGGGGAGGAAGAGATCTTGAGGGGCTGGAAGAGAATAATGGAACACAATGAGGAGCAAAGGAAGGAGCCCCACAAGGAAGAGTGGTGAGAGGGGAATTAATCACATCTTAGCATAATGACATATGTGTGGAAATGCTATAATGAAGCCCATTGCTGTATGTTTAGTTAGACAGTTTTGTGTCTTTGTCTGCACATATGTGTGTAGACCAGTGCAGGTGGAAACCAGAGGTTGGTATCAGGTGTCTTCCTCAGTTACTGTCTGAGTAATTCCTCCATATTGTCTGAGATAGGGTCTCTCACTGAACCTGGAGCTCACTAATTCAGCTAGACTGGCTGGCCATCCATCCATCCATCTCCCGGGAATCTTCCTGTCTCCGCCTTCTCCAGATGTGCTGTCACAGGCAGGTGTTGCCTTGCTAGGTATTTTTACATGTGCTTTTTTGAATGCTAGGAATTGAACTCAGGTCCTGACGCTAATATAGCAAGTACCTAACTAACCCATTGCCCAAGCCCCCACATTTAAAAAATGACAGCAATACATTTTAGAACATAAAACTATACTTGACAATTCTTCATTTATAAAATACTTTTGCATGACTATCTGTATTAATATATGCCTTCCTAATCCATGTTAATAACAAAAAACAGTTCTAGAATGAGGGGAAAGACAATACAGAATTACATTTACCATTAAGATTCAAATTAAAGCCCACTGGAATCATTAATAATCTAGTGCATCTGCTTCTGAAGCAGTGATTCTAAAGGTAATGGTTTCAGCAACAGGGAATTATCTTCAAGGTAGACACTGAATGTCAAGGTATAAATTGTGGCTACTATTCAGGCATTTAAGGAGACTCCTAACTCCCAGGAGCTGCACTGGCTAATGGTTATATACTTCCTATATAAGTAAGTCTCCAGCTGTGTCTTGGCCACATACTGCTACCAAGTCAACAAGAGAAGGAACAATGCTCTCTGTGGTCTTCCTGCTTGTCATCAACTCTGGAAGTCTGAGGAAGTAGCTGAGAATGAAATAAAAGGAATAGAGACAAGATATAGAAAGTCAAGGTAACATGCTGGTAACCTCCCTCATAATTTTGTAGGTCCTTAGAGTGAAGAGACGATGGCTTTATGATTCCTGGTCCATATTAGGTTCAACAGACTAAGTCTAATACCCCTTTACTTAATAGAAAAATACTGTTACATAGATTTTCTTACTTAAGAAATTAAAGCCATAATACCCAAAGTGTTAATATTTTAATCTCATGTAAAACTGAACAAATGGTTTTAATTCATTTGCTCTGAAAACTTAGCATTTATTTTATGTGGGATGAATACTCAGTTCAATTAGACATATTACACTCAAAACTCCACGCTCCTAATGCTTTAGATAAAGCCTGCCTCCAAGCTCTCACATTTAGAAGTCGCCCCCACAGTGAACACGCACTAAATGGATGATGCTCCAGTGTGGCAAATGTCAGGATGTGGACGCCCTTTACCTGTGCCCACTGGTACAGCTGCTCCAGCTGTGTCTTGTCTAGATCAGAGGTGCCTATAGCAACAATTTTCTTGCTCTGAACTAAGTTTTCTAGTTCCTCCCAGTAGGGCTGCAGATGCTCCAAGGAAAGATTGACTCCGTCTTCAATGGGAGGTGAGGCAATGATCACAGAGTCCAGCTGTGCAACTCCAAGGACGGAGCACGCTGGCGGGAAGAAGACACAGAGGGTGAATGTGTGCTACATACTCAAACAAGCTGTCTTTACCAGATCCCACTGATTTCTGTCTGGTCATTCACTAGTTCTTTGTACCACACATGACTGCATGATTTACCTGTCCCTTAGAACATGTCTGCAAGTGCTCATTCACCTACTTCTCTGTGCGGCAGACAAGAGGGTCTCTGGTCTGCCCTCTTCCTTGGGGTTTGCCTTCCTTTCTTTTTACCTAATCAGGTGCTGAAAGTGAATCCACAGTATTTGTATTTTGTTGTCTCTGATTTTAATATTTTATCTATAGTGTAATATTTAAAGGACTAATAATGATTACAGAGAAATTCTATCCTCAAGCAGATAACATTTAATACATCTTTTACATTTCTATCAAAACATCACTGTATGTACATGAAGATTGGTTCTATGCAAATCTTTAAAGTTAGGCTAGAAGTTCAAATGGTAAAATTGAAATCACCTTATTTTCTTTATCTAGATTGGTTATACCTAATTCACTTAAGATAATTAAAAATCTGTTATTATGAAAAAGATAAATTTTTGCTTACCCATGTCAACTGCACTTCTAGTTGATGACGAAGAATTCGATCCTACAATGAACAGTTTTGCTGGATAACAAAGAAAAACCTGATTACCACATGTATCCACACCTTACTGTGATCATGTGTGTCCACATCCTAGTATGCAGGATCACCATGACAGGAATTAGTCTTCTTTCCCTACTTCTGTAATTGTGTAGCTCTACTTTAAGACAGACACATGCACTTTTACTGTAAATTTTAAATTACATGCTAGTTGTCAACATGTCTGTTTCTCAAGAATAAAACAAATAATAATTTCCCATGCATTACAGGGCAGGGTAGATAAATAGGACCTGAAATTATTTCAAATGTCTATTTTTATAAGCTAAGCATTATGGACCAATTTACATGCCTTCTACAATAAACCAAATCTAAGCAAGCCTCTAAGTTTATAATGAGAAGAAAACTGGGGGAAAAAACATATTTTTATACACACACACACACACACACACACACACACACACACACACACACACACACAGTATAAAACATGGTATACCTTTCTTAAAGCTCTAGCTGGTTTCTCTTTTAAATTTTTAAAAATTATTTTTAATTATGTGCATGTGTAAGTGCACATGAGTGCAGGTGTTCTCCAAGCATCAGGCCCTCTGGAGTTGTAGTTCGAGGATGTGAGCCGCCTGACATGGTGCTGGGAACCCAACTCTGGTCCTGTATAAGGACTATGTGCCCTTTCCTGCTGAGCCATCTCTGAGCCCCACTGGGTTTATCTTTGTGTGGTAAGTATTTTATATGTGTTTCTATGCAGTAATTATCTTAAAGTTTTCTTAGTAATGATGTGCTTACTCCCCAAATGAGGAAGATCAATCAAAGTAGAAAGACCAAAAAAAGGGGGCTGGAGAGAAGGCTTGGAGGTTAAGAGCATTGGCTGCTCTTCCAGAGGTCCTGAGTTCAATTCCCAGCAACCACATGGTGGCTCACAATCATCTATAATGAGATCTGATGCCCTCTTCTGGCCTGCAGGCATACATGCAGACAGAACACTGTATACATAATAAATAAATCTAAAAAAAAAAAAAAAAAGACTGAAAAGGAAGCAAGCATTATCAGTAGGCAAAGCTATAATGTAGCCACTTGGTTTCCCTTGAGTGCTGCAGATCAAACGCATATGTATGGATACAAGGCTGGTCCCCAGCCTGTTTTTAATGCACAATTTTTTTTTTTTTTTGGTTTTTTTGAGACAGGGTTTCTCTGTGTAGCTTTGTGCCTTTCCTGGAACTCACTTGGTAGCCCAGGCTGGCCTCGAACTCACAAAGATCCGCCTGCCTCTGCCTCCCGAGTGCTGGGATTAAAGGCATGCGCCACCACCGCCCGGCTTAATGCACAATTTTATACTCTAATTCTTTTGAGACAAGGTCTCTTTTTATAACCCATCTGCCTTCAAGATCACAGCCCTCCTGCCTTCACCCCGAGTGCCAGGGCTGCAGGTGCACCAACCACACCAGTTTCCAGTTCTCATTCTTGAGCGTTAGTTTGCAAACTGACAGGGGGTAGCTCACCCAGTATTTATGTTCGTAAACGGTCCAGTGGCAGCTCCAATTTTTGTTACATAAACAACTTGGTAACTTTTTATTCAACTTTATACTGACTCATTTCCCTAAGAAGAGATGTTAGAAATGTGATTCCGAGTAAAGGACTGGTGTACCTTGTGTCTTCCTCTGTGTCTGCCTTCTATTTTGACAGCCATGTCCCAGCTTACCAGACCACCAACAGTTAACAACTGATCCCTTACAATGCAAGATACACAACCAGCAAAATCAACATCAACACAAATCTGAGAACCTCTAAGACCTGAAACATCTATAGTTCCAAGAAGTCAATTTGTTGGAATTTCTTAAAATTCAGCAGGAATAAAATGTAGCCTCTCAGGCTTTATAATTTGATATTTCTTTGGTTACTTGTTATGGAATATTTTAACTATGTAAAGATGTATTACATTTGTTTATGCTGTGGAATATTACTTTTTTAACTGTGTAAAAGTGTTACATTTGTTTCTGCTGTATTTGTTTAATAATGTAAGGATGTGTGTTTATGGTGGTATTTTATTTGTACTGAAATGTGATTTTAATTGTATGTTAATAAGTAAAGTTGCCCAGGAGTCAGAGCTATTAGAGCCATAGAAAGAGCATGGCGGTGATGGTGCATGCCTTTAATCCCATAGATCTCTGTGTGTTCAGGGATACAGCCAGCATTGGAGACATACGCCTTTAAGACCTGAAGGGCTGTACTTACAGGCAGTGATGAGGCAGTCATATGTTTGGGTTTACAACCAATGAGAAGGCAGAACAGAAAGACTATATTAAAGACAAACACACAGGAAGTAGCTCTCTTTCAGAGAGGTAGGAGCACCGCAGAAGCAAGGGTAAGGTTTTAGCTCTGAGCTCTGACCTCTCGGCTTTCTCTTTTACATTGGTTCTGTGTTTCTTATTTAATAAGACGGTTGGTTACATCTACATGTGTTTAATTATGTAAAGATGTGTTACATTTGTTTCACCTTGCCTGCCTAAGGCACTTGATTGGTCTAATAAAAAGCTGAATGGCCAATAGCTGGGCAGGAGGGGGATAGGCGGGGCTGGCAGGCAGAGAGAAGGAGTAGGAGGAGAAATCTAAACTTAGGAGAGAGAGAGAGAAACAAAGAGAACTAGGGGAGAGAGACAGAGAGACAGACACACACACAGGGCCAGAATCCAGGTAGCTTCCAGTCAGACATGGAGACAGCAGGAAAGTAAGATATAAAAAATGGTTAAAAAAAAAAAAAACAAAAAAACAAAAACCCAAGGCAAAACATAAAGAGAAACAGATTAAAACAAGAGCTAAGCTTGTTTTAGTTATGAAGGCTGAGTGTTCATAACTAATATTAAGTCTCTGTGTCGTGATTTGGGAGATAGAAAAAGCCTGGTACAGTTACTAGGGAAGTTTTGTTTTATTTTGTGTGTGAACACAAACACATATGTAGGGGTAGGTGGCTACGGAGGTCAGAAGTGGATGTTGGATCTCCTAGACTAGAGTTACAGGTGGTTATGAGGTGCCTGATGTGGGAATTGGGAACCAAACTCAGGTCTTTTGGAAGAGCAGCAAGCACTCTTTAGTCCTGAAGTTGATTAATAAAGGAAACTTACACATATAAGACTGGAGCTCTGGCTTACTTTAAACTCAACTTTGTATGTGCGTGTTTTATAAACCCACTGTCTACAGAGTGAGTTTACATTTCTGAATGAATGCGAGAGTGGTATGAAAACAATGAAAGAACACAGTGAGAGAGAAGAATGGAAGGAAATGGGGTAACAAAATGCTTGTCTTGGGCTTTCTATTGCTGAGAAGAGACACCATGACCATGGCAACTCTTATAAAGGAAACATTTCATTGAGATGGAGGCTTATAGTTTCAGAGGTTCAGTCCATTATCATCATGGCGGGGAGTGGGGAGGCTGGGAGTATGGCACCATGCAGGCAGACATGGTGCTGGAGAATTCTACATCTTGATCCAAAGGCAACAGGAAATGAACTGTATCACTGAGCATGGCTTGACCATATGAGACCTCAAAGCCCACCTCCACAGTGACACACTTCCTCCAACAAGGCCACACCTACCCCAGCAAAGCCACATCTCCTAATTGTGCCCCTCCTTGTGAGCTTCTGGGGCCAATTACATTCAAACTCCCACAGCACTCATACACAGTGACTACTGTTCAACACAGGCAACAAACGTCCTTGTACTTGTTTATCTGGCCCCTCTTTTCTACTACTAGATCTTCTACAACAACTCGGTCCTGGTGTTACTCCTAATGAGCAGCCATTATAGCTCCCTTAGCAGATAGGACAGTGTTCACCAACTAAGCCTAGCTTAAGAGCACACAAAACATGCTGAAAAACCTTCCCCAGCTGGGGTACAGCTTGATGGTAAAGCATGTCTTGTCTCACGTGTTGAAGCCCTAGGTCTTGCAACAAAGAAAATCTCCCACTACTAATCTGGAATGGCCTTCTCCCCCAACCCCCCTCTGGAAGACAGGGTACATTGAGAGAGAAAGAGTGTGGGATTCCACAGAGGTTTCCTAGTGAGATCTGCTTTACCATCAGGGCTGTATAAAAGGATGACTGGACCACAGGCCTGAGTACCAGGTGTTTGGAAGGGTCTGCACTTGGCTATATCTAGCAGGGGGAGGTCTTTTGGCCAGCCCCCTGGCATTGTTATAAAAAGCCCTTTTGAATAAAGTTCTGGGCCGTTAGGTATTGACCCAGGTCCTCCCAAGGCTATCCTGTCTTTCCTCTTGTCAGCTAGGCCTATTATTCTATCTACAAGTTCCTTATTCCTCTTTCCTCCTCATAGGAACCCTGTAAAAGGTGGGGGCTGGTCTCCCACAAAAGAGGCAAGCTTCTCTTATGGTAAGAATTTTATTACCTATCAAAATTCTCAAACCCTACAGGAATGGAGGACAACTTGGAGGAGGAGGCCCAAGACAGTGCTGAACTACATACAGTCAGCTAGATAAGAATGTTGGCTTTCCTCCATTTCCTACATGACAGTGATGTGAAGTTAACAGAGGAAATGGGTTTTGGAGTCAGGCATACCTTCACAGCCTGCTGGTTCATCAGTTCACTGCCTGGAAGACAGCTTTCTTTTTCTTCTTTTTTAGCTGGTGGGGTCTCATGTTGCTAGGCAGGCTGAAATTTCTAATCCCCCGTCTCAACCTCCAAGTAGCTGGAACTACTGTTGTATGCCACTACACCCAGGTCTCTGCTAACTTCAAGTTAATTAATGTCACTGGTGTGATGGGGATAACGATATGAGGAAATATAATCATAAAGGGACAGTTTGGTGCTTAGCATAGAGCAAGGCTCAACAGATGGTGTTATGATTAGAATGAAAAGGCCATTCCTATCTCATTATCCCATCATATATGTCTCTGTCAATGTGTTAGTAAATAGCAGTTGTCTATTACTGCTTTGTGGCAAGCACTGCCCTAGCTACGTGCCTCTTTTGTTATGTCATCCATAGTATAAAGAAGCCTGTGAAACAATTGTATCCCACTGTGGAGATAAACAACTGATGCTCGGAGAGGTCCAACCCTTGCTAAGCCTGGATTGCTCTAGGCAGTAATCTACACATCCGGGAACTTGAATGCAGGCAAGCTCAGGATCTGAATGGACTCTGTGCTGTCTGTAAGCTAGAGCAGAAACTGTTAACTTTTCAGCGCTGCTTCGGAAGCGCAGCGGTCACTGACCTATGCTGAACGTACAGAATATCTTTCTGGGTAACTGCTGCCCAGCCTTCCTTCTGCACTGTGCCCAGCACCCCAGGGGAGGGAGATATGCTCTGTGCAGACACTGCTGACTGTCCCCTCCCCGCCTCGTTTTCCACTTCACTCTTCCTATTGCTAACTACACATAAATCACACAAGACACAGACACATCAGGAGGAACAGTAAATCAAAGTTTCATTCTGACTCCATGGTCCTCAGCTCTGACTTCCTATATCTCTCTGCAGAGCTGACATTAGAACTACGTTATCTGTTTTCCTCACTAATGACTGACTCACTCGCTGTCAGAAGGAAGGATTTACTCTCAAGTCCCTTTGTCCACAGCACAGCAGAGTGACTGGAAAGGGCGGAGCTTACCAGACACTTTCATTTCTTCTCTTTCATCGGGGTTTATCTTCTCAAGTGCGTGGGACACAGTGCATTCCAAGACATCTGGAAATTCCTGTAGGAAACAGAGTACAATGGACATAAAGTTAGTCCTGCTGATTATAAAGTTTCTTACTGTCCTAAGCACTTCAGAAGCAAAGACTGTTTTTTAGGACTAATGGACTTTACAAGATAAAGTACAGATGTAAAAGGTTAAGTGTGTATGTGTTTATGTGTGTTTCTATTTTCTGGAGAAAAAAGTCTCATTTTGAGCAGGTATTCAGATATATTTATAACCAAAAATAAAAAACAAACAAGAAGAGTGTAGAGTTGTGTGAGGTGTTAGAAATCACTGGCACAGAAGATAATTTTACTTTAAAATTAATCAATGAAAATCACCTATTTTGAATAATGACATGTTAAAATCTTATTAAAAATCTTCTATATACCAAGTGTCTTAGTTGCTGTTCTATGCTGTGAAGAGACACCATGACCAAGGCAAAGCATTTATCTGGGGGCTTACTTAGAGTTTAGAGGGGTAGTCCATGATCATCGCGGCAGGAAGCAGACAAGCATGGCACTGGAGCAGTGGCTGAGAGCTTTACATCCTGATCCACAGACAGCAGATAGAGAGACTGTGCTTGGCATGGGCTTGTGAGACCTCCATGCCCACTGACACACCTCCTCCAACAAGACCACACCCCCTAACCCTTCCCAACAAACACATGAGCTTATGCTGTACCAAAGGTTGGTGTCCTTACTTGAGCAGACTGACACAGCTCCTAGTGGTGTGTGGCTATGGATCCAGCAAGGCCTTTTTCTCAGTACATGTCAACAAAGACCACAAGAAACAACCTGCTTTCAGTTGACAAGTCAGCAGTATACCTTTACAGATTTACAGGATGTATTAACTCTCCAGCCCTCTGTCATAACTTAGAGGGGATCTTGATCTTTTGTCTCTTACACAAAATATCACACTGGTCCACAATATTGATGACATTGTGCTGATTGGACCAAGTGAGTGGGAGGCAGCAACCACTCTGGACTTGTTGGTAGCCCATATGTACATCAGAGGACGGGGAATAAATCCAACCAAAATCCAAGGGCCTTCTACCTCAGTGAGATGCTTAGGAGTCCAGTGGTGTGGACCATGCAGAGACTCCTTCTAAGGACAGTGGTGAAGGACAAGCTACTGCCCGGGCCCTTCTCACCCCAAGAAAGAAGCACAGCAGTCAGTGGGCCTCTGGGATTGTGGGGACAGCAGGTCCCTCACTTGGGTGTGCGGCTTCGGCCCACATACTGAGTGACAAGGAAAGCTGCTGGCTTTGTGAGGGGCCTGGGAAGGGAGGAGGCTCTGCACCAGGTCCAGGCTGCTGTGCGGGCTGCTCTACTGCATGGACCGTAGGATCCAGCAGACCCAGTGGTACTGGAGGTGTCAGAGGCAGAGAGGGAGGCTGTTGGGAGCCTTTGGCAGGCAGGTGAATAGGTGAATCACAGAAGAGACCTTTCGGATTATCTGAACCATCAAGCAAAAGCAGGACGTGTACAGCAGCAATCAAATGGAAGTGGCAGATACATGATGAGGCCTGAGGAGGTCCTGACGGCACAAGCAAGTTACATGAAGAAGTTGTCCAAATGCCTATGGTTTCTACTCCTGTTACAATGCCTTCTGGTCCCAGGCATGGACCTAAAGGCTCATGTGGTAAGCCCTATGAGCCTTTAGGGCTTGAGAGATAGAGAGACAGAGACACGGACTGACTGACTAGGCCTGGTATGGGCTTTTGAAGGGTCAAAGCCCACTCCCCAGTGACACACGTTATCCAACAAGGCCACACCTCCTAATCCTTCCCAACAAACATAGGAGTCTATGGTGGCCATTCTCATTCAAACCACCACACCAACTAAAACCAACAAACAAACCATCTTATCATTCTTTTGGATTTCAAGATCAACAAGCTTTAATCTGTTAAGGTAACATAGCTGCTTTTGCTTCAATAGACTTTTTACAGAGCAATTGTAGGTTCATAGCAATACGGAACAGGAAGAACAGAGTTCTCATCTCCCTCCTACTTCTACACAGACTTTGCCTCCGCCATTATCAACATCCCCATCAGAGTGCTTCACCTGTAATCATCTAGTATGGACTCTTTCCAGACTGACTTCTTTCACTTAGCGATATGCATTTCAGGTTCCTTCATGTCTTTTCTGGCTTGATAGCTCATTGCTTTTCAGGACTCAGTAATACCTCATTGCCTGGATGCACCAGTTTGTATCTCTCTCCATTTGTCTACTGAAGAACATCTAAGTTACTTCAAACTGTTGTCAATTACTAATAAAGCTGACACAAACATCCATGTATAGGATTTTGTGTGCATAAATACTCAAGTCTTTTGGGCAGATACCAATGCATAAAACTGCTGGACTATATGACAATAGTATATTCAGTTTTGTAATTGTAAATATTTTAAGTTAAAATAGTTCTTTTCTTGAGTATAATTTTTAAAATTTAAATTTATAAATTTTTTAAAAGGACCATTCCAATACATTACAATGAATAATCTATTAGGATAATGATAAAAAGACAGCATCTATCAGTCAGAAAAATACTGCCTAAGATTTAACAAAGCAAATAATGTCTTTCTTGTGGCTCCTGCACACATTATAATACCCAGCACAAATCAGTACCAAGCGCTGACAAAGTCAGACACAGAAGAAACAGCTATTTCAGATAAACACACATTAACTAATTTCTGTACAGCAGCTGGATGGCTAAAAATAGTATGCCCAAAGGAACCAGTATTTCCAGCATACATTCTTTGTTTGAAACAGGGACCCACTGTGTAGCTAAGGCTATCCTGGAACTTTTGCTATAGCCCAAGATGGCTTCAACCTCTTGCTTTGAGCTTCCCAAGGGCTGGGATTACAGTCTTATACCATGTTCCCTGATGCTCTTCCATGCTTTTAATTAGTGTACGACTAAACACGAGCCTTTGTCTCTGTTGGATTTCAGAGCAGCTGCAGATACTTACTGGGTTAGTTAACTTTTTTGAAAATAGTCAGGTACTGACATTTAATGAAGTATAGTTCCTTAATATTTCACAAGAAACTGACATTTAAAAGGTTGTTCCAGCTGGGCGGTGGTGGCACACACCTTTAATCCCAGCACTTGGGAGGTAGAGACAGGTGGATTTCTGTGAGTTCGAGGCCAGTCTGGACTACAGAGTGAGTTCCAGGAAAGGCGCAAAGCTACACAGAGAAACCCTGTCTCGAAAAACCAAAAAAAAAAAAAAAAAAAAAAAAAAAAAAAAAAAAAAAAAGTTGTTCCTAGCTATGTTATTGGGGTGACATTCTACTGAAGCAACCTGCTAGCCAAGGTCAGTAGTCATTCTTATACTAGACCAAGTGTTAACTGGAAGGAAACTGGTGGGGACTAAGCAGGGGAAACTAAGTGGGGAACTGACTGGAGACCAGACATACTGCTGTATGCTCAGCCCTACAAGACCAGACTGCCATCTCAGCAAAAGAGCCCCAGAGGGCTTGATGGCCAACTGCCTACAGGACTTCACTCACCAAACTGAGAAAATCAGCTTCCTGCTTACGTCACATCTGCTTAGGCCTGCAGGATTTCTGCATTCACATTCCACTTACCCTGATCAAATCGGGGCTAATTTGGGAACTCCACTCATTCAAGGTCTTTTGGATACAGTCTCGAAGCTGCAGAAAGAAGCATTTTCAAAGTTAATCAACAGCTCTTCACACTCAGTACTTCAGTAAAGATGCATCAGTAAGTGAAGAAGGGAGAAAAGAGTTGTTATTAGAAAATAATATACAAGCCCATGTTTAATTCTTTAAATTTTTTGTTTCCTACACTATCAATTCAAACCTTGCTTCATTTTATTCTTATTTATTTATTTTGTTTTTTGAAACAGTCTCTTCCACATAGCCCTGGCTGTCCTGGAACTCACTGTGTAGACCAGGCTGGCCTCAAACTCACAGAGATCCACCTGCCTCTGCCTTCTGAATGCTGTATTAAAGGCGTGCACCACCACACCTGGACCTTGATTCACTCTTGGCTGGAAGTGGTAGTCTAATTATTTGGAAGGTGATTTTGTACCAGTGAAACTTTAAGACATTAAAGTATTCATAAAGAAACAAAAAGTGTATTTCAAGAACAGGTTACAAAGACATGGGCCAGGTTGTAGTGGCACAAGCTGTTAATTCCAACCACACCCAGGAGGGGAGCAGGGCAAGTTCTGAACTGAATGGTTGAGAATCTAGATGGAGTCTGAATGGAATTCACATAAACTACTGTCACTGGGCTACATTCCTCAAAAACAAACAATGGGCTACAGAGAAGGCTCAGCAGCCAAGAGCACTTGCTGCTCCTGCAAACGGCCTGGGGTCAGCTCCCAGCACACATCAGGCAGCTCACAACTACCAGCACCTCCAGGACCAGGGATCCAATGCCTGCTTCGGGTCTGCAGGCAACTGCATGCATGTAGCGCATATACAGAGAAGCAGCAACATACACGTGCACATAAATAGAAATACGTTTTTAAAAAGGAACAGAGAATAAGTTTGGCCAGAGGAACTTCTACGTTAGATTAACCTGCGTCATACTATTAAATCTTCAAACCAGGGCTGGAGAATGGCTTTTCTTCAGAGGACCCAGGCTTGATTCCTAGGACCCATACAGCACAACTATCTGTTACCTCCAGTTGCAGATGACCAGCACCCCCTTCTGGCCTCCACAGGTGTCGGACACAAAAGTGGCACACTGACACACATGCAGGTCAAACACATATGTACACTCTTTAACAAATCGGTCTTGGTTCAGGGATACAGCGCAGGAACAGAGCAGCTGCCCAACATCCCCGAGACCAGCCTGTGGTTCAGTCGCCAGCACCAAAACATCTAAACATTCAGACTCCGAGCACAATTACAGACCTGCCAAAACCTTCTTAGAACAACCAGAACTTTCATTTTAACAAACTTTCATTTAACAAATTCATTCCAATCGCTACACAATTCTACAGCCTGAAAGCTACCAGTATGGATCATGACAATCTGTAAGTCATCTCCTAACACACAGGGGACACTTCTTACCTTATCTCCAATGTCTTTCTAACAGATTTTTATACTAGCATCACTGTATGTTTTAAGTTCAAATATGCAGATGCATACACACACACAATATCAATGTCAATGAGCATGGTCTCATATAAGATGCATATTTACTTAATGAGTAAAGACCTAGATATACATAACAGAAGATAATTAGAAAATGTTGTTTATTACTATATACTAAGCATGCTAGTGGTGTGTCTTCTACTAGGGAAAATATGCCATTTCATTATTCACTAAACTTATTTTTAAGTTTTTATTAGATCTATTCATTTTATTTTATGTGTGTTTTGCCTACATGTATGTATGTACACCATGTATGTGCTTGGTGCCCATGGAGACCAGAAGAGTGCACTGGATCCCCTGGAGCTGGAGTTTCAAGGTTGTGAACCACCAAGTGGGTGCTGGAAATCAAACCCCGGTCCTCGGCAAGAGCCACAGGTGCTCTCCCCTGCTGAGCCATCTCTCCAAGCCCTCACTTAAGGTGTTTAAAAAGATGTATTACATTGTTTATCGTGTAGGGGTAGCCTCAAGAAGCAATTCTCTCCTACACTGTGTCTCAGGAATCAAACTCGGGGTGTCCTGCTTGGACAAGTGCCTGCTGGAGCCACCTTGTAGCTTGGCCCTAAACTTATTTTTGATCACTAATTAACCAACTCTGGCAGCTATAAATCACTGCTTTAAAGATAATCAAGGGCACAGTGGTTCACATTCTGTGGGCAATCAATGAAAAAGGAAATGAGTAACTACAAGCCCCTGAGTTGCAAAAGTGTTTTCTTAATAGCAATAGGGACTAAATTTTTGAACTCACTATCTCAACTATGATTGCTTATGATAAAGACTGATACAACATGCATTTACCACTTCTTAGTACGATAATTACAAGGGACAAGAGGGTACCTATTCAAAGTAACAGAGCCACTTAACATTAATATTTGCAATCTAGAATAGTTTATGTGCCACCCACAATAACTCACCTGGATTCAAGTTGTAAGATCTGTATTGTTATGCAAAGCATAATTCAATTACACTGAAGTCAGATGAAAAATTATCTGATAATCCTTTCCACACAATTACAAATCTCTATATATAAAGAAGCAAATAAACATTTGTTTCTTTTTTTAAGTTTTGGAGTTTTTTGTTTTTCAGCTTACAAAGAATTAAGTTTCATTATTGTGTTTTTCAAAACAGAATTTGGTTCTGTAGTTTCTTTCCTCCTTATCCCCATTCCTCATCCCCTGCGTCCTCGATTCCTCTCCCATTTCTTGATACACATGACCCTTTGTCCTTCTTTTCAACACCTCCCGTTCCCCCTCATGGCCTCTAGTCCTAGTCTGTATCCTCACAACTCCTCCTTTACACAGCGTCCGTCCGTATGGGGACATCAGCGTCGTCTTACAGACCAGACAGCGCTGAAGCAGCGGGACTGACCGACCGACGGGGAGAGGCTAACGATCCTATGGGCAGTGCTTTAGCTCGCATTTGCAAACAGGCTAAGATGCTTCCCTCTGGTTTATATAGTGAGGCCCTGCGGATGCATCCCTCAATCCAAGAAGATAAGCTTCTCCTCAAAGTAGTGTAGTGGCCTCTTTTCTGAAATCTTTTTTTTTTTAAATCAATCTTGGATTCTGGACAAATTATAGAAAAGTTCCATAGTTAATTACTTGAGAAATTCATTAGCTGTATCATAAACAAACAATTTTTAATCTTATAAATTACATATTATCTATATTGCCTGGATATTCACCTTGTATTTTTCTGTTTCCTAGTCTCTTTAGTCTTAGGATACTCACATATCACTAAAGATCAATTATCACAACTTAGCCAGTCATCAGATCTGGAATTATGTAACAACTTAAAACACTACCACACAACTCAACTGGTCAAACACCCACCGTGCATGTCCCTTTGTGGGTGGTGGAACTGACTCTGATATAGCTCCCAAATAAGCCTCCTGCTTCTACTTCCCAAGTGCAGAGGTTCTGGGTGAGTACCACCAAGTGCAGAGATTCTGGGTGAGTACCACCAAGTGCAGAGGTTCTGGGTGAGTACCACCAAGTGCAGAGGTTCTGGGTGAGTACCACCAAGTGCAGAGGTTCTGGGTGAGTACCACCAAGTGCAGAGGTTCTGGGTGAGTACCACCAAGTGCAGGGGTTCTGGGTGAGTACCACCAAGTGCAGAGATTCTGGGTGAGTACCACCAAGCGCAGTTTTCCTGTCCAGCTTTTGACATTGCACCACCACAATGCTGTCATCTCCACCAGTCAGGCTCCAGAGTCACACAACAGAGTCACAGATAAATGTTTTAAGTGTGTTTACAATCTTGTCTGGGGCCACATGTGTTGGCTGTATGTGGCCCATGGGCTGTAGGTTTGACAGGACTGAATGGGCAAAAGTCTCACAGAGGCTCATTAAAAATCAAACAGTATTTGATGCTGGCTTGGAATCTCAGCCCTGCCAAATAAGAGTAAATATTTTTAAACCTAATATTTGATCTCATTAAATTCTAGACAAAAGTCTTGGCAAAGGTCATAGACTTTTTTTTTTTTTAATGTATTTCAGGAGCTGGAGGAATGGCTCATCAGTTGAGAGTGTTGGTTGCTCTCTAGAAGACCCGGGTTCGATTCCCAGTGCCCACATGGCAGCTCACAACCATCTTCAACTCCAGTTTCAGGGGATCCAACACCCTCTTCTGGCTTCCATTGGCATCAGGCACACATGTGGTACACAGACATCCATACAGGCTAAACACCCACACACATACAATGAAAACATACAAATGAACTCTACCAATGTGTAAATTCGTTTTAATTACAGTGATTTTTTTTCCCCCTCTTTTTTATGGATTCTCCTAGTGATCAGCTCCATCAAGATGACTAGCCATGAACAATGAATGCAAACTTCAAACTTTCTATGAGGAATACACAGCCACAGAAGTTACTGCCAATGCCTCGAGTACAGAGTGGAAGGGTAATATGGTCTGAATCCGTGGTGGGAATGACAGATGAGATCTTTTCATGAGGCAGGTTGTCCTGACCTACAGCAGTGTGTACCTGCTGTTGAGCAAAGAACATTCTTACTATAGACCAAAGAGAACTGGACCAAAGAAGTACAAGTCTACTTGGGAGGCATTCTGGATACCAATCTGAGTGTTCTCAACTTGGTTATTGAAAAGGGGGGGAGGGATTTATTCCTGGACTGCCAGACAGTTCTGTGCCTCAGCAGTTGGGACCCAAAAGAGCAAGCAGAATCCTCCAACTTTGCAATCCCCTAAAGAAGATAATGTCCACCAATATGTTGTCATAAACACAGAAGGCGAGAAGCACCCAAAATTCAGCATCTCGTTACTCCACCTGTCCTGCAACTCAATCACCAACTGCTCTAAAGAAAACAACACACTAAGAAAAACGAGGCTGCAGAATACACTAAGCTTTCGGACGAGAAAATGAAGGAAGCCAAGGAATAACGTCAGGAACAGACTGCCAAGACACATGCCGTGGGCTGGCCTCACCGAGAGCTTCTACTTTTGAGTGCCGACAAAATAAGGATCTCCGAGCCTTCCTTTCTAGCCTATCTCCTTTGTGCCCAACTCTACTGCAATAGGCCCCGAGGAAAGTAATTTATTCAAAGCACAAGACAAGGACTTCAAAATAGCAATTGTTCCAGGACCTTAAAGAGGGCACGAACAAACGTCTTAATGAAGATTGTCAAAATACACTTGAATGCAATAATGAAAACAGTATAGGATATTAAAGTAAAATTTAAGAAAGAAATAGATCACTAATGAAAACCCAAACTAAAATAAAACTCACAATGAAAAACAGGCTATCAAACAAAAACCTCAGAGACCAGTGCCTCCTTCAACTTAGGTCAGAATAGCTGCTTCTGACAGTAGATGGGAATTAACACAGAGACTAAACAGGACAATGTTTAAAGACTTTGGCACACACAGCCCTAAGTGGGATGTCTTCACCAACCCCCTCCTCAAAGCCCAGGCATCTATGCAGAAGGTGGAAAGATTATAGGAGCTGGAGGTTATGGGTCCCGACTCCAAGGAAGCAGGGTCTTCCAGACACAACAGCACTGATGCACAAATGAACTCAGACTGTGGCAGCATGCACAGGACCTGCACAGGTTCAAGCCAGATGGGTCCCAGCACTGGGAGAGGGATGTGGACACAGGGTTCCAGTCCTACCCCTGAAGCTATGTGCAATTGATACTAACTGGCAAGAGAGAACAAATCGGTTTTCTCCAGTGGAGTGTCAGTGGGTCTATCTACCATATCCACGGCAGGCCCCATGCCTAGGAGTGGTTGGGCAACAAAACAACTCCATGGCTTTTCCTGTGGACTTTGTTTGGCTTTGTCTTGTTATGTTTTGTCTTATTGGTCTTTTGTTTGTTCATTCTGAGGTTTTGTGGGTTTTTGTTTTTTGAAAGAAAGAACATAAAGTTGAATGGGTGGGGCGGTGGGGAGGACCTAGGAGCAATCACAGGAGGGGAAATACAATCAAAATACATTGTTTGAAAAAATAAAATAAAATAATTTTTTAAAAAAAGACTCTTTAAGAGTAAAAAAGATGATCAGGCCTTGAAAAAAAATAGTGGCTGTTTCTTTGTTTTCCAATTTCCTTAATCTCTTCAGTGAAGTTGAACTGTTTCAAACAGCACATCCCACTTTAATCTCTAGCTGTTAGGAAATTCTTTATGCAGAGACTACAGAGATGTTCTGTAGGTATACCACACAAAGCAGGAGGATCTGAACTCAGATCTCAGGACCTAGGTAAAAGCCAGGCATGGTGGTGGGTGCCCAAACCTGTGAGGGCTGGGGGGCACGAGGGAGTGGAGACAGGCTAGTTTAGCCAATCCGTGAGCTTTGTGAGATACCCTGTCTAAAAATCTAGATTGAGAGGAATAGAGGAAATTATCAGCCATCAATCTCTGGCCTCTGAGCTCACACACAGAAGAGGATTCTCCATGTAGAAACAGAACACACCCACTGCATTCTAACTAATCTGTTATGGCTTCCTTACACTACGCTGGCGTATCTTGGGGCTTTCCTCAATGTTTTCTAGTTTGAAAACATTTCTGGCTTTTGTCCTATTAGGAAACATCCTGAGCAAACACTATAGACCATTATTAATCCTTTCAATAATTTTTTCAAAGTTCATACATTAGTGCATTTAAGAATCAATTTTTAAAGAGCTGGAGAGATGGCGCAGTGGTTAAGAGAACCTATTGCTCTTGCCGATGGCTCAAATTTGATTCTCAGCACCCACAAGGCAGCTCCCAGCCACTGTAATTCCAGCTCCAAGGGGATCTGGCACACTCACGTACACAAACACATACATAATTTAAAAAATTATATTTTTATAAACGACAAAGAATGTTAAGGAATAACAGTCATTGAATTAGTGGGTCACTTTAGCTCAGGTTATTTATTTATTTATTTATTTTTGTTTTCGAGAAAGGGTTTCTCTGGGTAGCCCTGACTGTCCTGTAACTCAATCTATAGACCAGGCTGGCCTCAAACTCAGAGATCCCTCCCTCCAAGTTCTGGGATTAAAGGCATGTGCCACTACACCCTGCTTAAAAAAAAATCAATTTTTATAAAGTGCAACAGGATTGAAAAAAATATCTACCACACAGTATGAAAGGGTTAATGATATCTACCACACAGTATAAAAGGGTTAATGATATCTTCTGTGCAACCTCTTTCTAATATGTTGATAGACACACATGTAGGAGGCCAGCTCCCACTTTTCCCAGAGTTCCTACGAGGAGGTGAGAGGGATAAGAAACTTTTTGACAGAAAGATAGCGAAGAGGAGAAAGACAGAAACACAGGATAGCTTCAGGAGGACCTGGATCAATACCCAATGGCCCCTTCTGTCTCTTCCAGAGGGCTTTTCATAACAATGCCAAAGGGCGGGGCAAAAGGCCTCCTTCTTACAAAATCAAAGCCCATCACACAGCCAAGTGTAGACCCTTCCAAACACCTGGTAACCACGCCGTGGTCAAATCATCCCCTTATGCAGCCCTGCTGGGTAAAGCAAGCTCAGATTCTCAGACCCTGAGTAATTTGGGCCTCCACACACACAGAAACAGAAACCTATGAACTAAATGGATAAAAATGTATTTATTAATTTCAGTCAAAAACTTTTGAAAGCCTCTCTGATGATGGTTGAGAGATGCACTGAAATTCTCACAGGATTAATCAAACATTAAAGAAAAAAACAACTTTGAAAGCCACCAGAGCGTGTTGTGGTTAGATAAGAGGATGTTTCACCCAGGACATTCACACTCGTGGCAAAATGCTCGATTGAACTCAGTGCAGGGAGAAAGTAGGGCTCTCTGTACCAAAATACAGTAATAGCCTTGGGAGAAATAAGCAAAGTGGGCAGCTTAAACAAAACATACACATTTAGCTGGAGCCTGAACACACACGGGCTGGGCTAGGCTAGGGACTCAGGTTCCTAAATCTGACTGGCCCAGGCTCTCAGTGTACAGTGAGGATGCCAGGGGCTGTTGTATAGTTGGTCTCATTTTAATCTGAGGCTTGTCTCTGACGACAGATACTAATGCCACAATACTGTACAAATACAATTAGGAAATGTATTCTTTGATCAGGAAGTGTTCCCCCTCTGATGATACAGTTGATAAAAAGCCTGTATGCTGAGTATTTTCATACACCATCTTTTACTTTCCACAAGAACTTGATGGAAGGATATTACTCAGGGTTGAAGTTACAGACAGGAAAATGCTCTCAAACATACAGCTCCTGAATGTCAATGTTTTATATTTTAAAGAGTTTCTATTTATCTTTTTTTTTTTTTTTTGAGACAGGGTCTCACATCGTAGCCCAGGCTGGCCTCAAATTCCACATCCCAATGAGTCTGGGTACTGGAGTGCACCACCATGCCCAGCTTATTATTTCCAACACATAATAACTGCATATCTCTTTTGTTTTTAAGTGACAAACGTGCTCCAATATACCTCTGCAACTAGTAGCATGCTCTGTGGAGAACTACTGGCCCAGGAATGGGCTATTAACACAAATGCAACGCGTTTTAAATTCAACATCAAACTCTGTCACTTCCAACTAGTAATTAGGGGTTTTTTTTGGGGGGGGCGGTGTTAAGACAGGGTTTTTCTGTGTAGCTCTGGAATTCCCTTATGACCAGGGCTGGCCTCAAACTAAGAAATCCTCCTGCCTCTGCTTCCCCAGGGCTGGCATTAACGGCATGTGCCACCGTGCTGTTAGTTTTGAAGCGACTACAATGTTAACTTGCAGTTACGTACCCCCCAAATCCAAATTCAACACATTAGCGAAACTAATGTCAGTGACGTCAAAGTCGAGCGCATTCATCAGTTCATCTACCAAGCACTAACCTAAGACTCCTCGACCCGGCTAGGGGAGAGGCGAGGAGGCAGAGGATGCAGGGCTGCAGTGGCTCTGTCCAACTTGTCCCAGCCAGGCAGGGGACCCAGTGAGCTGGAGAGTGCAGAGATCAACCGAGAGCCCGGCGGAGGAGCCCCCTCGCCGCCCGCCGTGCAGCGGCACCTGCTCAGGCGGGATGGCACCCAAGCTCCCCCGAGATACCCCCGGGGCTAGCCTCCGGGGCGGGCGGAGCCCTGGCGCGTCCCGCCTGTCCCCCCCACCCACCCACCACCTGCCCCGAGGCCCGCGGGATGTCCCGCAGCCCCCCAGCCCACCCCACCTTCCCGGGGGGGCCCGGCCCCACGGCGCTCACCTCCTCGCTGTGCGTGGACGGACACTTTTTCCGCAGGCGGCCCCAGTTGAGCAGGTTCCCGGTCTGCAGGTGCAGGGTGCTGGCCCGCGCCAGGAGCGCCCCGGCCGCGCGGCTGTCGGTGCCCATGGCAGCTGCCGCCCTGACTGGGGGACCGGCGAGCGACGGGGCCGCGGAAGGGCGGGCGGGAAGACGGCTGCCTCCGCAGGGCGCGGTGTCCCCCCCAGGCCCGAGAGGCGAGCGCGAGGCTGCGGGGCTCCGCGCGGCCACAGCCCGGTGTGCGCTCGGGCCCGAGGAGGCCGGAGCGGCGACGGGGAGGCGGTCCCGGAGGGGCGGCGCCGGCGCGGACGGGCGGACCGGCGGGCGGGCGGCCGCTGCGGTCTCTGCGGCCAGCACTCTGGAGCGGCCGCCCGGGGTGGAGGGAGCTGTTTCCTGGAAGACAATGACTAAGCAGAAACCGACCCGGAGAAAGTGCTTCGTAACCGTTACTCGTCCCGCGGCGGGCCAGGGGCGGGGCGCGGAAGGGCCGGCCGGGGCGCAGGCCCGCGGGTGACTGGCCCTCGGCCTGCGGCGGGCGTGGCGCCGGGCGGCGGGGCGCGGGCGGCGCCGCCGCGGGGGGCGGGGCGGGGCGGGGGGGGGGGGGGAGCGCGGCGCGCGGAGGAGCGCCCCCTGCCGGTCGCCGCCGCCGCCAGCGGCGCCTCGTTGAGAGTTCACGGCCCCCACCCCCGGGCGCGCTCCCCAGCCGAGGGCCGCCGCGCTGCGGGTCTCCGCACAGCCTTTTTCAAAGGACAGCGGGAGATCCGTCGTCTTCGACGCCTTGCCTGCTCCTAAGTCTCTGAAGTGGGCGTGGGCGCCGCGAGCGTCCCCTTGCCCCGCGCCCCTTGCCCTGCCCAGTGCTTTGGCTTTGCTTGGCTTCGCTCCAGGACCCTCCTCCCAAACTGATGATCAGGTTTTTCTCCCCGCGTGCTGATTTACCCTATTTGCTGGTACCGTAGGAAATCATCTTTAAATCACTTTATCTTGCCCTTTCAGAAGCCTCGACTTCGAGAGACAAGGCCTAAGCCCACGGAACATTAAATCATAAGAATATCACAGGGCAGTTAGTTTCCAGGTAAGCTAAGCGTAAAGAGCAGATGATAAGAGAAAGCTTTATCACCCACGCTCTTACAAACTGTGATTCTTCACCAGTGGTAGAGCATCAGACGGACCATTTATTAAGCTTTACTCAAGAAACTTACACTTTTGTTGAAATGGGTCAGCTACGTTAGAACCAAATGGGATTTTCATTGTAAGGGGGCAAAATCTTTTAAGAAGAAAAATGAATCTGAGTTAGTAAACTTGTAAGGAATAGCCAAGGCAAGTTAAGAAGATCCAGAGAAAGTGAGGCTGGTGTGGAGTAAATATTTGTGGGCCCAATGAACAAGAGTCCGTGGATGAAAAGGGTTATCTCAGAGGCAAGCCCTAACATGGCCTACTTCATAAATAACTGATTCTTCTGGTAAACTTGCTATGATATCATTACTTGACTTTTTATATATTCTCTTAAGTCTGTGTAAATAATATTTGGTTAAAACTTAGTGGCCATATTTCCTAAACTGTTCTCTCTCTTTTCTAGGATCTTTTAAAAAGGTCTGATTAGCCCATGCCTTTGATCCCAGCACTGGGAGCCAGAGGCAGGTGGATCTCTGTGAATGTAAGGCCAGCCTGGTCTACATAGTGAGTTCCAGTGTGGTGATGTATTGTGTCTCCCAGTATACTGTGTCTCCCAATAAAATTTACCTGAGGACCAGAGGAAAAAGCCAGCCACTATATTAACATAGAAGTCAGGCAATGGTAGCACATACCTTTAGTCCTATCACTTGGGAGGCAGGGATCTGTCTAGATCTCTGTGAGTTCAAGGCCACACTGGGGAACAGAGCCAAGCGTGGTAAAACATGCTTTTAATCCCAGCACTAACCATAGAGGTCTGGAGGTCTGAACAGACAGACAGGAAGTGACAGAGCTAGGCAGGAAGAGGAAGTGATGTAGCAGGGCTGAGAGAGCCAATGAGAGAACAGAACAGAAAGGCATATAGGTGTGGAGATACAGGAAGTTGCTCTCTTTGAAGCTGCAGAGTTGGTGAGGTGAAGTTATCTGTGGCTTTTCCTATTCCTCTGATCTCTCTCAGGCATTAACCCCAATTTCTGGCTCCAAGTTTTTTATTTAATAAGACCGTTTAGAGATTCATCTACATTCAAGGGCAGCCAGAGCTGTGTAGAGAGACTCTGTCTCAAAAACAAACAAACGGAATGTTTATTTATGTGTATGTAATGTATGCTTGCCTCCATGAGTTTGTGTACACCGTATGTGTCCAGGGCCCCTGGGAGCCAGAGGAGGGTGTCAGCTCCTCCATGTGGGTGATGGGAACTGAACCCTAGGTCTTCTGCAAGAGGAGTGGGGTCTCTTAACCATGCAGCCATCTCTCCAGCCACTCTTCTCTACCAGTGTTTATTAATACAGCATGTTGTTCAGAAATGTCGGCTTGTAAATCTCACATCAGCAAGTACTCTCAATGTTATGTTACCCGAATTTCTGTTTCACTTTCTCAAAACCAGGAAGCTAACTTGAACTATCACAAGACTACCAATAGCTGACCATTTTTAATGTGTAGATCTATACAGCTACCATTTTGCAAATTAATATTTACTGAATTGGGTAGGTGTGATGAGTTAGAAAGAGAAGGTATGGGAATTTCTTCGTCCAGTACTTGACGTATAGTAAATGCTCAGAAAGTGAGAATGATTCTTTGCGGGGCTGGGGATGAAGACCAGAGCCTTGCGCATGTGTTCTGACACTGAGCTACACCTCTAGCCAAGAATGTTGTGGAATATCTGTTTAACTGGGCAAAGACGTGATACAGTTGTTTATGCAGTACACTGTTACTTTAACTGTGTAAAGGGGTGTCACATTTGTTCAGACTGCATTTGCTTAATTAGGTGAAGACGTGTTGTGTTTGTTTCACCTGGCCTGCCCAACGCACTCAGTTGGTCTAATAAAGAGGTGAAAAGCCAGTAGTTAGGCAGAGAAAGGATGGGCAGGGCTGGCAGGCAGAGAGAATAAATAGGAGAACTCTCGAAGAGAAGGAGAAGAGAACGGAGAGGAGAGGGGCACACCCAGGCCAGCCAGACTGAGAAGCAGTGAAAGCAAGATATACCGAAGGAAGGCAGGCAAAAAGCCCCGAGGCAAAAGGGAGATAAGGAGAAACAGGCTAATTTAAGATAAAATGCTAGCCAGAAACAAGCCTAAGCTAGGCCAAGCATTCATAACTAATAAGAAGTCTCTGTGTCATGATTTGGGAGCTGGTTGGTGGCCCAAAAGAAAAAGCCTGGCACACAAGAACTTCTGTTATCCTGGTCTACTCTCTCCTGTTACAGCCTAGCTACCACAGGTTGACAGATTCATAACATGATCATCAGGTATCGCGTTATTGTAACGGGTCTTTCTTGTCAGACTTTCTTTGGATCGCCAGCCCCGAAATAATGACGTGGAGACTGGTTAATTTTGAAAGCTTGGCCTTTAGCTTAGGCTTTATCCCAACTAGCTCTTAAATGAACCTGCTTCTGTTAATCTACGTTCTGTCTCATGACTTTTTACTTCTCCATTCTGGATGCCCAACTCCTTCAGTATCTCGCTGGCTTCTCTTACTGTCCCAAACTCTAACCACCTATTTCTCTCTCTCTCTCTCTCTCTCTCTCTCTCTCTCTCTCTCTCTCTCTCTCTCTCTCTGGAAGTCCTGCCTGTTCTCTCCTGCCTAGCTGTTGACCATTCAGCTCTTTATTAAATCAATCACAAAGATACATCTTCACACAGTGTACAACTATCTCGAAACACATTATGTTCCTGAGATTTACGTATGTAAACTCATATGCTCTTGGCCACTCAGTTGAGTGACTTGTTGAAGATTCCCAGTGAGCCCTGATCCAAACCTAGACCCCGTGACCAGATGTGGTAGCACAGACCTACAGTCCCACCACTCTGCAGGCTGAAGCAAGGAGGATCAGGAATCCAGTGGCAGTCTGAGCTACTTAATGAGATACCTATTTCAAAACAAACAACAGGGTTGCGGGGAGAACCTAGATGCTGTCATTTAAACTCTTTACTCTCCCATCATATTAAAGGTAATTTAAATTCTTTAATGTGTTTGTGCATGATTTATATGCTTCTCATGCCTTGCATATTTTACTTAATGATACTGTTGCTGTAACACCACAGTTTGGGGGTGGGGAGGGGGAAGAGAAATGTAATCTTCTAAATGTGTTCAGGGTGCAAAAGGAAGGAGTACAAAGCAGAAGGACTTGCGAGTCTTTGTCTCCAGGAGGGCATGCTTGCATACTTCTTCCTGTAGGTACAGTACACCGCAAGCTTTGTTTCCAGGTGTGTGAACACTCCCCTGCAAGAGCCGCCCGCGCACACACGAGAAGTCACGGACACCCAGTGCTTTTCAGCTCGTGCTTTTCATTTCCTGGTGTTGGTTGGATCTGATAGCATTGCTGCTTGGCTTTTCAAACCCGTCCCTTTTGCTTGGCCTGTAACAGTCAATACCACATCCCCAGAGCGTGTAACCACGGAACTCTTCGGGAAGCCCAACAAGTATTTAGATCAAAGCAGACAAGAAAAAAAAAAGTTCATGGTGAATTCGTTGCTGTAGAAAGAGATACCATTTCATCTCCAGCTTTTTGTTTGTTTCTGTGGGGTTTTTGTTTGTTTGTTTGGTTGGTTGGTTGGTTGTTTTTTTGCTATATATGAGACTAAACAACATCTAAGAATTAAATTCCTTTTGTCGAATTGGTGTAAGAAGTATCAAATAAGAGTCTTTTCTCACTTGCAAACGTTTTAATCCTTAGTCACTAAAACCCTTGTTTACTCAGAGGTCTGCTGCTCCAGTCTAGGAATTGGATGTCCTTTTCTGTTTGGAGCAGGGACGCCTTTGGCTTTCTCCATTTCCTGTGTGCCAGTTCTTTTCAAGCTAGCCCATTAAGTAAGGTTGGAAGGTCTGCCCCAGCCAGCGGGGAAAACACACAGGCACAGCTTCCTTAGAGGAAGAACAGAAAAACAGGTGCACTTCCTGTCCAGGTATGTTCCCTCCTCCAGAGCACGCCCTCTTGATCAAGAGTAACGTTTTGTCCAGACACTTCAGTTGAAACCGTAGTCTCTCTCTCTCTCTCTCTCTCTCTCTCTCTCTCTCTCTCTCTCTCTCTCTCTTTTACTCCAAACATACTTTTAGTATTAGAAGGCTACCTGATGAATCTATTCTTCTAAAGTAGATTTAAATTCTCAGTTTTTATTTTAACTCCCTCAGTTAACCGTGTTTTTGTTTCCGTGCTCAGGAGTCACTCAGGGACACCATCTTAAGGATGTGGCCTGTGACAAGAGCTGGGCCAGTGCCAAGGAGTCATTTGGACTGACGGTGGGAGCGGCCGTGGTACCCTTCATCAGTGTGACTAGAGTGTGTCTAACAGAGGAGCTTACCAAGAGGAGGCTTTGGGTTGGCGTCTGAAGCCGTGAGGAGCCTCTCACGCTTGAGTGAGGCAGAGTTGACAGACGTCAATAAACAGGCAAAGCATCTCTATTTAAAAACACTGCTCGGTAGCTGTGTCTCAAGCACCCAGGGGTTGTCCGTATGAGGCTAAGGAGGCAAAGTCCCGTGAGTGTGCACTGGTCCCTATTGGTAACTTGAATCCAGTGGAGGAGGCTGATGCTAGTCGTAGAACAGAAGCAAAGCCAAATTACACCGTGGTGGTTGTGACAGGGAAAAGGTACAAATACACTAAACCCACAGTGGCTTGTAAAATTACAGTAGGGAATGCCGATCTGGAGCCCTGTAAGAAGACTTTGGCCATTGTCTAACATGGCTTAACAAGAACCATGGTGAACAAAGGCTAAAGAGGAGTCACCAAAACAGTGTGTGTGCCTTCACTTTGCCCTAATTAGAAAGGAGGAAATAACATTGCCGTGATGGTGCTAAAAAGTACTATGCCTTAGACCAAGCAAGATAGAATATGGTCTATTTTCCCAAGGATCAGGGGTTCAAAGGGAGAATGGTCCAACGGGACAATGTGAGGGTCAGGATTGAAGAGGGAAATTTGTTCATAATCCCGTATGTTTGCATGTAATAAAAGTCATACCATTAATAAATGAATCCATTGTCTAGTATGGTCATGTAGGATTGACTAGAGAGCTGCTAGGTTGTAAAATTTGGCAGTATAAGATGGTAGGTGATAGAAGAAGAGAATAAATTTAAATTTATTACTTTTGTTTGGAGCTGCACTGATATTTTGGCTCCAAGATCAACACTTTCCTCTTAAAGTTGGGATGGCCGTGTTGTTATAAATGGAGGCATGGTCTTAGTAGTCCTTATATACTTTTTTAGCCGGTTAATTAGGAATTTTAAGCTTCTATTTTTGGACTTGCAATGCATAGTTTGTTATATTTAGAGCACATAAATCTTCAAGTAATTTTGGCATCAAGTGATAGGAAGTAGATGCATAACTATCAAAGTATTTTCTAGTGTGAAGGATGCCTCGATGTTATAAGGTAGTATGTGACTATTCTCTATGGTGTGACTAACACATAGTGGGAATACAGGGTCATTACTAGTATATTAAGTTCTACTAGGATAATAGTGAAGCTAGATCATCACATTGCTATTAAAGGATGTAATCTGTAATAAACAAAGGTAGTATAGTTTGACTACAGATTTGTTCATAGTCTGAGTTTATGAGACAAAGCAATGAGAGCTTGTGGCTGTGGGCTATCAGGACTAAGGCACCATAAAAACTTCATAATGTTTGGCTAAGAATGACTGCAATTACCTCTATATGACTTGACAGACTCATGACGTGACTTTTAAGTCTGTTTGGTATAAACAAGTACAGCTTGATTTGTAGAGCCTGATGACCCTTCATTGGGATGATATAAGAAATGAATAGGCTGTATGTTCTGTTGGTGTTTGGAATTAGAGTAATGTTTATTATTCTCTAGCCGCCTGTTTTATCAACGATGCCACTGCAAGGACCGAAGAGCGAGAACCTGGGGCTTGTCTGGGTGCTTTCTGTAGGCAGAGTCCATACGGGGTATTCTTAACTGTGACTGCTATTGTGCTGATCATAGGAGACTATTAGATGAGGAGCTTGGTAACTCAGGAGTAGCTTATCAAACAATTTAAAGAGTGCTCCATATAGATTAAAGCTATGAGTAGTCAATCAGGGTACCAAACAGGAAATGAAAATGCTCTGTTTAATCATTCAGATTGGCTTCCTCAGTGGACGATAATAATTAAATTGGAGTTAGTGTTGCCTCAAAGAGAATATAGAATAGGATTAGGTCTTTTGACAATAAATGCCATGATTAAAAATATTTGTAGAGAACTCTTGCTGGGCAGTGGTGTCACACACCTTTAGTCCCACCAGGTGGGAGGCAGAGGCAGGTGAACTCTGTGAGTTCAAGGCCAGCCTAGCCTGGTCTACAAAAGGAGTTCCAGGACAGTCAGAGTGGTTACACAGAGAAACTCTGTCTCAAAAAAAGCAAACAAAAATTAGTAGAGAACTATTAAAACTTGTGATAGGGATGCTGAAGCGTAGCTCTGCAGTTGATGGCTTCTGGTAGCGGTCGGGAAGGACTCAGTTTTCTTTAAGAGGCTGGCCACTGGGAGTTTGACCATGCTCCAGTGAGTAACTATATGGGAAACACAAATTGGACTTGGTATATTTTTCTTCTTCTTCTTTTTTGGGGAAATCACAAGAGTGGATAAGGAAGGACTGGGGAGTGAGGGTGTTGGGGTGCGTTATGTGAAATTCTCAAGCAATCAAAAATATGTTGTAAAAATATTTGTAGAGGTTGGATGTGGTGGCACATACCTGTAATTCTAGCATTTAGAAAATAGAGGGTGGAAGATGAAGAGTTCAAGGCCATCTTTGGCTCTGCAGATAGTTTGAAGCCACCCTGCGATAAATGATATTCACTTACAAAACAAACAACCCAGGCATGGTGCCCCATGCCTTGAATCCCAGAACCCAGGAGGCTGAATTTGAGACTAGCCTGGTCTACAAATTGAGTTCCAGGACAGCAAGGGCTACACAGAGAAACCTTGTCTCAAACAACGAACAAACAAGCAATACCCCTTAAAGCAAAGAATATATGCAGAATAATTAATATTGATTAATAACCAATATTGAGTATTTTTGTCTTTCATTGCTATAACAAAATACCTAAGATAAAGAAGGGGAAGATTTTTGGTTGTGGTGGTGTATCCCTTTAATCCCAGCACTAGGGAGACTGAGGCAATCAGATCTCTGTGAGTTCAAGGCCATGCTGGTTTACATGGTGAGTTCTAGGCCAGCCAGAGGTACCCAGTAGGGGTGAGGGGTTGGGGGGAGACAGAAGGAGGGAGGGAGAGATTATTATCATTGATCGTTCAAAATTGGTCAAGGAATATGGAAACCTGGATTCTGTATTGACTGTCCCCAAATAGTGCTTCACCTTGAGATGAACATAAAGTCCAAAAATATATTTGCTATTAAATGAAGACTCATCATCATTTATTAGAGAGAACCCCAGGTTGCAGGGACCAGAATCCAGACTCCTAGCAGGAGCAGAGACGGTAACTAGCAGAGGAACCTCAGGCAGGCCAGGAATGTCCAGAATCTCCTTTGTGAAGCGAAGGAGTTGGATATAGTTTCCTATGGCTAGCTCCCTCTCCCCAAAGACTTCTCAAAAACTGGCAACTGAGAAACCAAGGATTATAAAGGGGCTCTTTTCATAAGAGGATTAAAAGATATAAGCTCTACCCTAATATTCAGAGGTACAATGGGAAATTGCTCCCATTAGAAGGTATTGAGTTGAGATATTAATATTCGCACAATGAACTAGTCCTGATGTGGATTATCAAGTATAATTTGAATACTAAGAACCAGAGATTGGCAGCTGTATATGTCCAGGTAGATTGTCTTGGCTTTTGGAAAACAAGGATTGGAAATCTACTTTTAAAACAAGTCAACAGGTGTCTCTTATAATCTCTGTAATTTGAGAACCATTGATCTTGCATATATATTTTCTTTGACACCTGATCACAGATTTGTTAAGGAGTCTAATTGTCTTGCCCAGCATTTCTCCGTAATACAAACATGTCTATCTTCTGAGTCAGGTGTGGTGGTACACCACTATAATCCTAGCTATTTGAGAAGCCGAGGCAAGAGGATCACTTGAATTATTACAGACAAGCTTAGGCAACATGACTAACTGAAAAAATTTAGCTTTTAAAATTTAGTGAGTGAGTGAGTGAGCGTGCGTGCGTGCGTGCGTGTGTGTGACATGAATTCACAGACAGTGCATATGTGGAGGTCAGCGGGCAGCTTTCATGAACCAGTTCTCTCCACTTTTCGTGTGGGTTCTGGGAATCAAACTCATGCCATCAGGCTTATGTGGTAAACACTTTACTTCCTGAACTGTCTGGCCTGCCCCATATTTCCATTATACAAATAATATAATGTTATTGTAACATATCTGGAATGTGCAGAAAAATAGAAGACAAACCATTCAGACTACATTTTTTTTTTTTTTTTTAGGTTTTTCGAGACAGGGTTTCTCCGTGTAGCTTTGCGCCTTTCCTGGAGCTCACTTGGTAGCCCAGGTTGGCCTCGAACTCACAGAGATCCGCCTGCCTCTGCCTCCCGAGTGCTGGGATTAAAGGCGTGCGCCACCATCGCCCGGCCTCAGACTACATTTTTAAAAACACATATTTTTATGACAACTATTCATAGTCTCAACAACTATGTTTCTTCTTTTTTGAGTTTAACATCTTAACAAATACTTCCTCGTACTATTAAAATTACTCTTCAGTAACATTTTTCTTTGAGACAAGGTCTTACTCTGCTGTGCATGTTGCCCAGGCTGACTTTGACCTCACAATTCTCCTGTCCTGGCTTCCCTAGCATGAGGGACTGTGTTGAAGGTATGCCTCATGGTAATGTGTTTGCCTACTATACTTCAGGCCCCGGGTTGATTCCTGGAACTGCCAAAGAAAGAGAGTTTTAAAAGAACAGAGTAGCTGGGATGAGCAGCATCTGGCTTTGCAATAATAACTTTTAAAGAATAGTTTCTGGGGTATACTGCAAAGAGATGTTGGCTGGGTAATCCCTTGACTACTATTTGCCTGCTGACCTTCCTTCCTTCCTTCCTTCCTTCCTTCCTTCCTTCCTTCCTTCCTTCCTTCCTTCCTTCCTTCCTTCCTTCCTTTCTCTCTCTCTCTCTCTCTTTTTTTTTTTTTTTGGGGGGGGGGTTGAGACAGGGTTTCTCTTGTGTAGCTTTGCACCTTTCCTGGATCTCACTCTGTAGACCATGCTGGCCTTGAACTCACAGAGATCCACCTGCCTCTGCCTCCTGAGTGCTGGGGTTAAAGGCGTGTGCCACCACCGCCCGGCCTGCTGATATTTCTTAAGGATCCACTTTTCTTATGATAAAATTAATACCTATTCTCTGTAGGAAACATGGAAATGCAGGCAAGAAAAAGAAAGCAGAGCCAAATTCTACCATCTGTGACAGGGCCTCTCACTGGGACCTGGGGCTTGCTGATTGGCCAGTGGCCCCCAAAGAGCCTCCTGTCTCTGCCTCCCCTGCACTGAGATGACAGGGCCATGCCACCATACCTGGCTTTTTACACGGCTGTCCAGGATTGAACTCACTTCTCACTAGTGCCACAAGCCCTCTGCTGAGCCGACTGTCTCTTGCCCCTCCTTGAATTCTTAGTAGATGAAAATGAGGGGTTTGGATGTACTTAGGGGAGTCGCTTCTCGGCCGTGTGGCTAGGATCAAGTGGAGATGTACTTAGGGGGTGGAGGGGCAACCCTGACCCTGCTTGCAACCAGAGCACTTGCTATTTTTGCTTGTTTATACATCTTGGTAATGATTTAAACAAATGTTCCTCAGCCAAAACTTATTTGAAAATCATTGACTCACATGAATTACAAAATCCCTCTCCTCCTATTACCCCAGGGTAATAATCTCCTTGGGTTTATTATTATTATTACTATTACTATTATTACTATTATTAAGGAAGTAGTTTTATTGGCCTTCTAAGAAGAATTATTCCGTGCTGGGAAATTGTCTTCCCCTTTAGTGTCTTCCGAAATTGACATTTAATCATAGGTCCAGCTGGTCCCCTGAGGTCTCTTGACACGGGCTCTTGATGCGCACAGTCCACTTTGCTTCTTGTCCTCCTCACGTTTGCTCTTCTCATGCTGAGATCACTGACTGATCCTACCATCCAGCTCCGTGGTGATTTCATCTTGAAGATCAGCAGACTGTTGCGGGCTGGAGCCAGGCCCAAACTTGCCTTTTGTGAGTTCAGTGGAGTGAGAGAAGCAAGGGAGTCTTGGCAGGACCCATCCGAGCATTTGCCATCAAAGCAGTTGTTCTTTAAAAAACTGGGATGCAAACTAAAACTTAGTACATTTAGGTATAAATGGGGAAAAACTACTGGGCAGGTTTTTGTGTGCAATGCAGTGTGGTGGGTGAAAAGCATCCATCATACTGTGCCTCAGGAAGCCTGGAGTAGAAACTCTTCCAAGGAATTGGTAAATTAACCTGCTATTTGGAGAAGCATATGTGCTTGCCTGCCACTGAAGACAAAGAGAATGTGAGCCATTTTGACCTGGCTGGAGATGAATGTAGTTTAGACTTGTTCTTTGACCTGTTAATCTGAATTCTCTGGGTTATACATTAATGGTTCAGTGAATATAGTGTCACGATTTGAATATGAAGTGTGTTCCACTGGCTCATGTTCGGAATGCTTGGTCCCCAGTTGGGGGTGCTGTCTGGGGGTGCTGTTTTAGAAGGTTGTGGTCATTTGCGGAGCTGAGGCCTAGCTGGAGGAAGTAGGTCATCAAGCGCAGGGCTTCATGGGCATCTTTTCCCCTTGGACTGAACCTTCAGAAATCATAACATAAAGGAAGTCTTTCCTTCTTCTCAGTTGTTCTCCAAGGTGTTTTGGTCACAATGACAAACAAAAACAGAAGGCACATTACAGATTTTGTAGTCATGGTTCTTGGTGATTTGCGGTTTGTGTAGACACACCATAGAAAGCTAGCATTCTTTCTTCGCTGTCTTTGCGAGCAATCTTGCAAACATTCTCCTCCCTGTCATCACAGTCCCTTCCTGTTATTAGCTGATTTTTAAAAACCTTGTTTAGGATGTGGCTCTTTCTTAAACCTTCGCAAGTCTAGGTTACACAGGCTTCTTTGTGTTTTCCTAAAACTTCTTATATTTACTGTTGCCCAAAGCGTGTAATCCTTATTGTGTTAGTCTGCTCACTACTGTTAACTTGTGCTGTGTTGTGGTGACCCTACAAGTAACTTACTTGGCGCTGACCATAACCACTGATGTACTTTGCATGTGTAAACCTATATGGTTCTCATCACTGTGAGAAAGGGGCTGCTGTCACCTCTATGCTAAGATACAGAGTGCTATGCCTTGGGCTGTACATCTAGCAAGCTGGGACTCTGATCCAGGGAGCCTACCCAGAGTCTGCAGTGTCAAGCCAGATGCCTTTCCAATGCAAAGAGCTTTCATAGAGCTTACAATCCCAGTGGAGTGATTTGCTTGGCACTTAACAGACATTAATGCCTGTTCACCGGAAGAGTGGATGGCACCCAGGGCACCTCAGGAGACTTCAGCATCACAGCCCTGTTACAGAGACCCAAGATATGAAATCAGGCAGAGATTTTAGGGGGACAGTTCCTGGGCTGAGGCCCTAGGAGGAACAGAAGAGTCCTGCTGTCTGGGGGTGGAATGTGTGGGCTCAGTGCTATCCCACAAGACTCTGACTTCATGTGGAACACTTGATTGAAATTGAACCACTTTCGATGTATCTTTTTTTGAATCTTGAACAAGTCACTCAAAAGACTGTACTTTTCAGAGAATACATACTTGATTTGTAGAAGTTTATTAAAAAACACAAAATTTGCCAGGTGGTGGGGTTACATGCCTTTAATCCCAGGACCCTGGAGGCAGAGGCAGGAGGAGCTCTGAATTTAAGACCAGCCTGGTCTACCAAGCAAGTTCCATGACGGCCAGGGATACACAAAGGAACCATGTCTCAAAAATCCAAAACAGTTTCTCTTCAAGAGTGACAAAATGAAACTTGCAGCATTATCCGAACAAAATGTTCAAAGTGTAAGAAAAGATCAATATCTTTTTGAAAGGATTTTGAGTCTAAAGAACTTTTATAGAGGAAGTATCATGAACTGGCCCAGTTTTCCATGCCCCAGATAACAGAAAGAATGTCTAGAGGTTGGCCAAGCCCTGTGTGTGGAGACCACCTGCCTGCTCTCAGCTCTCTCCCTGAGCACCGGGGCCAGCCTGCAGTTGACAGCGTGCATTCACGCACGCTCCGATAGGTCTTAATGTACAGATTAGACGCCTCCCAGATGAGATGTCGGAGAAACTTTGCAGTCTCCTTCCCTGCCCATAGGTTCCTGCCTTCTTCCCCTCCTGTGGCCCCTCCACATCCTTCTCCTTGACTTACTGCACTTCACAAAAACTCCACCCCTCACTAATCTCCCCATTTGGGGAAAATGCCATAGCCCTTATGGTCTGTACCAGCTCCATCAAGGCAGTATTATACAACATGCTCTGACATAGGTCATAGGACTTGGGGCCTCTGCTTCTGCAAATTTGCTTTTATTAACTAACCTTCCTGAGCCGTAAGTTCCCTGTATGTTACAGAGATCACAACCAGCAATTCTGTGGCATGGGGTTTTGTTTGTCACGAGGGTAACTAAAGAGATGTGTGTCACGGTGGTGGGCACCATGACAGAGCAGTGGCAGACACACGCCAAGCCCTCCTGAGCCGGCTGCACACAGCAGGCCTCCAGGAGCCTGCCTGCCTTTGCCTCTGAGCCCCCATGGAATTCCCGTGGTGACACTGGATGGAGTTTAGAGTGGCCTTGCCGCCCACCCGACACAAGAGCCACAGCCACAGCGAGTTTGGACAGGGCCTGGAGTTACTAATCTAGTCTTTGTGTCTGCTGGCAATAAGGAAGATTCTTTCTGGGCTACAGGACAGAATGTGCCAGAGCAGCTTAATCACTGGCTTATGTATTAACCAAGTCAGGGGAACGTTAGCTGAGGACCCTAACTTAACGTTTGGGACATTAATCTTCTCTTGCCCTTTGCCAGCTCGATGTAGATCCTTTAGCTTTTTCTAAATGCCAAAAGACGAAGCCAATCCAAACAAAACAATATGATTGGCCCCAGAGCTGGCATGGACAACTGAGGACTCGCCTCTTCATTCCAGATGCCACCCATTGTCACATGCCCTGATGCTGCTCCCAGCTTCCTGATATTCATGCCTCAACCCCCAGGCTACAGGGATTTTTTTTTTTTTTCTTAATGAGATTAGAATGTAACGATCTCGAAGGTTCTGCTATGAGTAAGCAAAAGCTTGCCAAGGCAGAGAGTTCCTGCAGACTTAAAGCCGGGGCCTTCAGCGGGGGCTGCCTGATGGTTAAGCTTGTGCTCCTAGGGTGGAAAGAGACAGCGGGGCTGTCGGGGATCCTGACTTTGTGTCTGCCACTGGGGTCAGGGGACTGGCCAGTCTTTGCAGAGGGCTCTGTGTCACCTTTTTATAACTGAATGTTAGCTAATGACAGCTAGAACTGTGAGGTGGGTAGATGACGTGAAAAGACCCGAATCCTGCACCGTGTGACCAGGATCTGGTCTCGCTCAAAACTGAGGACAAAGGCACACGAGGAAAGTCTTTTGAAAATAGATGCTCGGGTGAGGGGCTGTCCGCAGGCCCCATGTCAGGCCGAGAAGGGAGATGAGGCTTTCAAGCAGAAACAGAAAGAGGAGCAGAAGGAACTCGGGAGCTGAAAGCCAAGGCTGCGGGCAAGGGACCCCTGGCCACAGGTGGAATTAAGAAATCTGGCAAAAAGTAAGCTGTTCTTCATATCTGAGATGTTGGTGACCCTCTTCCATTCCTATTTAAACATCTGGATTCCCTGCCATAACACCTTTGCCACCTACAGCCAGAATGAAGTGTTACCCTGGAGCCTGTTGTACATTGTAATAAACTTTTGTAAATAAATAAATAAATAAATAAATAAATAAATAAATAAATAAATAATACAATGGCTCATTGTCTCTAGTGTTCAGCAATTCCTACCTCAGCTGTGAATTTAGAGTAAACCCAGGCTGAAATCCTACCAGAGCTGTTTCATCTCTGTTGTACTCTGAATTCTATATCACTTTGAATTAATTAAACCAACTCATTAAAAGGCAAAAAAAAAAAGAAAGAAAGAAAGAAAGAAAGAAAGAAAGAAAGAAAGAAAGAAAGAAAAAGAAAGAAAGAGAGAAAAAGTAGATGCTAGTATTCTCAGGCAAGAATTTCAGGATATTGGGGCGGCATAGTATTCAGTCAAGAAGAAAATGAGCAGGAAAGGTAAATACATACAGAAGAGAAACACCAGTGCACATCTTCTCCTTCCCTTGCTGAGAGAAGTCAGAGCTAACGTGTTTGCTTCCCCTTACCACAGTCAAAAGCCTCCTAACTCTAGTGTCTTGGGCAGGAGTGTGGGTTTCCTCCAGAGTAAAAATTCAGGGACTGTCATAGCCCAGTGCTGTGGTGCCGGTTATTGTTTGGTCTTGGAAGAAACATGGCCCAAGTAAGGTCTAAACTTTGGCCAATGGGGTCAGCATGGTTCCTTCATGTTAGAGGAGTGGTTCCTACCCAGTCTAGAATTGCTTGTTTATAAAAAGCGCCAACGGCAAGGACCTTTGTGAGATTTTGCCCTGAAACACAGTGGTAAGTTTTAGGCCTCCTGAGGGCCTCTCCACCTTCACAGCAAACCAAATCAGACTGAATCAGGAAAAGCCCAGGTTTAATGGGTAAAGCGCCCCCCCCCACCCCCCAATCGCCCGCGGAGAGAAGACGGGGAAGTGAGACGGAAGAACCATGTGTCTGTTTTCAGGGATGCAGTTTATATACCCTGTGGGCGTGGTCTTGAGCCTCTCTGGGGGAGGAGCTGTGTTTGGCGGGCTTTGAAGGCGTGGGTTTAGGGAAAGAGATGGGGAGAGGAGTTGAGGTGGATCTTCCACCGGACCCTAAACACCCAGAATGTGACTGTAGGATGCACAGAGAGCTTGTTTCAGGCAGGAGAGTTTGGATGAGGCTGTATCCAGGACCGAGCTGAGGGTTCAGTGCAAGCCCCTGTGGACTCTTCAGATTAATCAGTTTTTTCCACCTGCCGTCTTCCCAGAGTCTTAGGCAACTGGGGGCAACTCCAGTCTCCAACATGCTATTCTCTCCATGTGCATGTTTTCAGGAAGAGACATTTGAGTGAGTGTGCCCTTGGAGGGTAAAGAGGCGGGGAGGAGGGGACCATAGCCATGGTTGCTCTGCACTTGACAAGGATGCCAAGCCAGCCGCGAACTCCTCAGCACGTGTCTTCTGAGCCTTTTGCCCAGCGCCAGAGGCAACGGTGGTAAACACCACAGCCCTTGTGGACAGCAAGCCAGGATGACCCCAGTGTGTCTGGGAGCAGCGCTGAGGGTGTTGAACTCAGAGGGCGCCCCGGGGAGCGGGGGGTGGGGGTGGGGAGGATGGACGGACTCTGCAAAGGGCAATGACACAGAGGTAGATAGAGAGTGAGTCACAGGATCCGTGTGGATCAAGGAACTCCAGATTGCAAAATGATTCCGCCTAGTTTGGTGGTTGGCCCGAAAGCTGGAAAGGAGCACAGGGGCGCAGGGGCACAGGGAGGAAAGGGGAGCAGACCGCGTGAACCTTGGCCAGGAATGGCTGCGTTCACCACAGCAGCAGGGTGGAAGGCTTCGTTCCATCTCTTGTAACCTGAGCACATGTGAGCGAGAAACCAATCACACCGGGACTTCTGTGTGAAGGTGTGTGCTCAGAGCTCTGGAAGCAGGGTCCATCCTAGAGACTAGCTCACTGTGGCACCTCACAAGGGTCACCAAACCAGCTTTTGCCCTTAGGCGTGATTATGTCTCTGACACTGGAGCCGGGGAGTTTGTGGGCCTGCTGCCGCCTTGGTGCCTCACTCCTCTGCAGGGCTCCGCCATGCACTACACGACACGGGTGTGGGCTCCTGCTCCAGCCTTGCTGCAGAGAAAGGCTCAGACCCTGGAAGCAGAAGCTGCAGCCTGCGTAGCTTTGGTTTTCTAAAGGAGACTACCTTCTTACGGGTTATATGAAAATAACACAAATTCCTTATGAAAACTTAAGCATCCTGGAAGTGTATACAACAGAAAGAAGAACTCCCTACTTCCTCTTCCCCTCCCTCCCCCAAACATCACTCAAAGGACTTCAAAGAAGTGCTTGTATTGCATGTCCAGTCATTTCCTCTAGCATTATTCTTGCCCCTCTGGCAAGGTAAAACCAGACCCCCCAGGACCTCAAAATGTCCTCCAGTTGTTTCTAGAACCCCCAAAGCTGGGCTGTGGAGGTTTGAAAGAAAATGGCCCCAAAGAGAGTGGCACTATTAGGAGGTGTGACCTTGTTGGAGTAGGTGTGGTCTTGTTGGAGGAAGTGTGTCGCTGTGGAGGTGGGCTTTGAGGTCTCCTGTATGCTCAAGCCACACCCAGTGTCTCAGAACACTTCCTGTTGACTATGAGTCAGGTTGTAAGGACTCTCAGCTACTCCTCCAGCACCATGTCTGACTGCACGCCGCCATGTTGTACCATGGTGATAATGGACTAAACCTCTGCAAATGTAAGCCACCCCAATTGAATGTTTTTTCCTTTCTAAAAGTTGCCATGGTGTCTCTTCACAGCAATAGAAACCTTAACTTCTTGTGGGCCGCAAGAATATATTATAGAGATTCAGCTGTGTATTAAAGCTATACTTTGACCCACCAAGGGTCTGTCAAATGGCAAGCCGCTTATCACAGAATATTTGGTGTTATACAGCCTTAATGTGCAGCTGCACCTTGCTATGAATTTCTTGTGAGCCCATATACTATAGACCATTTGGCAAACAGTTCAGCTTCTCAGACCTGCTGAACCTCTAGGTAACTGACTCCCCCCGCTGAGCCTAGGAGACAAGCAGGCTGCAGATGCATAGTTTTGTTTCTTATGCAAATGAAGCTCAGACCATCCCTTGTCTTCAGGCCTAGGGGCATGGCAGAGAGATTGACTGAGGACAATAGGGCTTTTTGCATAACCAGGTGCAGGAAGGACTGGAGTGGAACTTCAGGGGCAGACACAGAACCTCAAGGCCAGAGAGAAGAGAGGAAGACAGAGATTCCGTAGAGGGTAAAGCAGATCTCTTGTAGAGTTTTCTGAGAGCCAGGAAGGCGAGATGGAGGACAGAGGACGAAGATGAGGTCAAAAGCATAGGAGCTTACTAAAATGATGAGGACAGGAAAAGTGGGCACAGAGAGGAGCTGAATGTGAGGATGGAGCTGACGCTGTACAGATAGAATTTTGTCATAAAGGAATAAAGTAAATGGACAAAGAAGCATGGTATATGTAGATTTCCTTTCCCTCAGATACCCCATGCTGGATGTAATGTCTTGCCCAGGACTCTGGGAGGAATTTTCTCAGGGCTGGCCATGGGAAAATTCCGCTATCTTTACTAAGACAGGGCTTACATGTATCCACGTGTCCACTCCTTGCTTGTAACTCTGCATGGCAACTTCTCTGTTTTTCTCCTGTGTTTGATCCTACTCTTGTGTCTGAGGCTTGGGAAAGTTCGAATGTCCATGCTGTAGGAAGTGTCTCCCTACCCTTTCTTCCTCAGTCTTTAGTAGGCAGAGGGCTGTTTGCTCATTGTATATCAGTACCTTTTGTCATCTGGGTCCCCCTGGGGTCCCCTACTTTGATGCTGAGTCTCAGGAGGTCTCTTAAACAACCTCATTCTTTCCCCCATGCTCCATGTTGGTGACCTCACAATTTAGTCTGGGGGTTAAGTCTCAGAATTCAGGAGGCCAGGCAGGGGATTGTGAGTTCCAGGCCAGTCAGGGCTACATATCTCAGAAGGGAAAGGAGGGAAGCCATTTTATTAGGGCCCTATGTAAATCACCTGAATATGATTACTTTTTCATTCTATTCCTTCAGCTCCTTAATTCCATGCGTACATGAGTGCATGAGCCTGAACATACAATACAGGCGCACATACATACATACACCACACTACCACCTCCACACAATATCACAGCATTCCAACCAATAAGGATCCAGCTGATGAAGGTAATCCTTTTAAGCATAAGTATAAAAAAGAATTCTGAAAAGTGTTTAGAAAGCAAATGGGTAAGTCTGGAGAGATGGCTCCATGGATGAAAGCATTTGCCACTTTTCTTAGAGGACCTGGGTTTGGTTCCCAGCACCCATATCAAGCAGCTCACACTGTCTGCAACTCCAATCCCTGGAGACCCAATGTCCTTCTCATGCCTTCATGTACACTTTGTATACAAGTGGTACAGAGGCATGTACTTGGGCATTTGCACTTGCACATAAAATAAATAAATAATTTTTTTTTTTGAGACAAGGTCTCTCTCTCTGTGTAGCCCTGGCTGTTCTGGAACTCACTATGGAGACCAGGTTGGCCTTAAACTCACAGAGATCCTCCTGCCTCTGCCTCCTGAGTGCTGGTGTTAAAGTCGTAGGTCACCTCGCCAGGCTTGAATAAATAAATCCTAAATCAAGAAAGATTTAGAAAACAAAGGGTCTCAGCACATCCTCTTGCTTATTTCAGCCCGACTCGCCTGAGTACAAGATGATAGAGTGGTTCGTCGTCGTAAGACAGGATTCCTACATGATCATAGATGACCTCGCTCTGTCACCCTAGGAAGGACTGTCTGTTGAGACAGCGTGTCTCGCTTTCAGGAAACAACTTTTGGAAGGAGAGAAATGTGGGTTAGAGACTTCAGAAGAGAAATGTGTCACAACAATTGCATTCCTAACCCCCTCACCCCACCCCTATAAAGAGACACAACCGTCTTTTTCCATTGACAGATCTCTCAGTTTCCGAGGGGAGAGCGACTGGCCCTCGTGGTGGGTACTAGTGAGCACAGTCCCGTCTGTTGAATGTCTGAGCCCTGGCTCTTTCACCTTCTGTCTCTTTACGCTGTCTTAGAAATCTAACGCAGGGAGCCAGAAACAAAGGATCTTACGATGTGACTCTTGCCCTTTAAGATTGTAGAATGCAACTTTCAGAAGTGTCCAGCTTCAGATGAGTCACATGAAGCCAGGCTGTGAGCACCATAAGACCTGGAATTTGAGGTGAATGGAGGTTGGAAGAATCTAGTAAGATGGGCTATAACTTGATCACATGGCTCTCTAGGGTAAAATTTGAAGGTAAGTCATGTGGCAAAAGATCAAAACCTCCTGGTATGCAGTTTCAAGAAGTAGATGTACGGGCTTTGGGTTGGAAAACCATTGTTGTAGCCAACGCAAAATATTTATCAGAGTATTCAGTCATCATAGGCTGCAAGAAAATAGACTATGTTAACCCAAGTGGGTTTGGCTCTCTAACATGATATAATTGGTATTTCAGGGTAATAACTCCATGGCCTGTACCCAAATTGCCCTGGACCTGTGTTAACAAGCACAGGTTCCGTCTTGCCAGGAGTTCCTACAGCCCAGACTAGACCAAACAGGGATCCATCTACCCCAGGCTCTGTGCTACAGGTCAGCCCATCCCCCAGGGTCCAAAATCCCTTCCAAGAATTCCATCCCAAAGCTTTCACCATCAGTAGCCTTTGCTGTCTACATATTATACCTACATTTGGAATATAAAAGTTCTGAAGAAAAAAAAAAAAAAAACAAAACAGTTCAAGACTACTCATACGTGGTCTTCTCAGAGGCCTCTTATTAGCAGATTTGCTTTCAGAGCTATGCAGCCCCTGGGCCACAGAGGCTATTGGAGGATTATCCAAGGATTAGAGGCCTTGCTGAGTGAGCAGGTGCATGGGAACTTTCTGCTAGAGCAACTTTTCTGAAACAGATCTGATCATGCTACTCTTTTATGACTCCCTGTCTCCTACAGCTGTGTTTGGAAAGTAACCACCCAGCCATCCTCTGCACCACCCTGAGGAGGGAGGGGCTGTGAAAAATGCAGATTCCTGGCTTATTCTCTGATCTGTTGAATCTGGACTTCTACATGTAGAGTTCAGGAATCCGCTGTTAACATAAACTCCCCTGTTTGTCCTTCCATTCCGTACAGTCTCAGAAGTAAAGTTTACCGTGGGGTAAAAAGCCCAACTGTAGAAGTCTAGCAGGATGTGGTTCTGTTTGTGGGTCCGTCTTGTTATGTCTGCCGGAAACACCCACGAAACCCACATCTCTCCAGGTCCAGCACACTGACGCACCTCGTTAAACTTGCCCAAATGTCTTGTTCACTCCTGTGGTTTAAATGCCTTTTGTGCCATTCCCCAGTCCCTCCCTCTGTGTTGTTATTTTTTTTGTTCTTAATAACCAGCTTATCTATCATTTCCTTTGGATTAGGTGTGTCTTCTCCACTTATCTCTTGGTGGCACACACATGGAATTATAACCATTTGGTTGGCCCTTCCTTCCTTCCTTCCTTCCTTCCTTCCTTCCTTCCTTCCTTCCTTCCTTCCTTCCTTCCTTCCCCCATTGGACTATAGGTCCCACAGAACAGAAACCATGTCTTATGCTTGGTTACTTCTTGGTCCTGAGTAGGAGCTCAGAGACAGGTGGGGATGAATCAAGATCTTGTTAGAGGCCCCAGAGCTTTGTGTCCAGTTGGGTTGGTTATGTCTTTTCAGTAAAATACTTTTAGCAATGATTTCAAACTCTGGTCTTCAAAAGACAAGGCACCAATAAGCAAGAAATAAACACAAGCTAGGAGAAAAACCATGTACAGTTTACTAGAGATCAAGCTGGGCATAGTATTTGGGATGAATGACAAATGGGGCTGTGGTTGGCGATGAAGCCATACTCAGGGCAGCGTTGCACTGCTGGGATGGTGGATGGGCTGTAAAGGGGAGTGGGATTGAATCCAAGAAAGCCATCATAGCCTAGGACCTCCAAGAAAAGAGGAGGCAGAGGGCAGGGGTCTGGGTCAGCATCGGTAGGGGCATTGTCAATTGAAGTTCAGTGGAGAGGGGCACAAGAAGATTCTCCTAGGCCAAACGACTGAACTTCTTTATTAATGGAGAGGCATAGAACCCAACCATAAGCCATGGTTTCCATTATGTGGGCTTGTAGTCCAATGGGAGAAAGAGGAAGAGAGAGAGAGACAGAGAGAGAGACAGAGACAGAAACAGAGAGACAGAGAGACAGAGAGAAAAACCCAAAATGGCTGTGGTTCTGTGTGAGTACCATCTTGAGGTAAATATGGAAGCATGCCTAATCCAAAAGAAATGGTAATTAAGCCAGTTGTTAAGAACAAAAGAATAATAGCAGGAGGGAGGGCGGGAGGAGGGAGTGGTGGAGGGTGTCCTAAGCAATGGGAGAGAGAGAGACTGCAGGTTTAAGAGGTGCATCAGCTTGGCTAGAAGTGGAGAGACAGATTTCATCTAGGAGGTTCAGGTGAATGAAAAAAAAAAAGAAATAAAAAGGAAAGGGCATGACTGCTCCTAGGTATGGTGGAGGAGAAGGTTTATTGTAGATAAAAGGGAGAGCATAGCCAGAGGCAGAGACATCTGGGAGAGTCCAGAGTGGACAAGACCCTGAGCCAAGTGAGGAGAGGGGGAGGGGAGGGGCAGACCAAGAAGCCAGGAAGGTAAAGGGTAGATGAAAGTGCCAGGTAACCAAAATGGTTGGATTATACAGGGAAGGGCAGCTTTGGGGGAGGGAAGCCCAGCCTAATAACTAGGCTAGAGAACTTTAGGATAGCGGGAGGGGCATGCTAGCCAGGAGGACCCTGTAACAGGTAGGGACTGAGGGGTGCTGGGAGAATCTGGCAGCCAGGTCTGCTTTGATATGTGAAGTAGGCACCCCAGCCATTTGTTCAGGTTTTGAGACCTAACAGCAGGCCAAAGCCCAAATATCTTAGGCCACTCTGAATCCTTTGGAAAGCCTTTCAGTGTCCACCTCTATATGAGACTTAACACCCTTGTGACTACCAAAATCTTTCAAATGTATTCTAAGGAAGCCACTGTTTTCCACAGTCCAAACGCTAAGAGTTTCATCAGATGGCATCTGCAACCAAGAAGTTTTCCTACTTGCTGTGAACCACCTACTTGTGGCTCCCACGCATGTACCCCCAAATCCCTTGATTTATGACTTTGTTCTGTAACTAATGAAATCTCTCAAGAAACCGCTTCCACTGTGGAGTGTGGTATCTGGGGAAACCTGAATCCTGGGCCATGATCACTTCTATTTGGCTCCAGAATAAAATCTTTTATTCCCTTCAAAGTGAGAGTTGTGGGTTTTTCATTTGTTTATGTTTTTTGCCTCAACAGTGCCAAGGGGCAGTGTTCCTAACACCATTAATCACACTGAGTCCTAAAGCAGCAAGTAGATTCATGGTTACAGAAAACGACGTCCCCAGGAGTCAGGGATCAGACAAAAAGTGAGCCAAGAACAGTGAAGAATGGGACAAGGACCTCGGGGCCAACTTAGCAGACCTCATTATGAGGCTTTATAATGAAGGCCTTGTTTGGGGCTGTCAATTTAATGGACAGATCTGGGTGAGTGTTCCTGGCAACATAGACCTATGAGAGGGAAGGCATGGAGGTTAAGAAGCTCTTGAAAGAACCCGTCCCAGCCTTCTCTCTCTGACCTGCTATTGGTCAAGGTCTTTTATGATTTACAACATGGCCACCACCCCTCCCGCTGCTCTTACTGACCACCATAAACCGCCCTTTCTTTATCTGTTGCTTTCTCAAAATGAAGTCAGGTTGTGTAATGACAGGCCAGTGATTTCTTAGGTGAGGCTTTGCTAACACTTCTGAAGCTACGAGGCTTTTTGATGTTTGCAAGAGAGAAAACATCCCTATGATCTTCC